>NC_141608.1:17658155-17980655 GCF_047967505.1 Dipteris shenzhenensis | reverse complement strand
GCCACCTGCAATGGCAATCCAAAATGCCAATAAGTGCCAAAATGACTCAAGCATAAACACCGTCCATGGGCATATGCATCAATAATATCTCATCCAAGAGAGCATAACACTATCAGTGCATCACCTACAATGTGTCAAAGCTGTCCCTCATCATAATATAGCATCCATGTGCAAAGCGTCCATAAAAATAGCATTCCACAAGGCAATCTAGGCCTATCAACGCATCCAATAAGAATCGCAATGCATCCAAATGGCCTATAAATCATCCACTGCAACCCAATGCACACCACAAATGAGTGCACATGGTTCAAACTGCAACCAGAGTAATTTGCATAAGGTATGCTCAAGAAATCATGGTCCCACGGAAAAGACCGCTACTGAAAATAGAACCTGAGATGCCTCAAAACATGGGCGCCATTGCATAATCGAACTCAGCAAGAAAATCTACAAATATCTCTCTTCTGCCGCAACTCCAAAATCCCAACCGATGAGTAAGAAATGGGAGTCAACACTTATCCACTGCCATGTGGCATAAATCTAAGGTTTCAAAACCTTAGAATGAAAAATACATAACAGAGAGATGAAATCGAATACACAGAGATCTATAACTCTGAAAATACTCCACCGAATCATGCAAGAACTGACAAGTAGGGGTTTTTGGGCATCCGAAACACAATAGGACAGACGGTTTTAGAAACCGTGATCTCAATCACTGGGTCCAACACACGGACTGAAAAAAGTTTTTGGAAACAGAGATGTTTGTAAACTCCACTGGAGTGCGAATGATGAGTAACATAGAAGTTTTAGGACCTCCTGAGTTCACCGGAACTGATAGATCTACAAATGGTTGCTCCAAACTTGAGTTCCAACACTCGGGCAAAAAAACATAGGAACTGACACAGTGAGTCAGAAATCCAATGAAATGATCCCTGATTCAAGAATGAATGGTGTTTCCAAGCTCCTGAAGTGAAGTGGATACCAAAAGTAAGCAATAGTTGCCTCTACAAGTCAATACGGAGTCTCTGTCATCGAACGGAACAGGGAAAAGCTCAAAAAACGACTTTTTCTTTGAAATACTTAACAGGCTCTCAAAACCACTTTGCAAAGCCAAAGTGACTTTTCCAAAGGTTCCTCCAAGGTCTCTACACACTCGGATGCAAGTAAAGTAGTAGATGTGCATGATATTTGAGATGTAATTTGGGCTGTCCTTACATGGAGTGAATTAAACTATTGAACGAGACACATTGAGAAGGGAAAATTGAGAAGGCATGTCTAGTAGACCCAATCGATAGAGAATGTGGTACCCCTGTTTGTGTTCATTGTAGTGAGATACCAGTACGTGTTGCACAATGTGATGACTAGGAACACACTACGAGGTGTGCAGTACACGCGGGTGTTCATGAGCATCCGGATGGATGAAGGTTGCAATCAAGAAAAAAAAAACATGTGGATGATATGATATCATAGCATGCAAAAAGAAACCTCTCAGCGTCATCTAAAAAAAATGAGGTTAGTGTTGCCAAAGACATTATCATGGAATGTTGATTGGTGGAAAAGAGCATGCCAAAAAGGAGTTGAATGAGACTAGTTTCGAAGAGGTTCTTCTGAGTATTACACCATTGTCAGAAAAAAGACAGATTCAGAGAGCTATTCAGTCAAGTAGAACATGGGATTGAAGGCATGGACAATGGGCTTGATGCAATACTGGATTTGAAAAGTCATTGTAGATATTCATTCTTGTAAAGCATTCTTTTCCTTGGCCAACTATCAGATTATCGGTAGCCTCACGTCTTTAAGATGTCCATTGTTGGTCCAGGATTAGGACTTGACTTGGTGAATAGAATGAGACCAGGTGCAAGCTTGGGTGAGCAATGGTTGCATTTTTATCATGTCCTCCGAGTAAGAGGATGGTCCACCATGGGTGCCTACGTTTGTGACCCATTCATTAGAGAGCTCCTGACGATTGCTAAATGTGAATTCAAGATTGAGGACAATGGTGCACATATACAGTTTTGGCAACTGCTTAATGAACAGTTAATAAAGTATGGGTTCCCTTTACCCGAATTTAGAGGTTTCATGGCCGATGGTGCGGGTGCGAATTGGCTTGTAGTTAGGACCATATACAATGGAAGGCCTTCCAATGTAATGGAAGGTAAGGAGAGAACATGTAGTATCCATTGGGATGTGAGCATGATAGAGCACACAAGGAGATGCATTAGGCCGCCATTTCAGGAGGAAGAGCACAAGCAATTGTGCCAAAATTGAAGGAGAGAAGCATTTGCAAGGAGGCTCTAAGGAAATTAGTGGACACCATTGCACATGAAAGATGATGAGTTGCCTGGCCTTGAGAATTGGTTGGCATGGTGGGATGTTCACCCGAGGGGGGGGTTGTTTAGGTCTTGAACAACATAAGGACAATGGACATTTCCCTGCAATGAATTTATCAGAGACCAAGCACTCCATCATGTAGGCTGCTCATGGGTATGGTAAATATATAAGCTTGTAGGAGGCTAGTGCTTCAGACTTGTCATTGTCTGTACTACAAAGTGCACACTATAATGCTTACTTGACCCTCAAACATTTAGGGATAGGTCCTAGTCTGGATAAATTGAGGGAGAGGATGATGATAGGTGCTTCTAGCAATGTATCTACAAAAAAGCTTGGTGTGGCTCACAATGTCATAGAAGAATCTAGCCTACAGACACCTGAAATATGAAGGCCATATATGGAGCAAACTCAGATTACAAGGAGAAGAGGCTCTACCACTCCTGCTGCAGTCATAGGCCGGAGTATATTTATGTTACCAGCAAGCGGCCAGTTGGTGGGAGAGAGCAAGCTCATCAAGTGCAAAAGAACATGACAATATATGCAAAGAGACTTTTGTGCATGACCCTAATTGGGATATCAGGAGAACAGAGCCATGTATTGTGGTCACATGCTTTGGATTTATTGCTAAAACAAAGTCTACGTGTGGAGCACTCATAAATGTAATGGGTCAAAGTGTGAGTGTAGCTGTCCCTCCACACTCATAAATGTAATGGGTCAAAGTGTGAGTGTAGCTGTCCCTGCACCTTGCTTCAAGGGTAGAAGACAACATCCTAATGGTATCAAGGAGCTATTTGTGTGGTTTTGCAATACCTCCGTGGCCCATACCTGGCGTGTTGATCAGTCTATCTTGGGTGCGCATGGTCAGTCACCTAGGGTATGGAAGGTTGCAATTGGGACTTCCATTAAAACACATGAAAAGGAGCAATTGCAACAAGAAGGTTTTGTGCTTGAGGAGGATGATAGTCTACATGTGAGGGAGCACACGTGCCAAGGAGCATTGTAGTAATGAGTCATGTTCGTGTGGGCTGAAGCTATAATAGAATAGTAAAGTGGCGATCAAAGTTGAGTAAAGATTTTCAGGAGAGGATTCAGAAGGCTCAGTGTTTGAATGCTGAAGTTCTGCAAGAGAAAATAATTATTTCAAATGAAATGCATCTATTTCATGGGCGTATGGAGAGTTCTTTTGCAAAAGGCCTTACATACACTATGACAATATCAAAGTTTCCACAATACTCTTGCAAGGACTTGATGCAACGAGATGTAAAGAAAGATTCCATGCAAACACATCTACTTTGTCTTCATGGGTGTTTTGGGTCAAGAACATTTGTTATAAGGAAGCAAGATAGACATAAAAACTTACACCAATAATGAAAGCAAGGTCCTTCTTGGGCAGGTGTAAACAAGACTATACTTTTCGCCCAAGAGGAAAGGGTTTGACATCAATGATTGCTACTTTTGCAACATTGATAAATGAACTCCAGTGCTAAATTTGAAAGTGTTGGCTCGCTCGAACTTTAGGCTCACTCAAGTTTTAGGCTCGCTCGAACGCAATCACTCATTCTGGTAATCCCCCTATTAAACCAAGATCTAGCCAAATGCTAAGGAATAAAAACCGGTATGAGTTTCCCAAAGAAGTTAAAAGATAACTGATGAGTGTTGATGCTTGCTTAAACATCGAGTTTTATAAGCTAATTGCTAGTACATTAATTACACATATACATGTAAGAGGGTCTGTCGATCCAGAATGAGATATGAAGATCATATGAGAGCCTATGAGCTTTGATTAAGGCTAGTCGATGTAAAATCTAGCAAGTGCTACATAGGAAAATCCAAGAAGGTTTATGACAAAAGGTGGACAGAACCACTAATTAGCACCGTGGTGTTAACAATGATCTACCAAGGTTTTGAGCATGATGCCTACCTAATTATTCAGTGTCTAAGCTATGAATTAATCTCTCTTTTGGATGGTGAGAATTTGATAGAAGCAAGGTTCAATGTGTGGCTAAATGTAATGACAAGCAAAAGCACTTCTTGTATGGTTACAATTGAGGAAACCTATGACAGATGTGCCTCCCCCTGAACCCCTCCTAAAATCACACACACTTGGAGATTGGGTAGCAAGATATAGGATGAATAGACAAGCTAGTTAGGGACCCGATGTACAACACGTCAAACAATATACTTAGACAACATGTGCAAATACTCTTTTCCAACCCTATTCTCCTCGTTCCCGCATTTAAAATTTTAAACTCTTTCCTAGCCTTGATCCCTACTCCCTAAAACTTATATCTGCTCTTCCTTTTACTCCTATCACCCAAACCACTTTCTTTTCCCTACTTCCCTGGCCTAGATCTACTCCTTGACCCCTTAGATAAGATTTTCTAAACCCAACCCACCTCATGATGGTGCCAAAGGTGCTCTCCATTCTCACCCTTAACTCTACACTCTAAACCTAGATAGTCGAACGTCCCTTTAATCCTTAAAATTTCAAGAAACAAACATTTCCAATCTAAGGTATAGTATTTTAGTAATATCCACCGCCCTAAGCCCACATAATGCATGCATGTGACTAAACCCTCCACATCTTGTAAAAGGTAGTGAGTGGCTATTTTGGCACTCTTGTCAAGGAGGAGAACATCAATATGGTGAGTGTTTTACAAGATGACTTATAAAGATGCATTACTCAAGGGCGAGGAGGGATTAAAAATGTTTCCATCTAACCACTGATGAACAATGCCAATATTTGTTTAAGCACTCATTAAACTAAGATATAGCATGATATGGCATATACTCAGAGCTTGTGGTCTTTATGCCTTGTGACAAGTTCGTTACAAAATGCTCTTTAATGTTAGACTATAGACTAGGCATGCTGGGTTGGCTATGACCTTCTATAAGTCTAGAAATAAGGATGCTACAGCCATAGTAAGGGCGAACTTGAGGATGCTCATAGGATGAGGACTTACTACAAGGTTTTCCTTTGCCTGTGTCAGTAGGGTAGGCCTAGGGTGGATAGCCCCTTTTTTGTATTTAGGCTTTTTTTTTTGACTGACCATCTAAATACAAAGAGTTACTCCTCTCCTTCGTTTTTTTGGTTTGGAAAAAGAAAAGGCAATCATCCATCATTGACACGTTTGAGGAAATCATAAATCATATACGAGAAATTTTCCATCTCGTCAACTTACATAGATGGGCGTACATATGCAAGGGATGCGAAATTGCACAAAGATTTTATATAGTTGAAGAAATCTAGGAGTATATCCGGACAGACCTGTCATGGATTAAGTCTAAGAATAAATACAATTTGTTTATGTGATGTGAGGACCACACCTCCATTAAAAAAAACAAAATCTACGAGTCCACATAAGATGACCTCAAGATACCCCCCGGCATTGAGTAGTGTACTTTGATGGCATACTCATCTGATTTACGTCCATATCATTGGGTGAATTTAGACCTGTATATGACAATATTACTTCTCGAGCTACCTTGTGGCTATACAGTCACAGGAAGATCTGCGAGAAGGAAGCACCTTAGTCTCTGTCTCAATATGTGGGGACACTTGGCATAGCTCACAAAAAAGGCCATCATGCTGCCTTATTCAGTTTCCAACATGAACATTCGAACATGTCAGCCTTATGGACTTGGCTGAAGGTGTCTCAAACCCATAATGCTTTGCACTGGAACTCTGAATACTTCTTCCCATGCAATACCGGGAAAAAAGAAATTTAATACCAAGTATCATACTGCAATTATCCCTTATTTCCTTTGGTGGGATTTTGATATCTAAGTCTTCTTTGGAGTACCATGCCAATTGAAAAAGCCACTCCATCTATATGTGCACCTGCTATTAAGATTAGCATAAAAACTAACAAAGGAGCACAGAAATAGACCAGCCGCCAAGAGTCAGCTTTGTGAAAATCCAGTAGACTTGATCAACATCCTTTACTTTAAAAATAACACTAAACCCGGACAGCAATTTTGTAGTCAAAGGTAATTTCAGAGAACACTAGGACGCACACAATTTCCAGAAAGAAGTTGTGGACTACCTTGGTTGTTCATCTATGCTGATTGCGAGACATGCCCAGGCTCAGAACTTGTACTAGAGTTAACTGTTTAATTACGAAATTGTGTTGAGAGTACAAGTGCCTTCAGATTTGGCATAAGAGTCTCCAGTAATTCCCGTTTACTTTCTATCCTGTCAGACGTGCAATCTGTCCCCTGAGTGACAAAGGTTACAAATTAAATAGCGCTCTCTCTCTCTCTCTCTCTCTCTCACACACACACACACACACACTTCTTTTTTCGTGAAAGCCATTTGTATTATATTACAAGGAACTGTGAAACTGTTTCCTCCCCCCCCCCCGCCCACACAACACACACACACACTTTTTCTTTTTAGTGAAAATACACACATACTTTTTTTTTAGTGAAATTTTATATTTCTGCATGGGAAACCCCAAAAAGAGGTAAAAACCCACCAATAAGTACAAAGGAAAATTTTACAAGTAAAGCCTCAGAGCAAAAGTCATGAGGCAACCAAGTAAAAGTTACAAGATCAAACTGGAGGAGGATCAAACACAACATCCTCCAATTTTAAATTGTTGCTTTGTAAAAATTGATGCAGTGAAGAAACTGCACCATCAATAAAAACCACCTGTGTTTTCTTGTGATTCTTCTTAGTATAAGCTGGAAGCCGGAATTTTTGAATCACAGGCCTGTTGCAACATAGGATGAAAATACACCCCCCGCCCCCCACACACACACCCCCCTATCTACCTTCCTACAATTGCAACAGGTCAGTGTTTTGATCCCGTGAGCTCATCCTGATATGCCCAAGCTAGCTCCATCTAGAACTTGGACTCTTAGGACTCCAAAGTCTTGTCCTCAATAAAGACCCTCCATAGAGTGTCTCTCTTCTCCAACTACAGTAAGGCACCTAGGACCATGCCCCCTTACAAAAGTGGAATTAGGTACAAGTCAATGCCACATCGACCAATCACAGCAGCCACCACCATGGGCCATCACATCCTATAGTGATTGTGCCACTACCATCAATGCAAACTTACACCTGTAACACACAGGGCACTCACACTCCTATAAACTAACCCAGCATCATGGACTGGCAAGGGCTGTCACCATCCAGCCTTACATGATCCAAAAAAAAACACCCTCATACATATGCAAGAGTAGTCTCGAATCAGTCCCTAGACCCTATAGAGACACTCTGCAAAAGATGTTATATAGGCCTTTTTACTCTTCCTCATAAGATTAGAGGTCAGGCCAACATAGAGGTATAATCTAAGGTTCATGAATCATTGATTGAACGACATGCAGCTAAAACCAAGCTTCATCTTCTTACACTCTCCCTTAATACACAGTTTTTTATACCCCGCAGCCCTAGCATAGCCTTCTACCTTTCAAACTTGTTCTCAACAGGGGTTTTGTAAACCCAGCAACGACCTGCTCAGGAGATGCCTTACTATCAGGCATTGCATTTCATGAACAAAAGAATTAAAGGTTCACATGGAGTAATCCCAACTTGTGAACGTCCAACTCCATCCCTCCCATTTCAGATGCACATTTATAGCTGATACAGGGAGGAAAGCATTTCTGGTAGAACCCAGATTGCAAAATAAACACAGGTAACTTTTTTGACTAGCGGTATGGTCAATGAAGAAATTTGTGGAGTGTAACATGTACATAATCTAAGCCTTTATCTGGGCAATGAATATTTGTTTTCAGATCCAAGGCTCCAGGTATCTGCGGAATGTCTTTGGTTGGAGCATCTTATTGTTCAAGAAATAAACCACCTTATGAAACAAGTTAAACAAAAAAACTATGCTTGATCAACCTGGTAGGCAACCTGAAAAGTTGCATTAGGCGAGGAAACACTCATTTACGAAGGGGTGATTAATTATAAAGTCCATCTCTAGCCATAATAGCAACCCACTTTGAAAGATTGGATCACTGACAAGAATTGTGGACAGTTTATTGCCTCTTAATCTCTTCTCTTTCTCATCCTTGCATTTTATGCTCTCTGTTGAAATATTTTTTAATAAACGTTCTTACGTTCCATAATACTCCATGTATCCCATAGAGGGTGAGAAAACTCTCTACCGACAACGATAAGCTTCTTGATCTGCCTAATATGGAAGGAATTGTGCTAACCCCAGGAATGGTAGTTGAGAGCATCGAAAGAAGTGAAACGGTTGCTGACTGGTACTCCAGAAGAGTTGTATAAGCAGCATCTGAGATTCCATCCTGATCCAGAAGATATGACAGCAAAATACATCATCCAGCCACAAGCAAGTAATACGAAACATTAAATGTATGAAAAGAAAAACAACATACATACCTTTAAGTGATTTACTGCAGCAGCAATAGCTCTTCCAGGAGCTTGCAAAGCTTTATTGTGAACCTGTTGGGACAAGGCAAAAAACAATAGCACTCAAGATGTGAAGATTTGATAGCAGGAGAAGCTTGCAAAAGTAAATATGTTACTTTACCTGTGCAAACATTAGTGCAACAACTTTTGGCAAAAGAGCAACTGGATCGCTCTCTTTTTCTATTCCCAATGCAAGGCTCTGGTGCAAACAGACACACACAATGAGCAAACCACTTCACTTCAATAAATTGCATTCTGGCAGAAAATTTCCATTTATCATAAGATGTGAATGACAAAAGATCCTTGCCCACTTTTTAATTCTTCTGGATAAACCCAAGAACAAATAAGAGAAAACAGAGATCCTTTCATCTAGGTAAATTTTCGTACCAAAAGCTAATGTAAGTAAGAAGGAAACACAAAGGATTCATCCTTCCATGCAATACATGCATGAAAGGCCCCTTAGTGGCCACTTTCAAACGGTCAAGAAGAAACAAATTCTGACTGTTGTTTCAGTAAAAATTATCACATGCCCTTTTACATAAATGGCTTATATTGTTCCAGGTTACAAGGATAGCTATATCCATCGGCTTAACCATAAATGGAGATAAAGATCAGAATAACAAAATTTCTTGTTTAATATCCACTCAAGAAAGGAAGAAGATGACTGAAAAAGTCGTAAAAGAAAGATCTCTAAAACAGGATTACTCTTTTAAAAGGAAATGACACACTTCCTACCAGTCACAAGGGGAAACTGCTCCCAACCATCCATACATTGGTTTCATGTCAAAACATGAATACACCAACATCTATGGATTGATTAAACTATTCTACAATGGAGTAAGTGTGCACATGATGAAGAGCTAGAGTAAATAAGCATAGACTCAAGTTCAATTAGGTTATAAGATTGAGACTTGTAATCATAGAGAGACTTTTTTTCTTTTTTTTTTGGGTGTCAAAGAAAGGAACTCAAAAGAGAGACTTGAGAGCTTGCATATGTTATTGCATGAAACTGGCCTCCCTTTTATAGGAGTGGGCTCACATGTGGAATAAAGCTTCCTTGTCAAATGGCAGCATGCTCTTGCCTCCATACCTTTCCTCATATCTTGCTCTATTCTATGCTCATGATATGGTGACCTCTTACAATCATGGGCTAAGGTGGTAAAGTTTATCTTTGTCTCATAGAACATTCTGTCCTTGGTGTTCTCTTCTTTGCTTGATGAATTCTTCAAGTAGTTGGCTTTTCTTCTTCCTTGTGTCCTAACTTCTTACAATAATTACACTTCTTCGACAATCTGCATTCACTTTGATAATTACCCATCCTTCCACAATGGTGACACTTCTAAGTTGCTTTGTTGAAGAGCCGTGTTCCATAGGTACTAAGGAACTTGCAAGCCAATGAAAAGCTGACCCCCTAGGAAACGGGAACACAAAAATCCTAGGGAACAGCAGGACAGGAACACCATGTCACCATAACCATAAACAAACACACTAGTCTATATATTAGAAAGCTTAAACTTTGAATTCAAGAAAATTCAATACTGAATTCGCAACTGAAAACAAGTTACAAATGCTATTGGAACAAATTTGGATTTAGGACTTAGGACATCAATAAAACTGTAATGATAGATGAATAAATGAATGATAATTGATAATATATTATAGCTTGGCAACAAAAATATAGAAGGAAATTCCATAATAGACAAGGCTCAAGCGTCTGAGATCAACTTGAATCTTGGAATCTGGATACAAGAAAAGAGGACTCCTAGAAACTACATGCATGATGCGCGGTGGTAGTTCTCAAGGATTCATAAGGTGGCGGCGAATTGTAGGGGCGATGTGCAAAAGAGCAAGTACAGGAGTCGAGGGAGATAAACCATCACATCAACTAGATTGTATAAAATGAAAAGTACATAGTACTTGAAGGTAGACCCTAGGACTAAGTATCCTAGGTGTCACATAGGACTAAATGTCCTATGTGGCATAAAAGGCACTAAAACACTAAGTGCCTATAACTATGCCTACAAGGCACATACCATGGCCCATAGGGCATCACTAGAACCGGGAGAAGATGGCCTATAACCCCCCCTCCGTGGTATGGGCTGAAGTATTCTGGAAACGTCTCAGAATACCTAGTACTTTTCTGGTCATGGTGGCACATGTTCATTCAAAAGGATATAGCCACCTATGAATGTACAAGGTATGTCAGATCATGTAACAAAGGGAACCAAGTGTAAAGCCTGTTTAAAGACTTCAAACTTTGGACGAGGAAGTGCCTTTGTAAACATATCTGCTATGTTGTCCTCTGTGGGAAGGTAGGACAACTCTATGTCTCCTGCTGACAACCGCTCTCGAACATAATGATAGTGAACTTCAATGTGCTTGGTACGCACATGAAACACTAGATTATTCGCAATGGCCAAAGCACTATGGCTGTCAATGTAGACCATAGTGTAGGATGTCTAGCGAATACCAAGATCTGTAAGTAACTGTCGAAGCCAGACACTCTCTACTGTAGCAGTGAAGGCTGCCCTGTACTCAGCCTCACAGCTAGATGTGGCAACTGTTGGTTGCTTCTTGCTGAGCCAAGAGATACATGAACTGCCAAGCAAAAAACAATTGCCGGTATGTGACACTCTGCTGTCGGTACAACCTGCCCAGTCACTATCCGTGTAAGCATGCATGGTAAGTGAACCCTGATCACCATAGAAGAGGACTAAATCCTGAGTGCCTCTGAGATATCTAAAGACTCTCTTCATTGCCTGCCAATGCTATGAACTGAGCATGTGCATGAACCTCCTGAGCTGAGATACTGCATATTGTAAGTCAGGTCTGGTGTGACATAAGTAAATAAGACATCCAACAACCTACTGGTAAAGGGTGATATCACATGGTGGGCTCCCATCATGAGCTGAAAATTTGAAGCCAGGGTCCACTGGAGTAGAGATTGGCTTCCAATCCTCAAACTGAAAACGATCAAGGAGCTGTCCAATATACTTGGACTGTGACATCATGATACCCCCCTCAACATGAGCAAACTGAATGCCCAAATAATAGTGTAGCTGCCCCATGTCTGACATTTCAAAAGCCTGCTGCAAATCAGCCTTGAAAGCTGCAATATGCTGAGTATCTGGGCCCGTGATTACCATATCATCCACATATAAAATCAAATCCACTCCCATGGACATAAAGATTGGACTCTATGGGGCTATTCTGAAAACCAAGGGATAGTAAGTGTGCATGAATTTTGGCATACCATGCCCTGGGTGCCTGCTTCAAACCATAAAGGGCTTTTCTAAGCCGGCATACCTTGTTTTCAGAATTAACAACCTCAAAGCCAGGAGGTTGTGTCACATAAACTTCTTGTTGCAGATCCCCATGAAGAAAAGCCGTCTTGATGTCAAGCTGGTGCACTTGCCAATGGTGATGGGCTGCAATGGCAATGACACATCTAATAGTAGTAATCCTGGATGTGGGAGCAAAGGTCTCCTCAAAGTCAATGCCTTGTTGTTGGGCATATCCTTTTGCAACAAGACGGGCTTTGTGTCGATCTATATTGCCATCAAATTTCCTTTTTAATTTGTAGACCCACCAGGTACCAATGGCATGCTTGACGGGAGGGAGATCTACTAATTCCCATGTGTCATTTTTGGCAATGGATTGTAACTCAGCTCTCATTGCATCCATCCACTCTTTGCTGTCAAAAGCATCTTTATGGCACAACGGCTCTTCATTGCAAGCTGTAGCAAGCATCTTTATGCCACAAAGGCTCTTCATTGCAAGCTGTAGCAAGGAGTGCAAACTCAAGAAAGTGACCATGCATCTCTCTATTCCTTGATCTTGTCCGGGCAACAAAAGGTTGATCTTGTTTGTTGTCCCTCAATGTATCAAGAAGCCATCTGAGAACTTGCCTTTGCTGTCTATTGACAGCTCTTTCTTCAATCACTGCATCAGGAATAGTGGGATCATTTTGTACTGGAAGAGAAAATTGCAAATCAGCATGGGGTACTGGCTGATCATTGCTTATTGGAGGGCCTGCACGAGGCTCATGTTGCTAGTCAAAGTCCCCCTCTGAGGAAGGCAGAGGTAACCAAGATTCAAAGGCATCAAACATGTCAACTTCTGGCTTAGCTTTACAGTCCACAAGAGGACAAGCCGAATGTTCAGCAAAGATTACATCTCTACTGACAATAATCTTCCCAGTATTTAGTTGGTATAACCTATACCCTCTGCTCTCTTGGCTGTAACCAATAAATATGCATTTGATTGCCTTGTCATCAAGCTTATGTCTCAGCTGAGATCATACATGAACATATGCAAGAGACCCAAAAACTCTCATGTGTGAAAAGTGAAGGCTTCCTGCCTTTCCATGCTTCATAAGGTGTAACAGTCTTCAATGCCCTTGTAGGTGATCTATTCAGCACATAGTTGGCACACATCACTACATCAAGCCAAAATTTATTGGGCAAGAACTTGGCCTTAAGCAAGCATCTGGCCATCTCCATAGTGGACCTGTTCTTCCTTTAAGGAACAGGATTATGCTGAGCAGTGTAAGGAGTAGTGCATGAGTGAACAATGCCCTGTGAAGACAAAAATGCATCAAATTCCTTTGACATATACTCTCCCCCCTATCTGTGTCGAGGGTGACAAGCTTGCATCCTGATTCATTCTCAACCATATTCAGACACCTTTGAAAGCATGAGAACACTTCAGATTTGGCTTTTAAAGCATATATCCAGCAATATCTTGTGAAGTCATCAATGAGAGTCATGAAATATTTGTATCCACCAATGGCATTTGTCCTCATTGGGCCACAGACATCACTGTGCACTAGCTGCAATTTCCTTTGTGAGAGTTTTGGACAATTCTTTTGAAAAGGAAACCAATGCATTTTACCCAAAAGACAACCCTCACACACATGTTTGGAAACTGTGTGACTTTGAGGTACATCATTTGCCATGTCCTATGAATGTAACTTGGCAAGAGCTCTATAATTGAGATGACCCATTCTCTCATGCCAAAGATGAGTTTGAGCAAGCTGTGAATCTGAAATAGCAAATGCTTCAATAGAGAATGCAGCTGAGTGATCATCAAGGTGATAAAGCCCCTTTTTCAAAGTGCCGGTGAGAACTATGGCATTGTCATCACGAAGATCATATACTAGGCATCTGTGTCCATCGAAAATCACTCTGAAACCTGAAGTGGCAATTGCTGAAATTGAAATCAAGTTGACTTCTATTCCAGGCACGAAGAGAACATTAGTCAGAGTGACAGGATGGCTTGAAATGGATGTGAGCTACACATCTCCAATTCCTTTTACAGCATAGGAGGCATTATTAGCACATGTGACAGTTCCCCCACGAGGTGCATTAGCTAAGGAATGAAACAACTGTCTGCAAGATGTGACGTGCTTGGAAGCACCACTATCAAAATACCAAGACTAAGCATCATTAGTAGTAAAGAATGCATCAACTTGGGAGGGATCAAAGGAGCAATGGACAGCCCATGCCCAATCATTCTGGAGAGCATGTGCATGTGAGGCATCTGCTGGCTCGTGGGATTCAATTGCATGTGAGGCATTAACTGTCAATCCTGCTTTCTTTTTCTCCGAAGCAATGCGCTTCCTGCATTCTGAAATTTCATGCCCAAGCTTGCGACAATAGTTGCATCTTTTCTTCTTTGACTTATCTGCTGTATTTTTAGATGCATTGGAGGAATTGCCACTGTTAGGCCCATATTTAGGCTTGCCCATAGGCTTGGAAGCCTTGCCTCTTCCTGTCTGCTGTGAAGCAAATGCATAATCAGGAATAATATCTTGTGTATTAGCTCGACTTTGCTCTTCCTGCAAAAGCAAAGTGACTAGCTGATCAAGACAGTAGTGGTCTGGATTACCCATGGCCACTAATCGAAGGGTTGAAGCAAACCCTTGATATGTATCTGGCAGTCCATTCAATGTGGTACTGACAAGCTGAGAATTTGGCACCACCTCATCAATATTGGCAGGTTGTTCCATGAGGTCCTTGACCTTTGTCAGGTATGCATCCATAGAGTCACCTTCATTCATACTGACTTCCTGCAATTGCCTTCTTAAATATGCAACACGTGCCTCATTGCGAATCTGATAAAGAGAAGCCAATTCGTCCCAAGCATCCTTTGTTGTCCTGCAAGACCGGATGTGCGGAATAATGATTCTCTTGCATGATAAAGCAATACATGAATGTGCATTTGCATCTCTTGCATCCCATCTTGATTGTTCCTGAGTTGGAAGAGCAGCAGCAGGGGTGCTAGAGGATAAGGCATCAGGAGGAGTACCCTCTGTAGAGGGACCAGCAGTAGGGGCAGCCACTGTAGCATTGGCTGGCCTCAGATCAATCCCAGAAACAATATTCCAAAAATGCCTTGCAACAAGAATATGTTTCATGAGATAAGACCACATTAGATAGTTGGTGCCATCCAACTTATCATCTTCACGAAGAATGCCAAATAGATCATGATTGTTGCCAGCCATTGCAAATGGGATACCCTGAAAAGAAGAGACCTGTAAACACAAAAGCCTCAAGGCTATCACTGCAAAGAGCTGGCTGTCCAAAAAAGACAGCAAATGTCTGCAAGTAAATGTTCTGCAAATTTCCAGCCCAAATCAAAGGGCAAATGCAAATTTGACCCCAATTGACTGTGTCGGGCAATGTTCACTGCAAAAAACAGCAAATCTGGCAAAAGCCCCAAAATTAATGAGGGCAAATAGGCCAAAAAGAGAGCAAATACAGAAAAGCCCCAAATTTTGCTGAGGTTTTTGCAAATGTGACCCAATGTATTGCAATCTGACCCAATGCCCTGCAAATGTGACTCAATGTCCTGCAATCTGACCCAATGTACTGCAATCTAAACAAGAAATTGCAGACCAAATCCCAACACTCCAATGTCTTGCAAGAAATTGCAACCAAAAGAAGTGAAAAGAACTGAAAGCCCCAAATTTGCCAATGTCCTGCAAAAGCCCCAAACTGCAAATGTCTGAAGATGACTGCAGTGAGACCCAGAAAAGGTATAGCAAGCAAGAACCAAGAACCTGGTTCACAGCCAATGCTAAAACAAATACAGAACCTGGAGATAACTTCGCACATGCGAAACCTGTATGAAACTCCCAGAGCAAGTACGAGCTGTACGGACAGCTGATCTGCAGTCACGTGTGTATGGAAGGCAAGTACAAGCTGCAAACAATTGATCTGCATGTATACTTGTACGGAAGATTGTACGAAACAATTATGCAGCAGATAAACCTATACAACACAGGTACGGTGCAAGTACGCTTATACATATAAACTTGTACGGAGCAAGTACGGTATGCAACAGATAAACCTATACGACACATGTACACTTGTACGGAGCAGGCACTTTGCAGATACACTTGTACGGAGCAGGTACAACGCACTGCGCAGGTACAACACGTACGAAGCAAGTACAACGTAGGTACCACTGTACGTACGGCTGTACGACATATGTCCTGTGCAGTTACGTACCGTTGTACAGATAAAACGGGCAGCTGGTGGAAGACGTACAGAATCTGACGCAGGATCTGTACAGACGTCTGCACAATCGTACGGACTGTACGGATGGGGGCACAGGGAGCAATGCAAGTCCAAGGGCAAGAGGCAGGTCCAACCTCGCTCTGCTACCACTGTAGGGGCGATGTGCAAAAGAGCAAGTACAAGAGTTGAGGGAGATAAACCGTCACGTCAACTAGATTGTATAAAATGAAAAGTACTTAGTACTTGAAGGTAGACCCTAGGACTAAGTGTCCTAGGTGTCACATAGGACTAAATGTCCTATGTGGCATAAAAGGCACTAAAACACTAAGTGCCTATAACTATGCCTAAAAGGCACATACCATGGCCCATAGGGCATCACTAGAAGATGGCCTACACGAGTAAGAGGGGCCAAAATATGCCATCGCCCTCACCATATCCATAAAATAAGTATTACGGGCTTGATTCAAGGCAATGTCACCACTATTTAAAAATATGCCCCACTGTAGCGTCTACCTCTACCTTCCTACCAGCATGCCATGTGACAGCTAAGGAAGCTTGTCTCTTGCCCCTTCTAGCAATTGATATAGAAGGTATATCACTGGTAGACATTACACTTCCAACACGCTGTGCAAATCAAGACATAGAAGTAGCAATATGACCCATTTCTCAAAGATGGAAGACGAAGAAATTCGGGCACAGAAAGCAACGAGTAAAGACGACAACACAGATTTTTGTACGCCTTCCCCTCCTGTAGATTGGTTTCTATTCAGACACAACAGTGAAAATTATTCTCCATCCAGAACGACCGAGAACGCATCCCTCAATATCACGCACGATTTGCAATTATCGAATATAGAGCTCTCTCACAGCGTCCCTTGCCACCCCCTCCCTCCGATTTGCGCCGGTCAACTTACCAATCGCTTCTTCCCCGTGCAATACTCGTCATCGCACAACCTTGGTCTACATCTATGATCTTGAACACCTCCTGTACAGCCCGATCGTCACTATGGGTCTACTCCCCAACACTAGTAGCTGACGGCCTTCTGCTATATGAACATAGGCTTCTGCAAATTCTCTTTACTGCACCTCTGTGTTCACCAAATTGTCTTCCACTCAAACACCGATTTCCAACTTGACATGTACGTCAACGCAGGTGATCAAGGGACATATGATTTAGATCCCATGTCTGAAAACGTTCAAGGTGGTGAGCTTGACAATTCGTCCCGAACAATTAACAGAGAAGGCGAGGTCACGGAAGCAGAGGGTTTATTGTTGCTTTGTGGATTTCCATAAGGCATTTGACACGGTTCCGAGTGCCCACCTCATACGGCGCCTTCAGGACTTGGGCTATGACCAGGAGATCATTTGGGCTGTCATGGCACTTTACGAGAGAGTTTCTGGCAGAGTTCGGGTAGGATCCGGGTGGACAGACGAGATCATGAGCACCATCGGGGTCAAACAAGGGTGTTATTTGTCGCCTACCTTGTTTGGCCTCTACATTGACGAGCTTGAGACAGTGATGCTGACACAGGGGGGTGTAGGTTGCTCTCTTACGGGCACGCTGATCCAGATTCTGCTCTATGCAGATGACGTGGCTCTCTTGTCTTCCTCAGCAGAGGGGCTTTAAAGACACCTAGACGCACTACAATCCTTTTGTGAGTCTCATGATTTGAAGGTCAACCAAGGTAAAACCAAGGTCATGATCTTCAATACATCTCGAGCCATCATGCGTCAGGACCAGTTCACATTTGCGGGGTCATCTGTTGAGATAGTTTCATCATTCATTGGCTAGACTAGAGAGGCAGTGCTTCCGCTTGCACTTTCAGGATCCACGCACCAAGGGGTTGCTTTTTGACTCCTTGGTTCGCCCAGCAAGGATGTACGGCAGCCCTTGTTGGGGACCAAACTTGTCGGATACAGAGTGGGCCTGTGTGGAGCGGCTACAGGTTCTCATGTTATCACGGATGATTCGTGGTAAGTCATCCGTTCCTCACCAGATCATTCAGGTTGAGTTTGGGTCACCCCCTTTACAGCTAGATGCTGCATTTCAGATCATCACGTATCTATACCGAGTTAGGGAATATGGGGATTATACCTCCAGGCGTAGCAGGCTACCATGGATAGCTCTATCGTTCAATAGCAATTATGGCTTGTTCTTCATCATTGTTTTTGATTCCCTTTCTTTTTCTAGTAGAGATGACACACGTGCCTCAAATGTTAGATCAAGAATATTCTTCAAGGGTGTTGTCAAAGCATTGTATTCTTTAGACATACTCTTAAGAGAGAATTGCAAAATGCATCCTTTTCTCATACCTTTGCATCTATGCCTTCCAATTGGATCATCATACTTATTAGCATCCTCACAACTTATGCCAAAGATTCACTGAAGTTCATTTGAAGCCCATCTTGAGACATATTTCTCGATTCCGTTCTTTAGCTCCAAACATCCCAAGCATCTTTAGCATGTTCCTTGCAATCTATGTGATAGATTAGACTAGTATCAAGTGTAGCCCAATGAGAGACTATGTGCTGCATTAAACTAATATCTAAGTGTGATGGAGTCTATATGATGGATTAGACTAGTACCCAAATGAGCCAAATGAGATAATGCATGTTCAAAATTTCCGGCCTGCCAAAATTTGCACATGCTGTGTGAGCCTGTGAAGGGGTGTGTGGCCTGTGATGAATGGTACAATGTCTTAATGCCACATACAGTATCGGGGCCTAATCGAGGGCCTAATGTGGAAGATATATAAGCCTTAGATGGAGGAGACCTCATATACTCCGGATTCCTATAAAGGAATGAGGTCTTTTGGCATGGCTAGGTGACTAAGGGTTGAAGCACCCTCAGCACATGACTCCACCATTGAATATTTCCACATGTTGCTGATGTGGCATGCCGCAAGTGTGCCACGCGGCACTGTCGACTGT
This sequence comes from Dipteris shenzhenensis, assembly GCF_047967505.1. Classification (NCBI taxonomy): domain Eukaryota; kingdom Viridiplantae; phylum Streptophyta; class Polypodiopsida; order Gleicheniales; family Dipteridaceae; genus Dipteris; species Dipteris shenzhenensis. The sequence goes on along the minus strand of NC_141608.1, from coordinate 17,961,488 downwards.
GCAAAGTATGTCTACTAAGGTGTTGTCTTGTCTTGTGGTTCAAGTCGTGTTGCTCGCTTCTTGTTTTGTTACTTGTGTTTGTTCAAGTTTTCCAGTCTACTCTGTGTCGCTAGTGCTTCGTTATTGTTATTGTCCATCAATTGCACATTTGTTGTTGAGCCGTTCGTCAAGGCTTGTAGTCTGAGAGGTGCACGTTGCGTCTAGTAGTCCGTCCCTGGCCTAGTAGTCCGTCCCTGGCCTAGTTTTATGTGAGCATCAATCTGAAGAGACATAGTAGCTAGCTAGGAACGAAATGGAAATATGGAAAGCATAATGAAAGGAAAAATGGAAAGGAAAGAAAGTACAAGTGCAAGGCAATAACCAAAATACTCATAATGTATTGATAGCAAAGAAAGTACAAGTGCAAGGCAATAACCAAAATACTCATAATGTATTGATAGCTTGTTGTTGACAACTATTTGAGACTCAAGACAAGTACAACACTATATAGTGTGAGACTAGACACTAGAAAGCTATAGTGTATATGGGATAACTCCCAATATGACACCCCCTAGACACCTAGTACACTCATTTTTTTTAACTCACTTTGGCTTCATATTCCAACACCCCCCCATGAAGGCAAGGTGAGAGACCATTGGAATGGAACCAAGAACAGAACATGACAATGATGGTCTAAGGTAAGGGACTATTGGAATGGAACCAAGAACAAAACATGACAATGACGGTCATCGAACTGTGCACCCTATGTAACTCAGAGGCTAAAGTCTGAGCGTGTTCAGAGGTTGATCCAAGCACTCTCATGGCTTGAGACTCAACATGCTCAGAGGCTTATGTTATAGCATGGCTACATGACCAGCTCATAGGTCTAGGAATACACCAACATCTTGGAACTCGGCCAAGGCCTGATAACGAGACCTATCAAAGCCAATACATGGCTTCCACAATAAATCCCCCTCTAAACTTATCAAAGCCAATACATATGGCTCCCACAGTACATTCCCCCTTGGCTTCATATCGGGAAATCGGGATGAAGTCACACACCAAAAAAATAGGAAAACCAACATATCTTTTTAGGAGGACTATCCAAGGCAGAGGACCTTTAGACTCAATGAAAACCAAACACTTAATACATATCATTTTAGGGGGACTACCCAGGGCAGAGGACCCCAAAATACATCAAGTTGTAGTAATAAATAAAGAATAAATCTCTTAAGAGTAAGAGATGTCCTCCAAGTAGCCACTGCACATGTGTGCACATCCCTGCGAGTCGATGATGATGCCAATGAGGCACTAGGCATGGATGCCCCAAAATATGTCGGTCAAGTCCATGGGGTAGCTACATGGAGCAGTCAAGACATGACTCTCAAAATGTCGGAGTGAGAGTCACCCAAAAGTCGATGTAGAGGCCTTAGGTACCACTAGCAATCAAAAAGTTGATCAATGCGAAGTACCTCAAGCACCGATCATAGTCACATGAAAACGCGTTTCGTCCTGTCGAAACAGGACGAAACATTTCGTGCCGAAACGTTTCGAAACAATTCGAAACGCTCCCAACGAAACGCGTGTTTCGCCCAAATCTCAAAATGGCGATTTCGCCCGTCTTTTTGTTTCTGCCCTTCGCGAATCGATTGCGATCCTCCCGCCTGAATTTGTTGCTAGTCCGCTGCCCGCTTCTGCTCCCTATGCTACCTACGGTGAGCGCTCACGTGAGCAGCTGAGCTTGTAGCTCGTGACGCTGCTCCATTCGGCGTTGACCTGCAGCCCAGCACCGCCGCTGCTCCTTTGACTTGCAGGCTGCTTGCAAGGCTCAAGCTAGCTGCTGCTAGCTACCACTATCACAAGGCCTGCAATCGACTCCCACGCTCTGACGCCATCAACGATCTACAAGCTGCAATCGAGATTCATCAATGACAATCATTCGACTCCTACCGGTGACCGTCCACGCCTAGGGCCTGCAGCCTGCTGCCATCGACAGTCCTGCCCACCATCCCCTTTGTTGCTGCTGTTTTTTGGTTCTGCTCAAGGAGCAGCACCTGGATCAAGGAGCAACAGCCCAATTTGCCCCAATTCTCTGTTTCTTCCCAAATTTCAAGGCCTTCTCCATCATGCCTCCTCGCAAGTCTCCCACTCAGCGTGATGTTTGGCAAGATTCAGTTCTCATTAGCAAATATGGTACTTCTGGCACAAAATGTGTGGTTTGCAAGTATTGTGGGGAAACAATTCGAGGAGCATCAAACCGGGTGAAGGCACATTACATTTGGGAGAGAGCTCAAGGAACACATGGCTGCACTCATGTTCCAGAAGGTATTTTTTTGGCCCATGGTGGATTGCCATCAAAGTTTGAAGAGGTCCGGTCATTGCTCCTTCTACCTTTGCCTTCGGAGATAATTGATGGGAAGGTGCAAGAAGCCAAGGAAAGTGAAGCGCTGAAAAGAGGGGCCTCTACTTCAACAAGAACCTCAGTTCAAGTGTCTTCTCAAAGTAATACTGGGGCTTCTTCCCAAGTTCATATCACCCCGGAGTCTTCTAACATTGGTGAGTCTTTACCCAATGTCAATGCAGATGAAGCTCCCTCGAATGTTGTGGCTTCTCCACATTCATCAAGCTTTGTTAGTGTTGCTGTGGGTCATGAGAGGATCCCAACATCCTCCCATATTCATCTCAAGGCTGCAACAACAAGAAAGAGGGGAAGAGACCTACCAAGGCGCCAAATCACCCTTGATGCTAGCTTTGCTCCAAAGTTGAAGCAAGAGGCTCAAATAGCTGAGCATCGTTTCTTCTATCAATGCAACCTTGCTTTCAACATAGCTCGATGTCCAGCATACCAAAAGTTCCATCGTGCACTTGTGGCAGCAGCCGCAGCAGGAGCTACAGGTCTACAACCAGCAAATTGTGAGTCCTTGAGAACTACACACTTGACAAACCAAGTGAGGCAGATTCAAGAGGAGCTTGTGGGTTTGAGAGCTTGTTGGGAGCGATATGGTTGTAGCATCGTGTCAGATGGATGGAGTGACACTGTAAGTTATAAGTACAACCCTTCACTCTTGACTCTTGAGTCTTTGGTAAGATTTGTGGTGGCTGATTTTAGTATTAACAACAAATGTATGATTTACTTATGGATCTTGATTCTTGTGACTTGGCAATGTGGCCAGCGGCGGCGCCACATGATAAATATCTTGGTCTCATCTTGTGCTGGCACTACATTACTTCGTGTAGTTGATGCCTCCACCCCTGGCTTGAGTATCACTGGGGAATGGATTTATGGACACATTAAAAATGCCATTGAGGAGGTTGGGCCAGAAAATGTGGTCCAAATTATTACTGACAATGGCTCCAATTGTGCCAAGATGGGAGAATTGGTTGAGAGAGATTATAAAAGCATTGTTTGGACTCCATGTGCTTCTCACTCGATGGACTTGATGATGGAGGACATTGCCAAGTTGGATTGGGTGCAATCTACTCTTAATAAAGCAAGCCAAATCATCAAGTTCATAACAAGAAAGAGCATTGCATTAGCTCTTTTCAGAGCAGTATGCAAGTATGATCTTGTGAAGCCATCTAAGACAAGATTTGGCTATCTCTTTCTTGTTCTTCAAAGGTAAGTCAACATCCTTTTTTAGCTAGCAATTGAGAGTTAATTTCAATTTTCAATTCTTAATACTTATGTATTCAAATTTTGATTCTTAACTTGTCCTAAACTTGTAGGATGACACAAACGAAAGATGCGCTTAGGCGTCTCGTTTGTAGTGAAGAGTGGGAAGCTTGGAGAGGAAGCCGCAAAGCAGAGGCATGTACAATCACTTCATACATCTTGGACAGTATGTTTTGGGAAGAAGCTGCAGCCATAAAGGCTGCCATTGCACCTTTGTACTTCATTTTAAGATTATTTGACCATGAGGGAAGTACAATGAGTCATCTTTATCACTACATGCAAATGCTTAAAGAGAGTATGCTCAATTGTAGATCTCTCTCAAGTCATAGGTATGCAAACTCTTTAGTGATTCTATCATGACTCATGAGCTACTACATAGAATTTAGAGAATGTTTATTTATACATAGTATTGAAATTTAATATATTGCAATTTACAGGGCGGATGATCTTCGTGCCATATGGACAAAAAGATGGAACTGGTTTCATAAACCAATCCATATTGTTTCCTACATGGTGCATCCATTGTACAAGCAGGAAAGTCATTGGTCCGATATTGTTCTTATGAATGGATGGACATCCTATGTGGATACAGTTATCCCCTCTGAAGAGCAAGGAATGTGAGTACTAACTTCTAAGTATCTTGATTCTTAATTCTAGACTCTAGTATATTGTACGATCAATTAGCTTTTACTTACAACCTCTTTTGACTCTGGCATGCATGCCTTTAAAGTCTACTTCATGAATCATTATCCTAATTCCTATCTAACACTAAAGCAATGTCCATGACTCAACTTATAGGATTGAAAGAGAGTCTGTCCTCTATGTTCATGACCGTAGCCAATTCAGGCGAGATGTGGCTATGAGTCTAGAGCAAAGGAAATTTGCTGTATCATGGTGGGAGATAAATGGGCGACTTACTCCCACTTTGCAAAGATTAGCTCTTCGAGTTTTATCACAGGATTGTACTAGTGGATCAGCTGAGCGCATATGGAGCATATGTGCGGACATCCATACTAAGAAAAGAAATAGGTAATCCAACTTATAAGTTATGAATGGTTGGATGCATTTCTTGAGTCTTGAGTCTTCTCCAATTTTACGAATCATGACTACTTAGAATCTAGATTCTAGATGCATTTTCAATCTTGTTTTAGTTCAAAATATTTACGTTTTATGTGATGTAATCATGTATCATGTTACAGATTGAGCACATCACAGCTTGATAGGTTGGTCTATGTAAATGCCAACCTTCGTCTCTTGGAGCGGTTCAAAGACAAAGAAAGTACCAGTGGGGCTGAAGGGGCTGAAGTGTTACATTGGAAGGTGAAAGAGGTTGATCCTGAAGTTCTAAGAAAGCTTGAGCAAGGCTTGGCTCGAGGGGAGAATATTGATATATCATTCATCCAAAGGCGCAGCGATGAGGATATAGCATATGATTTCCTTCGAGAGGATGAGGCACGCTTTCGACGTGTCACACGTTCGCAATCAAGGGTTATTGCACAAGCATCTACTAGTGCACCACCCTTGATTGCAAGCATTGGCACTTCATCTTCACCACGCTGTTATAGACGCCGACGAGATCGTGGTCGTACCCTTGCTACTAGTGGTCATAGTAGTGATTCCTTTGAGGAGATGGTAGCAAGGGTAGAGGAGGAAGAGAGTTCCGATGGCACAGAATCCACAGATGAAGATGCAGATAGTGATAGTGAACTTGGTAGAGAGAGTAGTGAGCACTGAGTAGTTTCAAATTATGATTTGTTATCACTCATGCTACTCATTTTTGGAACTTTGAAGTTTGAGCTTACAACTCGTCACTTTGGGAACTTATTATTTCATATGTCTATTTTGGGAACTTATATTTACTTGACATTTTGGAAAGTAATGACTCATATATCTAGATTCAAATTTCAATGAATCAATGATGTTCATATCTCTAGAGTCTAGATGCTAGAATCCAATGTCCAATGTCAATATGCTTTTAAGTTTTGACTCCATAAATATTAATTGGTCTAAATTTGAAACTTGAGAAAGGAGACTTGAATTATGATTCCTGAATGTGTTTGTGTTTTGGATTACCTAGAGGCTAGACACTGGGTGTCTTGACTAAGGACTTGTCACTTGACACTTGTATTTCTCTTTGTTCACTCTAAACTTGAATATAACATGTCTTATCTGCCCTTATCCTTGTATATATCAAGTATCATTTCGAAACCTATCCGTTTCGTCCGATGATTCGAAACGAAACGAAACAAAACCTGTCGAAACCTCGAAACAACGAAACGGACGAAACGTTTCTTGTGACTATGGCACCGATCAAATAAGCAATGTCGGGGAAGTCACTTGTTGATGTAGAGTGGTCTACATCAAGCTCGAAGCAATGCACCAATCGAAGAAGTTACTCTATCATGCTGGAAGCATGTTCACTTCCAATGCAATAGTGGGAAGTGGAGATTCACCTCGGGCAAGTCGAATTGAAGAAGAGATGCTCCTTGCTGAGAGCTCAACAAGTAGGACTGGCTAGAGCTAGAGCTGCATGGGCAGCAGGAGCTGCGTGGACAGCAGCAGCAGCAGCTAGGAGCCAATGTGGGCTGTTGCTGGCCAGCACAGGGGAGCTGGGAGCTGAGCAGATCATACGGCAGAGAATGGCGGACAGAGAACCAGCATGGCAGACAGAGGAGTAGCAGGATGGCAGGTAGAGAGGTGGGCAGAAGAGCAGCAGGATGGCATGCAAAGAGGCGAGCAGAATGGCGAAAAAATGGCGGCTCAATTGGCTAAGCAATGGCGGATGCTGTAGCTTCATGCGAACCTTCCTTGCTGAGGCTTGGGTGGAAGAGGGAGTGCTCAAGGAAGGAGAGGAGAAGAGAGCTAAGGTGGAGAGGAGCTCGTGAGGAGAGGGAGTGGAGGAGTTAGCCTCTCCATAGGTCTGAGATGGGCTTTAAGACCCCCTCATTCCTTGAGGAAAGCTAGCTCTGATACCACATGAAGAGACATAGTAGCTAGCTAGGAACGAAATGGAAATATGGAAAGCATAATGAAAGGAAAAATGGAAAGGAAAGAAAGTACAAGTGCAAGGCAATAACCAAAATACTCACAATGTATTGATAGCTTCATGTTGACAACTATTTGAGACTCAAGACAAATACAACACTATATAGTGTGAGACTAGACTCTAGAAAGCCATAGTGTATATGGGATAACTCCCAATATGACACCCCCTAGACACCTAGTACACTCATTTTTTTAAACTCACTTTGGCTTCATATTCCAACACAATCATCCTCTAGTTATTCATTGAGCCTTTGCTGGTCACCTAGTCTATCAAGGGTGTTTTAGGATTGCCTTGTTTGTTATATGCTAGTAGCTATAGGGTCAGCATCGCTGCTTGTAGCTAGCTGGCCTTGTGCTGTTACAATAGACTAGCTGTAGATAGGCTGCAGTACTTTGCATAGGCTAGAAAAACTTTCAAAAAAACTCTCATATCAGAGTGCCCTATACCTTCAAGCTCACACAGGAGGAGTCTACAAGTAGCAAGGGTCACTAAGTTGTAAATACTCCAAGTCAAACTTCCAGTTGACCATTAATTAACGAGTTGTTTATTTATTTAATTATGTTCAAAGAGTTATCTTTTATTGGTCAAAGTATTGACTACGGTCAAAGATACTTAGCTCCGATTAAAATAGTCTAGCTCCGGTTAGGAAGACTTGGCTTAGACCAAGAGGGTTAACTACGGTTAGCCAAAGAACCACAGAGCTGACTTCGGTTAGAGAGTTTGACTTTGGTCAACGAGACTTGGCTTACGCCACGAGGGTTTACTATGGTTAACCAAGATGTGCCAACTTCGGTTGGAGAGACGGACATAATTAAGGTGCCTCGATTGTCGATCAAGTCCCGTAATTATGATCAAGAGGGTTGACCTTGATCGACCAGAGAAATTATTCTATGTTATGTGCACATGTTTGCTTGGTGTGGATGCCCACATTGACTAGGATTAGTCTACAGATTATTATTTTGCATGCAAAGCGCTAACCATTAATAGGTGCCATGGTTGGGCGCTTTAGTTAATTGTTGCAGGTACCAAAAGGACTTCAAGACCGAAGCAATGTGGAGCTTAGCAAACATCTAGGAGATTACCGTGGACCAAGTGCTTCCGAGAGTCCAAAGTTTGCGCTTTGAGGCATGTAATTAGGCCTTCGTCTAGGATTTGGACAAGTAGCATGTTGCCAAGCAAGAGAGCTAAGAGATCTTTTGTAAAAGGACTCGCGTATGTATTTTGAATTTAGCCCGTGTGCTGCATAACGAAAGTACTCAAAATTTCTCTTGATAATAAATACCTTCAGGGGGGATCCAGCTCGACATGTTGTGTTGGGCCCTAGTGTTGTGTGTGTAAGAGAGTGAGAGAATCTGAAAAAATTTCGAGGGAGAAGGCAGCTGTAATCAACATGACCATTTGTTCGAAGTTCTTCAAACCGATGGTATGAGGAGAGCTCTAATACCATGAGAAAACATGAATACCTCAAGATCTATCGAGCGCTTAACCTAATCTATGGTGGATGAATCCTAAGTGCACACATGATGAAGAGCTAGACTAAATAAGCATAGAATTAAGCTCGATTAGGTTACAAGATTGACGCTCGTAGTCATAGATGGACTTGAGAAACATGCATATGTTATTGCATAAAGTGACCTCCCTTTTATAGGAGTGTAAACATACCTGCATTGCTTGCTCACATGTGGGATAAAAGTTCCTTGCCATGAGGCAACATGCTCTTGCCTTCATGCCTTTACTTACCTCTATTATGTGCTCATTGCACCACAACTCTCAACATTTCATTCTTTAGAAAATGTGTGAATGATTCGTTAACTTCCACCTCTTCACACTAGAGGAACATGGTGTTGAAGAGAATTGAGATGGCATATGCCTTGTTTCTAAACTATGATGCTCAAAGAGAGGATAGGAAAGGGGTTCACCCTTTGGACCACATATCAAACTATAAACCCCTGTGATTGTGAAAGTTGAAACGTGAATCTCTACCTCTATCAGATACGTCAACTTGGCACTTTTGACCGTTCAGATTCCAAGTCAATTACTACAGTCTCATGGAGCATGTTTTACCTACAGATTCACTGTGTACTTTGAAAAGAAACAATTACTTTCCATTGTTGTAACACCCAATACTTATTGAAACCTTTCCTGCAATCTCTCTATCATCTCCAACATAGTAGTCAAGAAGTTTCGGGGTTTTGGAAACGTTTCAAAGCCATCCTGAAAGTTCTGTAAAAACATTTCGTGTATAATAGGGTATTTAAATATATGTTTTTTCCTCAAAAACATTTAAACATTTTAGAGTTATTACCACCCAAACTCCAATACTGACAGCTCTCTCTTTCGACAGAGAGTCGAGATTTCAGGTAGACAGGACCAATGCAGGATTTGTAGGACCCTTGGGCACTTTGCTAGAGACTGCCCAAGGAAGAGAAAGACCCAAGAGGTCTTCTCGTGCGGCTCCTTCACGAACTACCCCGACTGCACCTCCCCAGCACCCTGTACCACGCACTCCAAGATCACCAGGAGCAGCAGGGCGCCCTGCTTCGCACACCCCAGGACCACTAGGGGCAGCAGAGTGCCCAATGCCTGCAGCACACCCAATACCACGGTGGAGAGCTCAAGAGGAGACCTTTTATCCTGTTCAGCAGACAGACGCCTTCCAGTCTCCAGAGGTGGATGTTGCTGCAGCCCCAGACACTACAGTTCCACATTAGGAGGGGCCTTTAGATGCACCAGCCCCAGTCACCTTGGTTGCTGACCACGAGGGGGCTACAGGCACTTCTTCCCCGCAAACTGTTCCTGCCACAGTCAGGACAACCGAGAAAGTGCATGCACAGATGAGGACTCCAGATTTCTCTTCCGCCCAACCACAAGCCTCCTCAGCACCCAGCTCCAGTTTTGCTAATAGAGGTCTGGCAAGTCCTCCTCCATCTTCCATGAGTGTAGGTCTTCTTCGCACTCCTCGGCCAGACTTGCTTATTAGGAACTCTTTTTCGGCACTGGCAGATTCGGTGACTTTCATGGATGATGAGGAGTTTGTGCCCTCCATCTTAGGGGTCCCGGTCATGGGGATTCCTTTTGATAGGGCCTCCCCTTCAGTAGGTGTGGGGATCCTCTCACCTGTTGAGTTTCCTGCCCTCAGCAGGAGTGTTTCAGCCAAGGGGAAGTCTCCTCTACTAGGTCGGGTAAGCCTTTCCATCCAGCATCCTCCCGTCAATGAGGATAGTCAGCTAGAACATACAGGGCCTAGGCGGAGTTCCACACCGTCGCCGTAGGCAGCTGATCCGGAATCCGCTTCATCCAAGTGTTACTAGAGGTGCTATTGATATCCTTTTTATCCAGGAACACAAGTTGGATGCCAGTGATTGCTCTAAATTGGGCAAACTGCTTTCAGTACATACCTTCTGGTCGCCTGCTATGGGTACAAGGGGAGGTACTTGCATTTCGGTCTCTCCCTCTATTCTCCCCTTGGTTGCTGGTCATGGTATTATTTCCCCCTCTAGAGCTCAATGGATCATTATTTTGATTGGAGGGTGTAAGATTGGTCTTCTCAATCTTTATGCTCCCAACTACAGAGGGGAGCGGATCTCCTTTTGGAAGGAGTTACTCTCTTGGGCCCCCATTGCAGATTCTTGGATCATTGGTGGCGATTTCAACATGGTTGAGTTGCCATCAGACAAAAAGGGAGGCAGATAGGGTGGAATTCATTCTTTGGAGAGGGCAGCCTGGGATGCCTTTCTTTTTCAGTACAGTGGCAAGGACACTTGGTTGGATGATGCCTTTCATGTTATGCCACAGTCACTCCTGTATTCTTGGTCGAACAGGAGAATACACATGCCCATCCATGCACGTATTGAAAGATTTTATGTAGACAATTGGGCACTTGACAGAGGAGGATCTGTATGCATTTCTAATGCGGTTTCCACCTCATATCATTTTCCAAGGGTGTTGCAGATCCTTGAGCCTCATCGGAGAGGACGTTCTACCAGTGTCAGGATTCCAGATGCTTTTTATGCAAAGGAGAGCCTCACGAAGGATATCTTACAAATTTGGGTTTCTCACATACAGGGTGGAGCTGTCCGTCCATCTCAGGTAGCTGCAGCCTTATCCAGAATTAATAATTATTATCATACAGTCGCTGATTCCAGAAGATGTGAGATTGGTATACGCCAGCAGTTAGCGTCCCTTCAGAGGAAAGAGCAGAAGAGGCTCACAGATGCTTGGATTTAGGAGCGCCTTGCTGCAGCAAGGGCTCATTTACAGACATTGTTGGATCAGAGAGCAGAATATGCCTTTCATGCACAGGAATCCTTTTGGATTCAAATGGATGGCAAGGTCAACAAACACTTTTTCTCTACTCATGGGCCCAAACATATTAGAGATAGTGTCTCGCTGCCATGATAGGAGAGACTCAACAAGAGAAAGCACAGAGTACAGGACCACTGCCTAAGCTCTGATACCAATGTAAACTACTCAGTGCTTTCTATCAATTCAGACAACGGATTTTGCAGAGGCGTTTGAATGAAAAGATTGCGAGTTGCCAAACACATATACTTGAACTTAAGAGTTTGCAATTAAGCTGGAATTAAGACTTATACAGCTTAAACACAAAGTGACATCATTGGAAATTGCAATATGATTGAGGGGCCAAGACGCCCCCCCCCCCCCCCCCCCCCCCTTATCCAGGCTCACTTTATTCTTGAAAATGGAGATACAAGACCAAGGTGCAATCATAGTCACAAGAAACGTTTCGTCCGTTTCGTTGTTTCGAGGTTTCGACAGGTTTTGTTTCGTTTCGTTTCGAATCATCGGACGAAACGGATAGGTTTCGAAATGATACTTGATATATACAAGGATAGGGGCAGATAAGACATGTTATATTCAAGTTTAGAGTGAACAAAGAGAAATACAAGTGTCAAGTGACAAGTCCTTAGTCAAGACACCCAGTGTCTAGCCTCTAGGTAATCCAAAACACAAACACATTCAGGAATCATAATTCAAGTCTCCTTTCTCAAGTTTCAAATTTAGACCAATTAATATTTATGGAGTCAAAACTTAAAAGCATATTGACATTGGACATTGGATTCTAGCATCTAGACTCTAGAGATATGAACATCATTGATTCATTGAAATTTGAATCTAGATATATGAGTCATTACTTTCCAAAATGTCAAGTAAATATAAGTTCCCAAAATAGACATATGAAATAATAAGTTCCCAAAGTGACGAGTTGTAAGCTCAAACTTCAAAGTTCCAAAAATGAGTAGCATGAGTGATAACAAATCATAATTTGAAACTACTCAGTGCTCACTACTCTCTCTACCAAGTTCACTATCACTATCTGCATCTTCATCTGTGGATTCTGTGCCATCGGAACTCTCTTCCTCCTCTACCCTTGCTACCATCTCCTCAAAGGAATCACTACTATGACCACTAGTAGCAAGGGTACGACCACGATCTCGTCGGCGTCTATAACAGCGTGGTGAAGATGAAGTGCCAATGCTTGCAATCAAGGGTGGTGCACTAGTAGATGCTTGTGCAATAACCCTTGATTGCGAACGTGTGACACGTCGAAAGCGTGCCTCATCCTCTCGAAGGAAATCATATGCTATATCCTCATCGCTGCGCCTTTGGATGAATGATATATCAATATTCTCCCCTCGAGCCAAGCCTTGCTCAAGCTTTCTTAGAACTTCAGGATCAACCTCTTTCACCTTCCAATGTAACACTTCAGCCCCTTCAGCCCCACTGGTACTTTCTTTGTCTTTGAACCGCTCCAAGAGACGAAGGTTGGCATTTACATAGACCAACCTATCAAGCTGTGATGTGCTCAATCTGTAACATGATACATGATTACATCACATAAAACGTAAATATTTTGAACTAAAACAAGATTGAAAATGCATCTAGAATCTAGATTCTAAGTAGTCATGATTCGTAAAATTGGAGAAGACTCAAGACTCAAGAAATGCATCCAACCATTCATAACTTATAAGTTGGATTACCTATTTCTTTTCTTAGTATGGATGTCCGCACATATGCTCCATATGCGCTCAGCTGATCCACTAGTACAATCCTGTGATAAAACTCGAAGAGCTAATCTTTGCAAAGTGGGAGTAAGTCGCCCATTTATCTCCCACCATGATACAGCAAATTTCCTTTGCTCTAGACTCATAGCCACATCTCGCCTGAATTGGCTACGGTCATGAACATAGAGGACAGACTCTCTTTCAATCCTATAAGTTGAGTCATGGACATTGCTTTAGTGTTAGATAGGAATTAGGATAATGATTCATGAAGTAGACTTTAAAGGCATGCATGCCAGAGTCAAAAGAGGTTGTAAGTAAAAGCTAATTGATCGTACAATATACTAGAGTCTAGAATTAAGAATCAAGATACTTAGAAGTTAGTACTCACATTCCTTGCTCTTCAGAGGGGATAACTGTATCCACATAGGATGTCCATCCATTCATAAGAACAATATCGGACCAATGACTTTCCTGCTTGTACAATGGATGCACCATGTAGGAAACAATATGGATTGGTTTATGAAACCAGTTCCATCTTTTTGTCCATATGGCACGAAGATCATCCGCCCTGTAAATTGCAATATATTAAATTTCAATACTATGTATAAATAAACATTCTCTAAATTCTATGTAGTAGCTCATGAGTCATGATAGAATCACTAAAGAGTTTGCATACCTATGACTTGAGAGAGATCTACAATTGAGCATACTCTCTTTAAGCATTTGCATGTAGTGATAAAGATGACTCATTGTACTTCCCTCATGGTCAAATAATCTTAAAATGAAGTACAAAGGTGCAATGGCAGCCTTTATGGCTGCAGCTTCTTCCCAAAACATACTGTCCAAGATGTATGAAGTGATTGTACATGCCTCTGCTTTGCGGCTTCCTCTCCAAGCTTCCCACTCTTCACTACAAACGAGACGCCTAAGCGCATCTTTCGTTTGTGTCATCCTACAAGTTTAGGACAAGTTAAGAATCAAAATTTGAATACATAAGTATTAAGAATTGAAAATTGAAATTAACTCTCAATTGCTAGCTAAAAAAGGATGTTGACTTACCTTTGAAGAACAAGAAAGAGATAGCCAAATCTTGTCTTAGATGGCTTCACAAGATCATACTTGCATACTGCTCTGAAAAGAGCTAATGCAATGCTCTTTCTTGTTATGAACTTGATGATTTGGCTTGCTTTATTAAGAGTAGATTGCACCCAATCCAACTTGGCAATGTCCTCCATCATCAAGTCCATCGAGTGAGAAGCACATGGAGTCCAAACAATGCTTTTATAATCTCTCTCAACCAATTCTCCCATCTTGGCACAATTGGAGCCATTGTCAGTAATAATTTGGACCACATTTTCTGGCCCAACCTCCTCAATGGCATTTTTAATGTGTCCATAAATCCATTCCCCAGTGATACTCAAGCCAGGGGTGGAGGCATCAACTACACGAAGTAATGTAGTGCCAGCACAAGATGAGACCAAGATATTTATCATGTGGCGCCGCCGCTGGCCACATTGCCAAGTCACAAGAATCAAGATCCATAAGTAAATCATACATTTGTTGTTAATACTAAAATCAGCCACCACAAATCTTACCAAAGACTCAAGAGTCAAGAGTGAAGGGTTGTACTTATAACTTACAGTGTCACTCCATCCATCTGACACGATGCTACAACCATATCGCTCCCAACAAGCTCTCAAACCCACAAGCTCCTCTTGAATCTGCCTCACTTGGTTTGTCAAGTGTGTAGTTCTCAAGGACTCACAATTTGCTGGTTGTAGACCTGTAGCTCCTGCTGCGGCTGCTGCCACAAGTGCACGATGGAACTTTTGGTATGCTGGACATCGAGCTATGTTGAAAGCAAGGTTGCATTGATAGAAGAAACGATGCTCAGCTATTTGAGCCTCTTGCTTCAACTTTGGAGCAAAGCTAGCATCAAGGGTGATTTGGCGCCTTGGCAGGTCTCTTCCCCTCTTTCTTGTTGTTGCAGCCTTGAGATGAATATGGGAGGATGTTGGGATCCTCTCATGACCCACAGCAACACTAACAAAGCTTGATGAATGTGGAGAAGCCACAACATTCGAGGGAGCTTCATCTGCATTGACATTGGGTAAAGACTCACCAACGTTAGAAGACTCCGGGGTGATATGAACTTGGGAAGAAGCCCCAGTATTACTTTGAGAAGACACTTGAACTGAGGTTCTTGTTGAAGTAGAGGCCCCTCTTTTCAGCGCTTCACTTTCCTTGGCTTCTTGCACCTTCCCATCAATTATCTCCGAAGGCAAAGGTAGAAGGAGCAATGACCGGACCTCTTCAAACTTTGATGGCAATCCACCATGGGCCAAAAAAATACCTTCTGGAACATGAGTGCAGCCATGTGTTCCTTGAGCTCTCTCCCAAATGTAATGTGCCTTCACCCGGTTTGATGCTCCTCGAATTGTTTCCCCACAATACTTGCAAACCACACATTTTGTGCCAGAAGTACCATATTTGCTAATGAGAACTGAATCTTGCCAAACATCACGCTGAGTGGGAGACTTGCGAGGAGGCATGATGGAGAAGGCCTTGAAATTTGGGAAGAAACAGAGAATTGGGGCAAATTGGGCTGTTGCTCCTTGATCCAGGTGCTGCTCCTTGAGCAGAACCAAAAAACAGCAGCAACAAAGGGGATGGTGGGCAGGACTGTCGATGGCAGCAGGCTGCAGGCCCTAGGCGTGGACGGTCACCGGTAGGAGTCGAATGATTGTCATTGATGAATCTCAATTGCAGCTTGTAGATCGTTGATGGCGTCAGAGCGTGGGAGTCGATTGCAGGCCTTGTGATAGTGGTAGCTAGCAGCAGCTAGCTTGAGCCTTGCAAGCAGCCTGCAAGTCAAAGGAGCAGCGGCGGTGCTGGGCTGCAGGTCAACGCCGAATGGAGCAGCGTCACGAGCTACAAGCTCAGCTGCTCACGTGAGCGCTCACCGTAGGTAGCATAGGGAGCAGAAGCGGGCAGCGGACTAGCAACAAATTCAGGCGGGAGGATCGCAATCGATTCGCGAAGGGCAGAAACAAAAAAACGGGCGAAATCGCCATTTTGAGATTTGGGCGAAACACGCGTTTCGTTGGGAGCGTTTCGAATTGTTTCGAAACGTTTCGGCACGAAACGTTTCGTCCTGTTTCGACAGGACGAAACGCGTTTTCATGTGACTATGGGTGCAATGCACCTTCCAAACTGATGAACTCAATGAAAACCTAGGACCTAGATATAAGACTCAAGAACATATGTGCAAGGTAGACAACAAAAAGGAGGACTCCAAGCTCAGGTTTCAACTCTTGGCTTGCCCAATTCACAAGGAAGAAGCTTGCAACAATCACCACTTACATCCAACATTAGAGGCAAGCACTAGTTTCTAGAAAGATAGTAGAAACAACATGAAATAGTGCTGTAAATGAGATAAACTTGACAATACAGGCTCCCTTCGTGACTTGACCCGTTTGTAGATGAAGTCCTTGATGCCTCTGAAGCTACCTTGGGTGAGGAGAGTGTGGAAATGGGGCTGGAATGAGAACAGCTTAGAAAAACAGCCTGTAGGCTAGAGAGAGAAAGCCTTTATGGAGTGATAGCTGTAGAGAGAGTGTGCTAATCCTGATCCCAAGGGAGGGGATGTAAGAGAGGAGCTGCTGCTGTTCCAGAGGTGCACAGAAAGGAAGATTTCTGCAAGGGGAATGGGCTGGAGCAGTAGAGAGAGAAATTCTGCAGTAGAGAGAGAAAGACTGCAGCAAGAGAGAGAAAGGGGCTGTGGTTGCTCCAGGCTAGGAGAAGGAGAGAGGATACTGCTGCTGTTCCAGAAGAGCTGAGAGGGGGCAGATTTCTGGAGAGGAGGGGCTGGAACTGTAGAGAGAGAATGTGCTGCTGTAGAGAGAGAAGGTGCTGCTGAGGTGGGAGAAGCTGGCTGCACCCAAGGAGCTGGAGAGGTTCTGCTGCATCAACCAAAAGGAGAGAGAAGAAAAGTGACGAATTTTTCATGTAGGGAATGAAGGGGAGAGGAATTCTTTTATGGGCTCAGCCCCCCCCCCCCAAGCTTAGAGTGGAAGGTGGACACTTGTCCCAGATTTTTGATACAACCTGATTTGGGGCCAGACACTTGGCCTGCATGCCCTGCCACTTGCCATGCATGCTGCCACATGTGCGGAACAAGTGGACTGAGCTGCCAGCTCAGATTCCATGTGACAGTCTGCCACGTGTCAGCTGCCACGTCACTCCCAAAAACCCTAAAATTTCAAAGTTGTCAGAATTCAATTCTAATCGCACCCATGGGTTCCTAACAGCTTGGACTATCTATTGACGTACTCTAAGGTCATAATTGAGACATACTGAGCTCACTCTTGGCATGCTGCTTAGCCCCACCCAAAGCTCAAGGAACATTCTCTTGAATGGTTCCTAGGTTAGTATGCAATCTGTGCATTTGATTGGTCCCATGTTTGGGTACTCAGGTGGGGTGTGGTTTCCAGATGTCCCTCTCAAAGAGAAGCCATCACTCTTGTGGGTCACTAATGCCCATAACCCAAGCAAGGGGGTCCACCCTCAAATGCTAGACCTAGCCCCCATTGTCCGTAACTGAACAGTAGGAAAACATTTCCTTTCTTAATAAGCATACTATTGAAAAACAAAAAGAAATAGTACCAAGCAAGTGGATACATGTTGAAGCAGGATGACAGCAGGATTCAAGATGGGAGAGGGGCCTTGCATCTACCGTGGGAGCATGGAAAGCATTTAGGAAGCTTCCTGCAGACCGACAAGCCCAGATGGTTCTTAATCTCAAAGGAAGTGCACGGAGAGTCCAGCAGATTGATGCAGCCTTGCCCTTGGATTGGGTGGACACAGATGACATGCCTATTACTTGCTCCACCTGAACGGGGGCTTTTTCCAGATTGGGAGTTCCTTTACAGGTGATTGCTTTTCATGACACACATGAGGATGCCTTAGTCTTTGATGTTTCTTCGGGGGCAGGCTGTCCAGATCCATAGACAATATCTTGTTGGAGGTACCGTTTCAGCCAGTCAGGATAGTGGGCTTCATGGAGCATGGGACCCTTGGGAATGGGAATGGATAGATGAAGAGCACCGAGAGAAGGGCATCCCCTTCTTTCGTTACACGGTCAGTAATGCCAAGAAATTCCAGCTCATCTGTAGGGGTTGGAGACTTACCAGAGCTCCTCATTGGGAGACCTTTCAGATTTTTGCTGACTTGCAGAAATTTTTTTGGTAGAGGCTCTAGAAATCCCACCGGAATAGAAAAATCTCTCTTCTTTTGGCTTTCTATTCATGGTGGGATAGCAGTGAACCAATGGAGATCCAGGTTCGGAGCTGACCCTTCTTGCCCTCGTTGCCTTTCTGCTTTGGAGACAATACAACACTGCCTTTGGGATTGCAGACAGGTGAGAATCGTATGGAAGGGGATGACAAGACTTCTCAGCACTTTTGTTCGCCTACCTTTCTACATAACCTGAGGATCAGTGGCTTGGCTCACTCTTTCAAGGCCCCAGGTCTTCTTTGAGAGACTTGACTCCTCTTGTGCTCTTCACATCCGACGACACCTTGTGGAATCGTGCTCTCTAGAGGATGTTCCGGCCACTCTCTTCAGGGCTGCTCATTCCTCGGTTGTGACTCTCCATGGGAGGTCTTAGATAGCATTGCAGCTTGGCACATTTGGAAAGCCAAATGCACTGAGGCTTTGGAGGGTTCTCAGGTTCACCCTTCTCAGATCTTGGCCAATACTTGGATAGATACGGTACACACTCTAATGGCCATTTGGGTGACCATGCACGGATCATCTCGAGCAGCCTCGTCCAGGAGAGTTACTTTTCTCACAGATTGGAGAGACTCTCCCTTCTTTGGTGAGACTTCTACAGGGTTGAGTTGGCATTTTCAGCCTCAGCCTTGGTTTCTTTCTACCTCATTCCTCTGAGGTGTTTTTATTACATGCTTAGCATGTTGTATTTCCGCACAGAGCTTGCTCTAGCGAGTTTCTTTCTTACTTAATAGAACTCTCTTTTTTGCAAAAAAAAAAAATCCAATACTTCAAAAAAAACTCATGAAACATGGTGCACAAATATTTGACACTTAGAACTTGAGATTTGAAACATATCACTTATTTCTAAATTAGAAAATTTAAACAACATCATTGAAGATTCAAGGGTCAATGGTCATATTTCAGAACTGAAAAGATACATGAATCATGATTCATGTCACATGACGAGGTTCAATTTTGAAAGCTGAAATGATGCTGATAGGTACTCCAGTTTGGGGGTTTTTTAGGTGCTCTGAAATGCACATTTTGGGTTGCGAACGCTTTGGGGGGTTTTGACCATTTGGGGGATTTTTAGGTGCTCCGAAGCGCGCATTTCGGATCAACACATTTTGGGAATGCCTTTTGGGCCAACTATGTCCAAGAAGAAGTTTCAGAAGAGTGCACATCTCTAAGGATTGTTTCATTCGGAAGCTCTACGACATCCAGCTGAATAAAAAGAAAAGATTAGTCTTGATAAGGGGAGTACCATGTAATTAAGTTTTCCATGGTAAGATGCCAATCTGGTATCTTTGGCACAACCGTGTGCACAAGTTTCCCGTAGATAGCTCACATTGTCTAAATAGTGACAAATGCGTTTGATGCAAAAAATAAATGCCTGCCATGGCTTGAAAATGAAACAGAAGTAAAACCTCATCACTTATTATACTCAGGTATCCTGCTAGTGCCATTGAGCAGTTGTTTGTTATGTCCTAAAATCACATTTGCAACTTGCAAGAGCACATTTTAAAGAGCATAAGACTGGTGTTCTACCTTTCGATAAGATTGTAGGAAGGCCCTTTCTGCCTTCTTGTCCAGCTTCTTCAAGCGCAAGCCACTGAATTCAATGGAAGCAGGTCAAAACCAGCCGAGTGGGAGCACAGTCTGAGTGCTTCAAAGCAAAGAGAATCTTACCACTCATCAGCCACCTCTTGAAGAGCAGCATCAAATGTACCCAGAGCCTTTTGACAAACGCCAAAAGAAAAAAAATCCAGTGAACCCATATGCAAACATTGTCTGCTGTGCAGATTTCAAAATAAAAAATGTAGCAATATATATAGCTTTATCCATCAAATAACACACTGTTCATTCTATCAAATGGCCCCCCCTTTGTAGCCACACTTGACCATGATTACCTTCCCATCCAATGTTTCCACCATTTTTACACATTTGAGTGCCAATGAACCATGCAATTCTTTGGCCTGCAAAAGGTAAACTGCTGGACTTCAGATCAACAAGGAATGTGGGTAATAATGTCATAACACAAGTGAACATGATCAGTTAGAAATGACAGAACAGCATACCAACGCTAGTTTTTTAGCAGTACTTAGTGGCAAACTACTCGGTAAATCCTTGGATATCTCTCCATCATCCAATCCTTGTTCAAGGTCCTGGTGTCATCGCAGATGTCTTCATCAAATTGATATCACTAGTCACATCGAAGGTATTTTAAAGTAAAACAGATTTGCTCAACTGTCAATTCAGTTGACGCATTTTAAAGGGCATATCCTTCATCAAAAGAACATTCACACCTGCCATGTTCCTTGACATTATCTATTTCAAAAAAACTAGTGTTGAAAAGACAAGCACAGTCACACCCACACACAAGCTTTTCCAAGGAAAAAAGTCTTTGCATTCAATATCCTGGTGTCATCACAGATGCCTTCATCAAACTAGTCACATCAAAGGTATTTCAACATATAATACACTCGCTCAACTTTCAATTCAGTTGACATATTAAAGGACATATTGTTCATGAAAACTTGATGTTCCTTGACATTATCGATTTCAAAAAAACTAGTGTTGACAGACATGCATACACAAAAGATATTTCAAGGAAAAATGTCTGTGTGTTTTCCTATTGAGAGTCAAAATCATGTAACACGTACCAAGGCTTCTAGCAGCTCATCTTTTGCACTGCATTGATTGAGCCTTGAGGCTTCCTGTCTGAAAATCTTCTTTCATTGTATTTGTTTTTAACATCTGAAATGGCTGCTCCCGTTCTTTGGCTACTCAGGCTTGAGCTTCTCTTGTATTATCCTTGATAGAAACTAAATGTCCATGCAAAATAAAAAGGTGATGTCCAGTTCCTGTCAATAAGGTGACAACAGAGACCTTGCACTTTTGTAGCTTCTTAGAGATCCTTATGTTTTGACTCCCCTTGCAATAGCTCTTGGGTCACCCCCGTGCCAACAGGCTTACCCTGTCCCCTCTCTTGTTATGAACTTGCCACTCAGAATCTTTAGTACACTAGAGCCCCTTCATGCTCCACAAAGTGATAAAGCTTCCCTTCACCTTCTTTGTGTATCTACTTACACTACCCAAACCACCCTGCCCTCGTGTGAGTTGTGTTGTAGCTACATGGGTCATCGTGGAGATTGGTCCTATGAACACTGCCATACGTGTGAGACTGCACTATCTCCACTAGCTCACCTCAGTACGTGAAACTATGTCGATGAAGCATTGCTCGTGAGGTATTGAAGATCATAACCTTGGTTTTCCCAATATTAACTGTCAAGTCTCTCTCTTTGCAGAACACCTCCAAAGCCTCTAGATGTTCCTACAATCCCTCTGCTGAGGATGATATGAGGATTAACGGTATCTGCACCATCAAGTCAGCCAGGAGTAAACCCTCTCTGCCTACGCCGTCTACAAAGGATGTAATCTCATCGATATAGAGCCTGAAAAGAGTCGGTGAGAGGGGGCAGCCTTTCTTCACTCCGATAATGCTCTCAACCCAATCCGATAGACCTCCTGGGGCACTTACTCTCCCTCTGGGGGAGAGAGAGAAAGAAAGAAAGAAAGATATATTAACGTCCACAGAAGGACTCGTGGGCCTATGGGACAAAGTGACACCAAAGAGAAAATTTCATACAAGCCACAAGGGGCTTGGGCAAAGGGCGCGCTAAGACCTTTGCTGAGTACTGTGCTGAAATAAAAAGGGCTCACTGGCTCAAACAAAAATAAGTACAAAAATAAATATATCATATCATGTGCTATATGCTATCAGGAGCAGGCTGAGAATTGGAACTGGACTCAAAACTCAAAAACTGAAACCGGGCACTGTGGTGGCTCGTCTATGAGTGGTGACAATGTCTCGAATCTGAGTCTGTCTGACTGTCTCATATTGTGGCATCGGAGGGGGGGGTGGTCTCCTCGATCTCTGAACCCGCTGAGCTATGTTCAGAGTGACCCCTCATCTCGGGCGGTCCCCTCTGAGGAAAGTTGTGATAGGGAGAACCTCGATCAAGTGTGCTCTTGGCGGTCTCCGTGTCATGGGTGGCCTCTGCAGTCCTCTCTCGGTACTCCAGGCTGCCCGCATAGCAACTAGCTCCTCCTCCTCCACCCCACTGTGTCCTAGAGCTGACTCGAATGCATAAAAATCTGTGACGTGCCGCTGTCTGTGGTCAGCCTCTGCATCTTGTGGTGTGATCGCCTCCTGTTGCTCTCTGATCTGTCGTAGCAAGGTCTCCTTGTGTCGGTGCATCTCAAGCAGGTAGATCCCAATGCAGACCTGGTCATGGAAATGGATGAAGCATGATAGTGGGCCGAAGCCATTCCCGTCCTGATAGAGGCAGTGGTATCGTCCCCGGATCTTGTAGTAGGCTGGGCAGGTGCAAAGAAAGCGTTCCTCTGTCTCAACCACTCCTAGTGTGCATAGCGTGCAGGTCCGCTGCTCTCTAGGTATACGTGCTGCTCTCCCTGTCTCAATCCTCAACTGATGGGATGAAACCCGTATCTGCCCAATGGCAATCCTTAGCGCATGTGAGACTCTTCTGTCCTCGAGAAAGAAAAAAATCCTCTGGAATTGTTGCTGAACGAGTGTTCAGCAACTCCTCATTTCAACAGACAAATGCCTACTTCTTTTGGCATACAGACGACGATACTCACGTATCATGTCAAGTACGCTCGAGAGGTTAAGTTTGGCCTCGAGTCGGAGCTGTCGGCGAAGAGCCTTACAATCCTCATCGTACTAGCTATTGCACGGCACAGAACCAAGTGGTAGGGATTTAGTGGAGCGTGTGGTATACAGGAAAGCGTGTAGAGCAACCTCATGGAGTGAGTGGCTAATCAAGGCAGCACGATCCTCTAGTAATAATATGTGATCCATGTATGTGAGTAGTGTATATAGCCATGCGGAGTATGCGGGTGACAAGTCGTGATCGAAGTGTATGTCGTGATAAGTGGTGTGCATGATCGGTGCAGTGGGTGGTACCGTGAGACGGGGAGTGGAGACTGTGAAGAAGAGATTAGTGTGGTCTGCCCCTAGGGGAGGTGGTGAGATAGAGAAGTCACTAATGTGATGTGAAGGTAGGGGATCCCATGATATAGTCAACCACACTAATGCCCCCTCCATGTGGGAAACATGGTGAATCCACCTGAGGAGGGCCATCACTCAAGACCATTGTAGATGACGAGATCATGCATCCTACCCATATCCAACAAAGCGTGTCCGTATGAAGTGATGGGACACCATACGAGAGTTTCAGGCAGAGTCCAGGCAGGATCTGGGTGGACAGACCGGGCAGGATCTGGGTGGACAGACGAGATCATGAGCATTATCAGGGTCAAACAAGGGTGTCCATTATCACCTACCTTGTTTGGCCTCTACATTGACGAGCATGAGACAGTGATGCAGACACAGGGAGGCACGCTGATCCGGATATTGCTTTATGCACATGACCTAGCTCTCTTGTCTTCCTCAGCAAAGGGGCTCTAGAGCCACCTTGACGAACTACA
Organism: Dipteris shenzhenensis; assembly: GCF_047967505.1. Lineage (NCBI taxonomy): Eukaryota > Viridiplantae > Streptophyta > Polypodiopsida > Gleicheniales > Dipteridaceae > Dipteris > Dipteris shenzhenensis. The sequence continues at coordinate 17,937,976 of NC_141608.1, read as the reverse complement.
GTCCTTTCGTGAGTCTCATGATTTGAAGGTCAACCTGGGTAAAACCAAGGTTATGATCTTCAATACATCTTGCGCCGTCATGCGCCAGGAGCAGTTCACATTTCATGGGTCACCTGTTAAGATAGTTTCATCATACACTAATCTTGGGGTTATCTTCTCCGGACCCATCTTCACTATGAGACCCACGATGCAGACACGCTTGAGTAGAGGATAGGCTTCATTGGCCAGACTAGAGGGACAGTGCTTCCGCTCGCACTTTCAGGATCCACGGACCAAAGGGTTGCTTTTTGACTCCTTGGTCCGTCCAGCGGGGATGTACGGCAGCCCATGTTAGGGACCAGACTTGTCGGATACAGAGTGGGCCCGAGAAGGCAAACACAAGGAAACAATCATTATCATTATTTTTAATTAGTCCATTTTTTATTCGTTTATTTTAAACTTACAATTGTAATAAATATAAAATAAGGGAGTAGGAGGAAAAATATAATACACTCACATATGCCCACACTTCTTTTTTGTGGCAAAAGAAAGTTGAATATGCATTGCACCAAGAGTTTCCACCTCAGATCAGTTTTGATGGTCCTTATGATTTCTTAGCCCATAAGAGATACCACTATGCTAGTATCAGGATTCTAGATGCATTGTATGCAGAGGAGGTGGAGTGTCATTCCCTTCACATGTTGCAGCAGCCCTATCTGGTATTAATGATTTATGCCATACTATTCCTAACACCATGAGACATAAGATTCTCAGTCAGGAGAGGGGCCTCCACAAGCAGTTAGCAGCCCTTCAGAGAGAAGAGCAGAAAAGACATACAGATGTTTGAATTCAAGAGCGCCTTGCTACAGCAAGGGCTCACATGAAAAGAGTATCCCAGCTTATTGACTACTCTAACAGGGTTTTGCAAACAGATCCTGATGTCGTTATGCAAATTGCTATAGATTATATGCATTCCTTCTTTCAATAGGTCTTCACTCACCTGCTAGAGATAATGACAGACATGGTTTGGAAGAGTATTCCAGAATTGTTGAAACCCCATATGACAGAGCACCCTTCACCCATACGGAATTCAGGACTGCACACTTTTCCCTTCACAGAAGTAGATGCCCAGGTTCAGATGGTTCGACAACTGCCTTTTTTATTGCTTTTAGAGACATGATTGGGAACCATGTTACCTCAGCCCTGCAGGGCGTTTGGGACTCTGGTACCATGCGCGATTCACTTACAAAGGGTCTCATTCATCTTATCCCAAAGGGAGGTTGCAGAAATTTCATCTCCCAATGGAGACCCACCACTTTGTTGGGAACCATTTACAAGACCTTGGCCAAAGCAATCAGTCTGCGTTTGCAACCCTTCCTTCCTAATCTTATTAGCGATACGTAGACTGGCTTCGTGCATGGTAGAAGCATTTTTTATAATATTATCTCTTTTTGGGAAGCTTCCATTGGGCTATGCAAAGTGACCAGCACCTTGCCATTCTACTCCTAGATTTTGAAAGGCATATGACAGAATTGATTGGAAGTTTTTAAGATACCCTTACATGCTTTGGATTCTCAAATGCTTGGATTAGAGTGGTTAGTCCTTATATAGATAAGCCCACACCCAAGTGCATATTAGAGGAGAGACTTCCTCTTAGACATGATGAGGACCTCTTGGATAGTGAGCTCGCTCATGATACTGCTATTTTTTGGGATGCCAACACTACATCTTTAGAACAACCTTGGACTTGTTTTGTATTGCAACAGGTGGACACATTAATTGGAACAATTCGAATGGATTTTGGATTAGTGATGAGGACAGAACATACAGAAGCTGACATTCTTCAAAGCCTTGGACTTGTTTTGTATTGCAGCATGTGCACACATTACTTGGAACAAATACAATGGCTTTTGGATTAGTGATGAGGATACTCCAGCCTGGGAAGCTGATTTTGCCTTCACTTAGATCCAGAGGGGTGTTCTAATCGGGCTGCTAGGTCCGTGTAGGCAACTCTCCGTTGTAGCAATTCGCCTGAGTGCTTAAGAGTGTTACGAGGAAGCTTCTTTTTTGGAGCTCATCCAAACCTGACCTCCCTTCTAGGGTAGTGGTGCTCAATCAACTATTCCTAGCCATAGCTTGGTTATTTGTTCTTCCTCGTGCCATTCTAGGGACTGCATCACTCAGCTCAAAAGACCAATAAGGAATTTGATTTAGAGTGGTCTAGATGGAATGACAGATACTAGAGCCAAGGTGTCTTCGGAGACTCTTATCCTATCCAAGTGGGAAGTTGGCCTCAATATAATAGATCCAAATATCACCGCAATGTAAATATCTCAAGTCAAAGTACAGTTGACCATTTATTTGATCATAATTAAAGAGTTTTCATATGTGTTAATTATGGTCAAAGAGTTCTTTTAATGGTCAAAGAATTGACTACTATCAAAGATACTTGACTCTAGTTAAGTAAGCCTGACTTCGGTCGGGGAGACTTGGTTTATTACCAATAAGGTTAACTGCGGTTAACTAGAGAACCACAGAGCTGACTACGGTCAAAGAGTGTTGACTTCGGTCAACGAGACTTGGCATGCGCCAAGAGGGGTTAACTACAGTTAACGAAGTCGTGCCAGCTTCGGTTGGAGAGATGTGCCAGCTTCGGTTGGAGAGACTTGGCATAATTAAGGCGCCACGACCATTGGTCAAAGCCCCTTAATTACGACCAGGAGGGTTGACCGGTCGACCAAGAATAGTGTTCTATGTTTTGTTCACATGTTTGTTCAATGGGGACACCCACCTGTGACTAGGATTAGCCCACAGTTCATTATTTGCATGCAAAGCGCTAACAATTAATGGGTGCCATGGTGCTACCCTTTAATTAATTGTTGCAGGTAAGAAGGGTTAATTTCCCAAGCGCTAAGGAGCTTAGCAAGCAACCAAAAGATGTTCGTGTGACCAAGGAACATCGAAGACCCCAGAGATTGCCCTCTTGTGGCATGTACTAAATTTTAGTTGGATATTTTGACAGTAGAAGCAGCTCTACGCTGAACTCTTGTAATGAATTTTCTCTCAAGTAATAAAAACGGGTCCAACCTGACATTTGTCCTAGGCCCTAGTGTGTCTGTAGAGAGAGGGAGAGAGGGAGAGCAAGAGAGAGTGTTTTGCAGCAGTTTGTCTCCTGAGATTTCAGCAAGCAGGAAGGTTGAAAAGAAAAGGCAAGACGTTTTTCATATGGAGGTTGCATTGGTATCAGAGCAGGGCTCAAGGCTTTCTCAAGCCTTTGACGATCCGAGCGGATTTCATTGGTATGGTACGCATGAGAATTGATGGAGCACCACGAGATGGAAATGAACGCAGGACGTTGGAATTTGGCATTCACGTCGATTGCGCAGGTCTTTTTGGTGAATGAATGGAGGAGCTGCATCTGACGTTAGTGCAGCCCATCTTGTTGGCGTTTGGCAATTGAGCGTAGCTACAATGCCTAATTATCTTCGACATAAGTAGAGATTTGGGGGTGCAATTCTAAAGACTGCTGGTGGAGTGCGGAGACGCATCGTGTAGTTTTTGGGAAGGCCCTTGGATTTTTCCACGTTGTAGAGGCGGCCAGGCATAGTTATCCAGTGCCAACCCAACTGGATTCTTGGGAATAGACAAGCAGGACACTGCAGATGTTGACGTTGCTCGTGGGCGATGGACTAGTGATAGATTCTTGGAACACATTAATGAAAGAACGTGATGCAAATGGGCGGACCTCATTGCAATCATGAGTCATAGCCACAACTACGCATAGTTTGAGCTGCCATCGCCATCGCCACACAGCCTGGCTCGCCATCGCCTGTCGAGGAGACCAAGCGTCGCTTGAGCATCTAGAAGGCTGGAGAGATGATGACATGGCAACTCTGACACATGGCGCTAGTAGCAGCTGACGTGGCACATGTGTGACCTGACGTGTGGCAATGACGTGTCGCATGCTGACGTGTCACGTTGACACGTGACAGGTGACATGGCAGTGAGGACACCAGCTGATGTGGCAGTACACATGGCAGCCAGCTCTGATGCTGACGAGGCACTGACACGTGGCAGACATGTGGCTAACATGTGGTTAGTGTAACTCTGGTTAGTTAACCCTGGTCAGAGGTCCAATTAGTTGGCCCAACCAAACCAGACTGGTTAGTGAAACCAGGTTTGACCAACTAACTCTGGGTGTAGTTAACCAGACTATAGCTGGTTAACCAGACCACAGTGGGTTAAGGCCCAGTTGGGAGCCACCCAAACCAGACCAGAACAGAACCAGTCTGGTCAGTTTGACCAGATAATAACCATCCAGTCACAGACTAACCAGACCAGAGCCAACTAGTCTGGTTAGTGTAACCAGCCGGTTACCCATCCGATTACTGTCTCAAAAAAAAAAAAAGACAATTGCATAGATAGTTCTGGCCATCAATTTTCACCTATCTGTCAGATTTTTACTGTCAGAAAAGCAGCAGAAAAGCAGAGAAATTAGAGATTTGCAGAAAAGAGAAAATGCATGCCTTTGTACACTAGAAAGATGAATCAAATGCATTCTGAGTGCTTTTTGCAGCAGCCAGAAAAGGGGCAGTAGACAGTTGAATGTGTTTGGCTGCGTCGTTTGTTTGCTGATCTTCGTCTCTTATTGGAGGGTCCTTCTCCTATTCTCACTGATAGTCAGAGTGCTATAGCAGTGGCAAAGAATCATGTGTTTAATGCTCGCACAAAGCACATTGAGGTTCATTATCATTATGTCAGAGAGAAGTTGCATGCAGGGGAGATCATCGATGTGTCAACACACAACAATGTTGCAGACATCTTCACCAAAGCACTTCCACGTGAGAAACTTCTCCTTTTGGTAATTGATCACTGCCTTGTACACCACATTGGCACTGCAAAGGGGTGTTAGAATTATTATTATATTCTAGGCAGTGTGGCCAATGTATTGTAATAAGTAGGTTAGGGGCACTTTTCCCTCATTGAGGTTTTTTCCGCTAACCACAATCCAATCCCTAACTACGGTTAGTGGATAGGATAAGGGTTTTGTCACTTAGACAAAACCCCTCACTCTCACTTGTACATCACTTCTTCTATAGCTCACACTCTTGCTCTCACTCTCGCTCTCTAGTCTCCCTTGTTCTCACAGCATGCCACCTAGTCAAACATAGAACCTTGCCTAGCTAGTGCAGGTGGTGCAGATCAGCACACAGTGCATAAGCAATCCCCAAGCAAAACGCAAGTATGTCAAAAGGTCATTCCATTTGTCACCCCTAGTCTCAGGCATTCTGCTTCTGACCTACAAGAAAAACAATGTCTCTATTGTTTGCAGGTTCAAGAATGTGAGCTGATTTTGTCTATGGTTAAGATGATTTCTCTGTAATCTACCACTCTGATACTCTTATACCTGTCACAAATCATCATATCAGATCACGGGCTGTAACCTGCCAAGAAACCTTGATTGCCTGTATCTACCAAAAAGTCTTGTAAACGGGCTTCCAAACTTGTCGCTCACCTTTTACTAGAGCACACCGTGGGAAAACAGTACACTATTGGTGTTGCCGACTATCAGCAGCTGCATAAGCTCAGCAGGTTTTATTTTGCTGTCAAGCAGATCAGGTGGATGCAACGCAAAAATGGTGTCTTTGAGCTGATGATGGAAGCCCCAAACAGGACCTCAGAATAGGCTTGGGCAGTCGCACATGCAACCAAAATGGGGCTTTGGAGTAGACCACACCCACATGGTGCTGGTCCTTAACATGCTCCCAAGCAATAAATTTCTTTGTGCAATAATCATATCTACTTTATTCACCAGCGAAGAGCAAATTCAAAATCTAAGTTGATCGCTGGTGACAAAGGCATCAAACGGGGCCCGAGATGCTATGTAATGATCACTAATCTGCTCTTCTTTTGTTGCTGTGGAACTAACAAGATGCTGTTTGAGCCAAAACACAGACATGACAGCCTTCAGCACCTTCAGCCATCGCAGATATCTGGTTTCTTGGTATTTTGTCAAGTTTATGCACGCTTACGCACAGGGGAATGCCAATAGTGAGCAGGTTATGTCTATATTCTGAAGAGCCCATCCTACAAAGATATGTCTGCTTGCAAAAATAATTGCAAGGCTTTGCAGGAAGTAGCAGAGCAGTGATGACAGCCTCAACATGGGATCCTCGTTAGTTCTCTTGGAACATACTTACTTTCGGGGTGGTGAAGGACTTTGGGAAAGCCTTCTTGAAGAATGGCATTGTCTTGGGGATTCTTTTGAGGCAAGAGCTTCTTTGGCTTGCTTGGAAGTGTAATTGCCCTCCACTGTTCAATTTAAGGACATCCTCTCTCCTGATCCTAGAGACTGGCAATTTCCAATCTAAGGACATCCTCTCTCGTGGTCCTGGAGACTGAGTGAAGAAGAGCTGTTACCGAAGCAGGAGAAGAATGGACACTATCATGAATATAAGCTCCGAAATATAGACAACATCCCCTTACAGCTCCTCCGTATAGAAAACCTCTGGAATTCTAACTTTGCTAGAGCAAGAAGTGGGATGTAGCTCAAAAAAATTAAGAAACACCAGATAGTGATCGGACGTGAAACCCTACAGTCATCAACATAGAATTGTCAATCCATGTGGTACACAGTAATCCACTGGAATCCTACATTCAACACCACCATTTTTTATAAATTGGGACATGAAGCTTTTATTGTCATATTAGCCTATCATTATTGACAAATCTTTCCTCATTGGATCTTTCCAATTTCAATGATCTTATACTCGAGATGAAACACTGTCATACTTGCCCTTGCAGGATGAAATCAGCAATTTCAGAGGCAGTTGTGCGCAATAAATGCCTTTGAAGGGCAGCCTGGAATGCAATAAAGGTATGTAAGACCAACAGAGGCAACGACTTGAACCAAATGTCTTCAGCTAACTGTAATGAATTTCAATCAGTGTCTTGTTTCAGAAGGGGGTTGGACTACTGACTAATTTTGATGCAGCAGTTATGAATTCAAACCACGCGAGAGGTACACCTACCAAAGTCGTTTGGTCATCTTCGAACAGATCCAAAGCTTTCATAAAAAGTTGCAAGCTTGCATACAACTGTCATTGGACAACAATTTCATTTCATTAAAACCCATTCAAAGCTCCACATGCATTCACCAAAAGACATTCTAGCTTAGAAATTTTTTATACTACATTGAAAAAGAAGGATCAATTCAGTTGATCTCAAACCTCATCAATTTTTCTCTGTAGAACCTCTGCCCGTTGTCGCCTTTCTTCAGCTTCTGCAGTGAAAGAGGCTTGCTGAATTTTCTTCCAGGTTGAAACAACCGAAGGCTTTACGTATGCAGCCATGGCTTTGGATAGCCCACCCATATTATCATCATCTGCAAAAATTGCAAACAACGTTTTAAAGTGAACAAAAGACTACTCACTCCAACCATCCCTTTATTTCTTTTCTACATCACCAGACATACCTACTGAAAAACTGTAAAACATACTTTTGAAAAACACATGTGATGACTTCCCAAATTATTGAAAAGGGGAAAAAAAATGTCAATCCTGTATCCAGTTAATCAACCAAGCCTAATTAACCTCATTGGCACTATAGAGTTTGAGTGGTAAAACAAAGTAAGAATTGATGAGAGGCCTCTTTACAACATGGTAGCATGACTGCTGTAAAACTAAGACTTCAATGGGCATTAATCTCCCATGAACTGTAATTTGTTAAGATAAACTTCCTTATATTGCCAGGTAGACTCTGAGCAGAAAAAAAGAATCCTTTTCTTTCACAGACTTACACCTTATCACCACATAAGATTTTAGAGCAGAAGCACAGGAAAGATGCAGGGGGGGGCGGGGGAAAGGCAGGGCGGGGGAGCGGGTGGGGCGGCATATACATAGCATGTTCAACACAAGAATACAGAGGCCCAAAATCATCATAATAGTGTATGGAGCCCTACAATGATTGAATACATGGTCTACCTCAACAAGCTTGAGAAGATGGATGCAAGCAAGATACCACACAAACCAATGGAGGCTACAAAGACCACTGGATGGCACAAAGAAGGAAGGAAATGGATTCAGTTCTGGGGCAGCAGATATAAGACCACTGGATGGGAAAAAGAAGTAAGGAAATGGATTCAGTTCAGGGGCAGCAGATATACTAGAAGATATAGATGCAATCAGGAATTTCAGAGAATGCTACAGAAACTATTGCAAGACCCAAGGATGAAAATGCAGTTTTACAAACAGGAAATTAATCCAATGGTGGACAGATATGAAATGCAAAATACCTCAGGGAGGATATATCAATGTTCAAAAGGCATTTGATCTGCAAAATAAGAACCAGCTCACATCACCTAGAGGCGGAAAGGGCAAGTGGGCAAAGACCCAAGATCCCAAGAGATGCAAGAGCCTACAAAATCTGCCCCACAATCGAGGTAGAAAATGAGCAGCACGTGCTACTACAATGTTGAGACTATGCACACGTCAGAAAAATATACTGACAGCAATGACAACCTGAAAACCCTGTGGGAACAACCAAGCCAAAAAGCTGGGCAGCTACCTAAAGGAAGTCTTGGAATACCACAAAGCTCCAGTTCTACCATGACCACTTCTCAAGGGTCTAAGAGCATGGTCTCATCATCAGACCTTAGTACGTAGAGGATAGGAGAGTCTCACATGCATTGAGGATCGCATCGGTCAGTTGCGAGTCTCGTCACATCAGCTGAGGATCGAGGCAGGGAGAGTTGCATGCATACTCAGAGAGCAGAGGATCTGCACACTATGCCAAATGGAGGAGATCGAGAAAGAGGAGCATTTCCTATGTATCTGCCCAGTCTACTATGAGATCCGAGGCGATATCACTGCCTCTTTCAAGAGGGGCATGGCTTCGGTCCACTTACACGGCTGATCCATTTTTCAGATCAAGTTTGTGTGGGGCTCTATCTGATTGAGATGCGACAACAGAGAGATATACTGACGTGACAGACCAGAGAGCAGCAGGGACTGATGCCACAGGTCAGCGAGATCGACAGAGCACAGACACTTGTTATAGACTTCTTCTATGCATCTGAGTCAACTGCCGGTGAGGCGAAGGGAGAGGAGCTTGATGAGATGAGAGCATCATGGATTAGCTATGGGAGTGTCCACCACGATGCTGCCAGACGAGAGACGCACACTCCACGCGCAACACAAAGATGGACTAGAGCACGCACGATCGAGGTTCGGTCTATTTCAGCCCTCCTCAAAGGTGACCGCCAGAGGTGAGGGATAACCCTTGACGTAGCCCACCAGATCCAGAGATCGAGGAGACCACGCCCTCCACCGCATCGAGAGATAGCTTGACAGACAAATATGCAAGAGCTCCTCACATCTCATCAGAGAGCCACCAGGTTACCTGGATATATCGAACCTGAGCATGTACTAGGAGCACTAGCTCTGAGTACCTAATACTTTTCTGTTATTTGCTACTCAAAACTCTGGCATTTTGTTCACTAGTTTAGCACTTTAGCTTTCAGCAAGGGTCTTAGTGAGCCCTTTGCTTCAGCCCTCAATGGCTTGTATGAGCTACCTTTTGATTTTGCACTTTGTCTCATAGACCCACGAGGCCTCTTACATACGTTAATACATCTTTTGTTCTTCTCTAGATCCGCAAGGGTCTTATGCAGACTTTACTACAATCATGTGGGCAGTCATGGCAGCTTGTGAGAGAGTCTTGGGTAGGGTTCGGACTGGTGCAAGGTGGATAGAGGAGATCATGAGTACCTATTGGGCTCAAACAAGGTTGTCCGTTATCACTAACCGCTACATGCGGATGATGTGGTCCTACTATCTTTCTTTGCAAAGGGACTTCAGCGACACCTAGACGCACTACATACTTCCTGTGAGACACATGACTTGAAGGTCAACTTGGGTAAAACCAAGGTTATGATCTTCAACACATCCCGGGCAGCCATGCACAAAGAGCATTTCACTTTGGATGGGTTGCCGATGGAGGTAGTCGCATCCTATACGTACTTGGGGGTCCTTTCTCCGGCATGATTTTTATGATGCGACCAGCACTATAGGCTCGACTGAGCAGAGGGTCCACTGCGCTGGCCAAAACTCAAGCAACAGTGCTTTCACTCTCACTTCCAAGACCCGTAGACCAAGTCTCTACTTTTGACTCTCTGGTTCGACCCGTAGGTATTATCGCAGCCCCCGTTGGGGGTCTTGATCTATCAGAGACGGGGCTGGCTCAAGTTGAGAGACTTCAAGTTCTCAAGCTTTCACGGATGATCCAGAGTAAGCCTTGTGTACCACATCAAATTGTCTTTGAGTTTGGGGCATCCCCACTACAGATTGGTTCGACATTCCAGGTCATCACATATTTGTTCCGCATTCGACAGCATGGATCTTGCACCACAGGGCGACGTAGGCTCCCTTGGCTAGCTTTATGCTCCTCCCTGACACCGGCAACAGAAGGTGACCAGAGGTGTTGGTATGCATGCACTTGCAAATGTTTGAGATCCTTGGGCTCAACATAGACAGGCTACCCTCCTTCCAGGATAGCGTTGAGGCCCCGTCTATCCTACTCACATTTCACGAGGTGAACCAGGTCGTCCGAGAGGATCTCCAACAATAACACAGATTCAAGATTTGGTTAGCACTACGTAAGCTCCATGTGAAGCTCAACTTCTACACAGACCACTGCCTGCGGATTTCAGAGGAGGGCTTCATTGGCCCACCACGATACACACGGATCCACCTCTCCCACTCCATGAGGATCTCAATTGGGCAGTTTCAAGTCTCATCACACCACCTTCATATAGAGAGTAGCGGGTGGAGGGCATACCCGAAGAGGGCCGCATCTGTACCCTATGCGACTCCTAGGAGATCAAATCAAAGGAGCAATTTGCTTTCCGTGGTTTGGTGTACTATGAGATCAGAGGTCAATACTACTACCTCTTTAGAGACGACTTCGGCTGCCTACCCATCCTCCTACCCTACCCAAACCAATGATGTTTCGCATTTTTCATACATGAGGCCGTACAACATAGGGAGCATTTGCTCAGAGCATGTAGAGGAGACCATGGCACACATCTAGACACTGCTCAAACTATGATCGCCGAGTTTTTCCAGTCGGACAGTATTGATCAGCAGGACTCACAGTGGCGGCGGCCCATGAGGGCTCGAGCTAGATCCAGAGACACGCCAGACTCACCAACGTACTGAGGCACAGATCATGCTAGGGGACCTTACCTCCATGCTTACTAGGCCTGATGCACGACCCATAGGAGTGACCAAAGCACTTGTTCACCACAAGGCCACAACCAAGAGACTTCAGCGGGCTATACATGTCGCCAGCCACCAAGTAAAAATACTCTAGTCTAGTACATAGCGAGCTATAGGGAGGTAGTCCTTAAGCTAAAAGAAACCGATGAATTCCAAAAGATAATGGGTTTCGTCAGAGGTCTAAAAGACAACAATAAGGTTGAGATGTGAAGAAATTCTCCCAAAACTTTTAAAGAAGCAATTAAGTATGCCCAAATATACGACGATACGATGGGGAAATCTAAAGCTGGAACTTTGGAACAAACAGGTTTTGCTCCCAATTTGAAAAGGAAGGGGCACTTCAAGAAGGAGGTTTCTCAGGCACCATCTAAGAAACCTCAAACACAAAAATCCTCTCCTGAAGAAAGAGGATTATGCAAGGGCCAAGAAAGAAGATCTTTGCTTCAACTGTCTAGGCAAAGATCACGCTGCTTGGAACTGCCCTAAAAACAAACAAGCGAGAGCTAAAGCCCTAGATAAACCTCTACCAAAACAAGTTCATGTGGTGCAAGTGTTGCCACTTAATGGTATTGAAAAGTACACGGAGGTAGAGGTTTATCATGAGAACAACACCCACATGTGCTGTATATCATCGGAAAATGTGGCAACCCACCTTCGGACCTCATGATTTAATGATGCATGGAAAAATAAAGGGGCAAAGGATAAGAATTATGGTCGATGATAGTACAACACATAATTTCTTAAACAACTCGCTAGTTAACAAATTGAAGTTGCCAGAGAGTCCAAGTGCCCATAAATATGTGGTCTCTCTAACAAAGGGCATTGCTAAAAAGGTTTGGGACACCATGATTCATGGTGTAGAGGTGGAATTCCAAGGTTATCATGATGCCGTGGATTTCCAAATTATGCATCTCGATCGAGCAGATGTTCTTAGTCGAGAATGGTTGTATAGTCTTGGGCATAGCTTACAACGAAGTTACTTAAATAATTCCATTGTGTTTGAAAAAGATAGTAGAGTCTTCCAAATTTAGGGAGAACATGATGTGCCCAACTCTCCCCTTATTTGTTCGATGGAATTGGAACGACTTCTACAACAACAACAATGAGAGATATATCTCTTTGAACTTTCTTTTATTGATAATTTTATTTCTGCTACATTTGAAAAGAATAAATTTTCTATTGATGTGATTAAAAAGTATGAATCTTCGTTTAAAGATTTAATAGTTGAATTTAAAGATGTTTTTCCCAATGACTTGCCTAATAGTTGACCTCCCAAGCGAGATGTGGATCATGAAATAGACATAATTTATGGATCTAGCCCTATTTGTAAACCACCCTATAGACTTAGTCAAGCAGAAGAACGTGAGGTCGAAAGACAACTAGTTTAATACCTAAGGAAGGGCCAAATTCAATCTAGTAACTCACCATGGTCATCACCAATTTTACTGGTAAAGAAAAAAGATGACACTATGCATTTATGCATAGATTATAGGGCCTTAAATAAAATCACAATAAAAAGAAAGCATCATATGCCTCGCATTGATGGGTTCTTTGATCAATTGCAAGGGGCAAAATGTTTTACTAAAATTGACTTAAGATCAAGATATCACCAAGTGTGAATTAGAGAAGAGGATGTCCCGTAGACATCATTTTGTACTAGTTACGAGCATTATCAGTTCAAAGTAATGCCATTTGGTTAAACTAATGCTCCAACTACTTTTATGACACTTATGAAGTGCCAATATGGGAGGTAATCCACTTAATAGTTAAAACATGTTTTTACCATAGGGGGTATTCCACATCCATATTGGTAAATCGATAAATTTGAAGAAAGTGTAAGCTTTAATTTACATAAAGCATTTAATAAAGAAATTAAAAAACAATTATTCATAAATTATGCATATAACTACTTTGAGAGAAATAGGATCTTTGTAGTTAGCCTATACTTCAAAACTTAGGGGGACTAGGAAGTTTTCAACTACTTGTGAACATCACCTAAAAAGATCGAAACTAAATGTAAATTAATCTAGATAAACAACAAGGTAAAAAGAATTAACTTAATTTTATATATATATAAAGTTATCATAAGAGTAAAGACTTTGAACATAAAGAAAAGAAAATAACGTCAATGAAGAGCATAAATGAAAGATGAGACGTGAGATAACTATATAAATAAGTATAATAAAAAAGGGTTAAAAAATAAAATTAGTAACATTAGGCAGCATGAAAAAAAGAGAAAAGAAAAAGAAAACAAAAGAAGAGCTAATTAACAAGAAAGAAATACTAAGAGATAAGAAAGAAATAAGAAAATTTAAAAATTACAATATTCTAGAAAAAATTATAAACAAATAAAAGTAATAAAGAGATGCTTTTATAAAATGGAAAATTACAATCATAACCAGAGTAAAATAAAGAAGAAGAAAAGTTTGTACAGAGAGAGAAGTTGGACCAATTAGATAAAGTAAAAAAGATTACATAGAGAAATGAAAGAGGGGGGGATCAATAAAGATGTAAAAGAATGAATAAAGGAAGAGGGACGATAAGCAAAAAAAAGTTAATCAACCCTAAGGATGACTACTTAAGAGAAGGGTTGACCAATTAACATAACCTTTGAAAGGGAAACGAAACACGTGTCGAATACATGCAAAACTCACAACCAAGTTTCCTCACACTATCACAAGGAAATGCGACTATAAAGCGTACTATGCCGACTATCAATTAGCAATAAGGACCTTAGAGGGATCAAAGTAGTTAGAGGGAGCAAGCAGCAAACAACAGTGAGAAAAAGAACATGAAAACAAGTTGAGGACCTCGATCCCAAAGCTCGTGATGAAGCTGCTTGAGACCATATCTAGGAAAATTCCGACTAGGTGTAGAAGTCTATGGGGCCTAGAGTGTGTTGTTGGGAGCTGTAGTATTTTTAGATGATATCCTAATCTATAGTAAAACGAGGAAAAAGCATCTGAAATATTTGAGGAAAGTGTTCTAATTGCTTAGAGATGATTCTCTTTTTGCAAAATAAGTGAAGTACTTGGGACATAATATATCCCAAGAAGGGATTCGCATGGATCCAAAAAAGGTAAGGGTCATATTGGAGTGGCCACATCCTACAAACCTACAAGAATTGCAAACATTCTTAGGTTTGTCTGGATTTTATAGGAGATTCATACATGAAAAAACTCGGCATATGAGAAGGAACTCTACGCTATAGTTTATGCTTTAAAGAAATGGAGGCACTATTTGGATGGTGCCTAATTTGAAATCTTTTTTTTTCAAGAAACCATTAAGTGGATTTGCAATCAGCCAGAGCTTAAAGGTATAGCAAATTCCCTAAGCCGAATGACAATTGTTAATGAATTGAGTTTCACTCAATTCCATAATGATTTCCTAGAGACCCTAAAACAAAAATGTAAGTTTAATCTTCACTTTTGTGAAATATGGAAAGCAATTAAGAAGAGAGATCCAAATAATTGAGGAGCTTTCATTGAGGACTTACATGGAAATGGTGACACACCACAGGTTGGTGATAAAGGACCCAAATGGAAAAAGTATACAAATGAAGATAGCTACCTGATCTACAAGGATAGAGTATGTGTCCCAGATAATAATGACATTAGGCACCAAATCCTTTTTGAGTGTCATGATAGTATTGTTAGTGACCGGGATAGCAAATTTAACAACCATTTTTGGGGGGTTGTGTTTATGAGGTTGGAAACTTCTTTGAATATGAGCACTGCGGATCATCCACAGAGTGACGATTAAACGGAAAGGGTCAATCAGGTCATTGTGGATATGCTTCGAGCATATGTAAGTAGATGGCAAACTAATTGAAAATAGTATTTGCTTATATTAGAATTTGCATATAACAGTGTCAAACATTCAGCTACAAGTTATCGTTCATTCTTGATGATGTATGGATTCCAACCTAGAGCCCCAATGGCCAAAGACTTTCTTGAGGAGGTTTAAGCAGCCAATACTTTCTTGAGGATATGAATCAAATGCTTAAGTTAGCTAAAGATAGCATCAGAAGGGCCCAAGATAGAGCAAGAAGTTATGGAAACTCCCACCATAGTTTGAAGTAAATGAGAAAGTCTACCTCAGGGTACCTGAATCCTAAAGATAGGTAAATGTCCAAAGTTGTCTCCTAGGTATTGTGGACCATTCACCATACTTAAGAGAATTGGAGAACTTGCTTACAAATTACCCTTACCAGAGGGATGTAGAGTAAATCCAATTTTTCATGTGAGTAGGCTAAAAAAAAAGTTAAGAGATTGATAATCCCATTGGAAATAAAGTCCTAGTTGAACTCATTGAACCTACTACTTTACCACATGAACCAGAAATAATTTTAGATAGACAAGAAAAAAGAACACGACATACAATATGGCAAGAATGTCTGATTAAGTTGAAAGATAGACCTGAAGAGAGTTCAACATGGGAAAGGATAAGAAATCTCTAGAGGAGGTTTTTCAATTTAATTTTCGAGGACAAACAATTCTTAAGGGGAAGGGAACGTTACGTCAACAAAGCACTTTGAGGGATACGTGGCATCAAGTTGATTGCCACTTGGCAAGTGTTGCGTTCAGGGGAGGTTTTTAGGGAGAGAGCTCATCTTTGAAGAAGGTAGAGAGAGAAGGAACCTGGATTGACAGGGTTGAGGCTGAGAACAAGATGAGCACCTTGGAAGCCGAGGTTGGGTGGTGAAGAAAGAGAGCCAAACCATTGTTGTTACAGGCCCCTTGACGAAGCAGTAGTAGCTGTGGGTGCCACAGAGACATGTGACGGCAAGGCTGACACGATAACTCCTGCTGAAGAAGGCCCTAATGATGAAGTCACTACCTACTGATGTAGCCATTGATGAAAAGTACATGGATCGTGCTGGTGTTGAAGGTACTACCACTGCCAAAGTGGATTGTGAGAACATAGGGAATGAAGAAGGGGGCGGTACGCCAGGTGCTGCAAACACCATGGACACAAATGTAAGTGGTGAGAATGTAGAAGGTGCGGAAGTCAATGAAGATGCAAGAGCCGTTGAGAGAGACAGTGATGGAGTTGAAGCTATGAATGATGGGCAGGCAGGAAAGGGCAGAGATAGTGGGAAAGGAAATGCACAGGAAAAAGGAGGTGAAACATTCATGGCAGGTAGTGACATGACCGAAGCAAAATGAGAACCCAAAGGTGCCAAAGATGTAGTAGTGAGACTGGAGAGGAACCCGCGGTTCTGCATGAGAGATGGCATAGTAGCCTGACCAATTTGCCATGTCGAATTGAATGCCCATGCCATCGCCACGCCCATAGATGATGATGACATAGTTTCGAGAGGCGTGAAGGAGTTGTCTTCAACTTTACGAGCTTCCAATGAAGCCTAATCCTTAGTGCCTTCTTCCTTCACTCATTCACCACTTTGCACTTCTTCTTCCCCTATAGAGTCCCGATCTGACACCCACGGATCTTGCTGGTCCAAGTACATGAGAGCGTCAATGAAGTTGCTAGCTTTGGCTACTGCTCCAATGGCTTCACTTTTTGCTCACCCTAAGGACTTCGGAAACTTCCGTCGTACGTAATGCTTCTTGTATCGAGTTTGGTATGCAAAAAGTCTTCAAAAAGTAAATAAAAGGAAATCAAATACAACTATACCTGCTGTCCGTGGAAGAGGGGTGAGTTCTTCTCTCGCACCTATCCCCTGTCCAGGCTCTCAGTAGGGTGTAGGTAGCTCCCAGCCTCCGAATAAAGAGAAAAGAAGAGGAAGAAAGCGGAAGGAAGGCAAACTGTAGAGGAAAGATGGTCCACAAATCTACCCCAGAATGACTACCTCGAGATCTGTGCCTGAGTCCTCCTAAGAGAGCATGCCAAAAGCAACAGGGAAAACTCCTCCTGCAGCTTGCACTGGTCCAAAATAGCTCCAGAAGCCACCACACAGCCAGAAACACGTGCAGAAAGGTCCGAAAAAGTAAATGACAACTTCGGACACCTGCTAGAGGCAGCCGTACACGTCCGTACGAAATTTTTCAGAAGTCGAAAAACCACTTCTGTGTATAAGGGGCCTTGGTGTGGTCCTAAACCCCCTCATGGTACCATGGACAAATAAAGAAATAGAGGGGTCTTAGTGGCCCTTGGCACGCGCAGGTGACATGTGGATATGTAAGGAAAAAGAAATCCCATAGGCATGGGATAATCACAGGAATCTTGGGGTTTGAGACTCTCCCCATTATCCCAGCCGGCTCTTTTTGGGAAAGTGGGGAGATATGCGTGGCTAGGAGGCAGGGGAGTGGGACCCCCCTTACTCGGCGCTTCCTTTGGACACATGGCAGGCTGCCCTACATTGGTATCAGAGCAAGTGGCTGGCCTGCGGACTGTGGCGATTCTGGTCCTCTGCGCATGCGACAGTTTCGGCAACTGTCTGTGGAAAGCCACGTGCAGTTCTCTGGCAGCTACAAACACAAGAAGTGATGACCCTCGTGTGCTATATACTAATTTGATGACTGACGCGGGAATTGGTGGCCTATGAACTATGCATTGGCGGCTCTGGCCCTTAGCTTGGGCCAGTCGTCAAGTGATGCCCAGGTATTATTGATGGTTGACCCGGCCCAGTTATGGGTGGTTGCCATGTGTTAGGCTGGCCCAGGGGTAGTCAGTGTATTAGACCTGGTTAGCAGTTCTACATTCGGGTGTTAGGCCCATGGGGGGTGTTGGAATAAGGGGCCTTGGTGTGGTCCTAAACCCCCTCATGGTACCATGGACAAATAAAGAAATAGAGGGGTCTTAGTGGCCCTTGGCACGTGTAGGTGACATGTGGATATGTAAGGAAAAAGAAATCCCATAGGCATGGGATAATCACAAGAATCTTGGGATATAAAGAAGGGTTTGAGACTCTCCCCATTATCCCAACCGGCTCTTTTTCGGAAAGTGGGAAGATATGTGTGGCTAGGAGGCAGGGGAGTGGGACCCTCCTACTCGGCACTTCCTTTGGACACATGGCAGCCATGCAAAGGCTGCCCTACATTCTAGCACTTCCTAGAAGTGCGTACTAGTCTTGAAACAGCTGAAACACGCTTAAAACAGCTCGAAACATGCTTGCAACAGCTCAAAAACACCACAAGAACAACTGAAAACGTCTAGCACAGTCTTCCCCTTCTCCCAAGCATGGAAGATGCTTCTAGGAGAGTGAAGGAGAGAGATGGTAGGTGGAGGGGAGCACATGCATTTGCATGCATGCCACTTGGCCCTTCATTAAAGTCCTAACCACCATACCAAGGACAACGTTGGTTTCCTTGGGCCCAACTTTTAGACTCCTCTTAAAAGCCTTTGCCTTGCCCCTAGGGCCTAGTGGTACACCTAGACTTTGCCCCTAGGAACTTCTAGGAAGTGTGCACTTCCTCTAGACAGTCCCTCATAGCCAAACCATTACTACACTTAACCATGGTTGACCCCGGATTAAGCGTGGGTTGAGTTACAAAGATACTTTACATCACTTTTCATGTCCCCGTGACATACCCTCCTCTTAAAACAGCAAACTACCCAAGTTGCTGCTGAAAACTTACGGTGAAAGTAAAGTAAAGTAAAGAGGCAGAAATTAGCCCATACCAAAAGATCATCATCTGCGAGATACAACCTACAATGATAATATGGGCCAGGAGAGCTCGAGAGTCCATCCATACATCAATGCATCCTTTGTGTCGAGTGTCGCGAACACCGATCATGGATACCTCACAGCAAAAATACTATCAACAAGCAATATCTCAAGTAAGACAATCGTGTCACCAAGCGATCTCCAGAGACGTGAGCAATCTGCATCAAGGAAGTGGAGGTGCTACCCTCCTCTCGAGCACAAGGCAATGGTCCATAACTCTGCTCTCTTGAACCTGTAGGAGCACGCACCACAGTGGGCTCAAGCTGAAATGCTGAGCTGCAAAATCTGAAGTGACTCTGCCAGATCATCTCCTCCAACCACTTCGCATCCAGTGCAGGATAGTTCCTGAACTTCACCAGGTAAGCGACGGGAAACTCTACCTTTTACTTTTCTTTCCATATGTACCAAAATATGTTCCGGAACCAAGATTTTATCCAACTCTTCAATCTCGGGCTGATCCTCATGAAGCAAGTCAGCAGGCACATCACCCTGGAAAGGCTTCAATAAACTCACATGAAAGGCATTGTGCATGGTCCAAGTGGCAGGTAGCTTCAGCCTATAAGCTACATCATTAATGCGTTCAAAAACGTGGAAAGGAGCATAGTACCTCATCTTCATCTTTGTGAACACTTTGGTCTTGTCTTTCATCTTCCTAAGTCGTGCTTTCTAAAAATGCAGCAGCACCCGATCGCCCTCTTTCAAGAGTTACTCTCAACTATGCTTATCTGCTGCCTATTTGTGCTTCTCCTGGCTTTTCTGGAGGGCTGTTTTGACCTTCTAGTAAGCAGCATCCAAACTTTTTAGTGATAAGTCGATGCCTTGTCAATGCTTTAGAATCAGTCAAGAATGAGAAGAACATATACAAATCTATCTGCTTCAAAAATCTTCTCTTTCGTATGTAGAATGGGAGGGGTACCTTCAATTCTCCTGCCACAATTTCAAAGGGTGCATTCCCTGTGGATGAGTGTACAGTGTTGTTGTACGCAAACTCAACAAGTGGCAGAGATTGCTCCCATTTCGATTGCTGATCCGAAACATAGCAGTTGAGAAGATCAAGGGTAGTGGAGTTGCCTTCTTCTGACTGCCCATCAGATTCAGGATGGAAAGAGGAGGAGAAATTCAGCGTGGCACCCATATTCTCAAAGATACCTCTCCAGAAAAGACTTGTCATCCGCGGGTCTCGATCACTGACAATTGATTGAGGCATCCCATGATGTTTGAACACATGAGACATAAAAAGTCTTGCCATCTGGTCTGCTGTAATCTTCGTCCTTACGGGAATAAAGTGGGCTTGCTTGTTAAATCTGCAAATAATGGTCCATATCCCATTATGTCCTGATGGCGTACAAGGAAGATCGAAGATAAAATCCATGGCAATGCTTTGCCAGGGCCGATCGGGAATAGGTAAAGGCTGCAACAATTCTTTTTGAAAGAGAAATCTGAAGTCTTTTCTAGATTTCAAGAATTCAAAGCCACGGTCGAAAACCAGACAGGCAGAAAGATCAAAGTCATGAGATCAGACAGAGGAGTTGAATACATGTCTTCAGCATTCATAACCTTTTGTAGAAGTAATGGCACTCAAAAACAATTCAGTTGTATAGATACCCCTCAACAGAATGCAAGAGCTGAAAGGAAGAACGGTACTTTTGCAGACAGTGCTAGAGCAATGCTCAGTGAGAAGCATCTTCTGAATCAGTATTGGGTAGAAGCAATTGCCACTGCAAACTACTTGCTTAAATGGATTCTTACCAAAACGATTCAGGATATGACACCTTATGAATCATTCACTGGACACAAGCCACGCATTGGGCATCTCTGCATATTTTGTGAGGCCGAAAGTATTGACTGAAAGTCATGCCCCACCCTATGCAGGACACAGAGGCATTGATGCCATCATCAAAGCTGTGGAGCATTATTTCTTTTGGCCATCGTTGAGGAAGGATGTCGAGGCTATGTCAGGAAGTGCCTCACCTGCCAGAAGGTGAAGTATGACAGACAGAAGCCGGATAGACCCAATAATATATGCTGTAGTCATAGATGAAAGTCAAGTAGTAAAGTGAACCATTAATGCTACGGGTCTAGGCATAACCCCATACATCTGTGTGTGTCAAATCAGGAATACCTCTAGCTCGAGAGGTGCTTCTGCCAAAGTTGGTTCGCTTTTGTTTACCAAAGCAATCTTTCAAAAAATAGACCCAACAATATCTGCTGTAGTCATCGATGAAAGTCAAGTAGTAAAGTGAACCATTGATGCTACGGGTCTGGGCATAACCCCATACATCTATGTGTATCAAATCAAGAATACCTCTAGCTTGAGAGGTGCTGCCAAAAGTTGGTTCGCTTTTGTTTACCAAAGCAACATGCTTCGCAAACTTTTCCAAGAAACTATAGCCTAGGAATTCCAATTGCCATATTCTGATTTCTAAGCTGAATCAAGTTTTTGAAATTGGCATGTCCATATCTCTTGTGCCATACTACGGAAAGTAGCATTTGTTGCATTTGAGCTTACATCTGCCATGCATCATCAGAAAACCGTCTTTGAGAGTATAGTGCTCATGCCTCTGTCCATCGACCAACTAATCATAAATCCATGCAAAATCAGCATCATTGGCATATTGATCCTTCTGCATCATCAGAAAACCGTCTTTGAGAGTATAGTGCTCATGCCTCTGTCCATCGACCAACTAATCATAAATCCATGCAAAATCAGCATCATTGGCATATTGATCCTTCATGGCATCAAGGTGATCATGATATGCAATGGTCATTGCTGAAACTTGCAGCTTAACAGACACTGCATTTGTTGTGGGCTTGAAAAGAGAGTGCATCTGCAACAACATTCTTCTTCCCTGGCACATGCACAATCTGAAAATGAAACATAGAAAGAAAATTCGCCCACCTCATGTGCTTCTCGGATAACTTTCTCTGAGTGAGAAAGTACTACAACGACTGGTGATCGGTCTAAACATGAAAATCAGCACCCAAAAGATAATGCTTCTATATCGAAAGAGCATGTATGATAGCCAACATCTCCTTCTCATAGATGCCAAAATTCATTTCAGCATCCTAGAGCACTCTACTCTTGTATGCCACCACTCTACCATCTTGCATAAGTACCCCTCCTACGCTGTTCCCACTTGCATCTGCTTGGACAGCGAAGGGTTTGCGAAGATCTAGCAGAATAATAACAGGATCTAAGCAGAGTGAGAGTTTCTCCTTTAGTAGGTTAAAAGCTGCAATTTCTTTGGAACCACATCTGAAGGTGACCCCTTTCTTCTGTAAGGCATGTAAAGGAGATGCAATCTCTGCAAAATACCAGATGAACCTCTTGTAGTACGAGCACAAGCCCAGAAAGCTGCTTACTTCGTGGAGGTTTTTCAAGTGCAGCCAATTTCTCATGGCCTCTACCTTGGCTAGGTCCATCCTGACTCCATCCTTTCAGACAATATGCCCAAGAAAGTGGATCTCATCATGAAAAAATCACTTTTCTTGGCATTGACAAGCAATTTATGCTTCCAAAGCTCCTCAAAAACAATTGCCAGGTGCTTCTTATGTTCTGGCTCGTCTTGAGAGAACATGAGGTGCCAACAAAGGCTCGGTGTTCTCTAAAAATCATGTCCATCATTCAATTGAAGGTGGCAGGTGCATTCATTAACCCAAATAGCATGACAAGAAACTCATACAAACCAAATACGGTACAAAATGCTGTTTTGTGCACGTCCTCTGTTTGAATTCTGATCTGATGATAACCACTCTTCATATCAATGCAGCTGAACATTCTAGACCCTTGCAACCTATCCAGAATATCATTGACTTTGGGTATAGCGGATATGTTCTTAATTGTAATTTTATTAAGGGCTCGGTAGTCAATGCACATCCGCCAAGATCCATCCTTCTTCTCAACCAAAAGCACGGGTGAGTAGTAGGGTGAAGAGTTCGGCTGAATCAGCCCCTTCTCCAACAGGTCCTTGACTTGGTTCATAATTTCCTCTTGCTGGGCTGCACTGACCCTATAAGGAGGTCTGTTAGGTGGGTTGCTACCAGGGATTATGTCTATCGTATGGTCTTCTAGCCCTTCAGGGGGCAACAACTATGGAAGAGAATCAGAGAACCACTCTTTAAACTAAAAAAGAAAATCCGCTGCTTTTCCAACTTAGAAAAATGAGACTCTTCTTCTACCGACTTCTTTTCAGATGCAAACACTAAGTACGCTGAAAGGTACTTTTTCATTACGTTGCCAATGGCAAAAGATACAACAGGGATGGATTCTCCCTTCAACTTGGCATCAAGAACGTGGGTTTTGCCACAGTGAGTGAGGCCTTCAGGAATCCAAAGGGTAGTGATCTTCTTCTACTCTGTCTTAAACTTCAATTACAGCCATAAAGCAAACTTTATTTACTTCAACCACTTGGCAATTCTCAAAAAGAA
This sequence comes from Dipteris shenzhenensis, assembly GCF_047967505.1. Taxonomy (NCBI): domain Eukaryota; kingdom Viridiplantae; phylum Streptophyta; class Polypodiopsida; order Gleicheniales; family Dipteridaceae; genus Dipteris; species Dipteris shenzhenensis. The sequence goes on along the minus strand of NC_141608.1, from coordinate 17,914,663 downwards.
ACTTCAACGACAAGGGGAGGCTAGAATGCCCCTGCTCAATGCAAAATAGTACACAAGACACCCACTGGCCCTAAATGCTTGGCGCCCCTTTCGGTATTTATTTACTTCTTATGAAATGTGAAAAGCTTTACAACAAGGGCTCACCCTTGAACTGTTCCTCTTCCAACTCTTATGTCAAGCTTTGGGCATCTAATTCACGGTGCACCACTGAGATCCAACTGGCAAAGCATGCTTTGGCATTTCCCCTCTATTTGTGCCAACTAAAGGCATCAAGGCATCAAATACAAATCCCCAAATTCTGCTCAAACAGCCTCAAGGCTTTCAATTGCATCCAAATGACCCTCTGGGTTCTTCCCAAGCACACCCTCTATAACTGGGTGTCTACTTGAGCCTGCAAGGCCCAGGAGGGCCCTCCAAGCAACAAAATGCAAAGCAAAATCTTCCAAATAACAAAAATTAAAGAAAAGGAAATCAAATACAACTATACCAGCTATCTGTGAAAGAGGGGCAAGTTCTTCTCTCGCACCTATCCCCTGTCCAGTCTCCCAGTAGGGTGTAGGTAACTCCCAACCTCCGGATAAAGAGAAAAGGAGAGGAAGAAAGCAGAAGGAAGGCAAGAAAAAGGTGTAGAGGAAAGATGGTCCACAGATCTGTCCCGGAATGACTACCTCGGGATCTATGCCTGAGTCCTCCTAAGAGAGCGTGCCAAAAGCAGTAGGGAAAACTTCTCCTACAATCTGCATTGGTCCAAAACAGCTCTAGAAGCCACCACACAGCCAGAAACACGTGCAGAAAGGTCCAAAACAGCAAAAGACAACTTTGGGCACCTGCTGGAGGCAGCCATACACGTTCGTACGAAATTTTTCAGAAAGTCAAAAAATCACTTCTGACACTTCCTAGAAGTGTGTATTAGCCTTGGAACAGCTAAAACAGGCTTAAAACAGCTGAAAGCATGCTTGAAACAACTCAAAAACAGCACAAGAACAATGGAAAATGTCTAGCACAGTCTTCTCCTTCTCCCAAGCTTGGAAGATGCTTCCAGGAGAGTGAGGGAGAGAGATGGTAGGTGGAGGGAAGCACATGCATTTGCATGCATGCCACTTGGCCCTTCATTAAAGTCCTAGAAAGTGTGCACTTCCTCTAGCCACTCCCTCACGGCCAAACCATTACTACAATTAACCATGGTTAACCGCGGATTAAGCGTGGATTGAGTTACAAAGATACTTTACATCACTTTTCATGTCCCCGTGACATTCTCTCACTAGCTCCTTCAAGGCTATCAGAACTACTCGGCATAAGACACCTCTCCTCTAGGACCCTAGGATACCAGCTCACTCTTGCTATTCAATACTAGCAATGTCCCACCATGATCACCATAAATTGTCTGAGGGGACGTCCGATCACTTCCGGAGGTTTCGAGGAGCAAAGTGTGCGTGACATTTGCAGCTATGGATGCGGATGCAAACCCATTAGGCTTCATCGTAAACGACGGTGCAATGGAGTATGTGGTAATGTGTAAGTGACTGTGGTACCAGTGATGGTGCACGTGGGCAACGAGTAGTGGACAGTGGTGTTGATCATTATGCAAGTGCAGAATGATTACGGAGAAGTACAAGAGTCCCCTTAGTCACTGATGTGACCAAGCAAGGACACCAAAAGTAGAGTACACTCACAAAAGCCAACCCTCAACATGAATAAAACGGAACTTAAGCCACATGGCCCAAGGTCCTCCGTTGTACTCGATGAAGGAAGATGAAGGGAGAGAGAGATATGATGTAGAGGAAGTACTACCATAGCAAACAGAGGTGGAAGGGAGCATAATGTATATGGGAACACTTGAAAGAATAAAACGATGGAAGATACACCGCTGGAAGATACACCCAATGCAAGATACACCCAATGGGAGATACACCAGGCGAGCTCATGACTCCAGCCTCTATCTCCACTCCCCTTTAATGATCGAATGCGGTTGAATCCCCCTTCCTTCCTCTTCTTCTCCTCTCGTCACCTCCCGTCTCTCACCTCTGGCAGTCTCTCCATTGGCTGCTATGATATACCTCCCTCCCCATTGGTGGATGGTCCTCCCTCTCCACGATAAGGCTCACCCATGATATCTCTTATGATACTTTGTCTTCCGCATCGGCACTAACTCGTTGATGGTGCCATAACTCCTATGCGGTGTCATTTTCTGTACTGGGCGGACGGTGCCATAACTCCTATGCGATGCCTATCTCTTGCATGTGGAGGAGAGTATAGTATCTATGTGCGTACTCTCAGCGAACCTTGGCCATTGGGACCCGTGGTGGGCCGTATATCTCCGCCTCGCTTCTCTGTCATGTACCATAGGTAACCGGGTCCGGTCATGTACCACAAGAAGTTTGGTCACATACCACAAGAAGCCTGGTCCAGTCCCGTGCCACAAGTGGTCCTAGTCCAATCCCGTGCCACAAGAGGCCCGATCATGTTGTGGTACTAGTCATGCCCTTGGTCAACACGGGTGTTGAGTTTCAGCCACCGTGACTCCGTCCATTGCAACTGCGGTGGTGGTTGCAATACCAGCAGATCTTGCTTTACTGAGAGCCTGGCTAACGTGCAATGGGGAGGCCTTGGCCATTATTCTTGGCACCACGGTGGATGTGGTACTTCCTCACATTCAGCCAGCATATACTTCTTTGCTGCGTGGACCATATTGAAGAATATGTACAAGGTGAATAATGACACGACGATTCTTGACGTTGAAACGAAACTATACGGCATGAACATGGAGGAAGGGGATAGCATACAAGACCACGTCTCTAAAATGAAGAACTTTCAACAAACTTGTCAAGTGATGGATTTGACGAGGATGGTTAGGCTTTTGCTTGGCATGTTTTCCAGGAGCTACAAAAGCTTCGTCACATGTTTGGGCCACTATCCTGGTTGATTCGGTCTGTGTTAGTCTCTATCTAATGGAGATGCAGCAACACAAAGGTACCCTATTGCGTCAAATCAAATAGCAAGAGGTGACAGTGGCACGGGAGATGGAGATGGATCAAGCTCAACGACATGTCACGGATTTCTACGCATTCGAGTCTGCCCCAAGACAGTGGAGTAGAGGAAGAGGAGATAGCTAACATGAGGGCAACAAGGATCAGTGGGAAGAGACGATGACAAGTGGTGGAGCTAGAGATACGGGGACCACGCACGATGCTAAGGCTGACCGGAGCACACACGATGGAGGTTAAGCCCATGATCCATCCCAGGTCTACTTAGAGGGGACCGCCCGAGCCAAGGCGTCACTCTTGATATGGCTCACTGGATAAGAGAGAAGAGGTACAACATAGATCCTGGAGGACAACAGGGATCTACGAAAAGAGCTACACATTGGCTTCCTTAAACACTCCGTTACTTTTCCAAAGACTGCTGCCAAGTGATTCAACAACTCCAACAAATCTCAAGGACTTATACTTGCAAAATGGATGAGAAACAGATTTGTTTACCATAGCTCAAGGGACAAGAGCTCAGCATAAGCTGACAGTAAAGGAGTTAAAATTCGACAACACGGAGAAAGAAGGAAAGGAGGTAGTAGTGAAAGAGAAGATGCTAGGAACTATGGTAGGTAGAATTGGGGAGCCGGAGAAAGAGAAAGGTAATCGACCACTACTCGAATGCAATACACCTCCTACTTCACAGTTGGTTTCTACTGTTAACGATATCATTACTACAGAGATTGTAAAGAATTGGGAAGCTAGAGAAGGAGAAAGGTAATGGACCACCACTCGAAGGCAATACACCGCCTACTTCACAATTGGTTTCTATTGTTAAAGATATCATTACTCCAAAGATGAAGTCAATAAAAGCAGAGATTACAATAGAATGGACACAAAAGTAAACAAAGATGACATCCAAGCAAGATAATAGAGAATAATGCAAGATCCAAAAATACTTTCCTACTTAGAATTGGGGGATTACCAGACGGATTGGTGGATTTCCGACCTCCAAGTAGATCACAAAGAACAAGGGAGGGCCAATAATGCTTTTCTACTTAGAATCGGGTGATTTTTTGAAGCATAGTTTGAGACGAGAGGCAATGAACTCAGAAATTTCACCTAACATTGATTGGGATCACATTGCACATCAACACAAAATACCTTCAATTTGTGTCTCTAGTGAGACCAGCAGCAGAGGTATTCAAGGGAGGGAGGCATGCATGATTCGAGGGAAGAGATACACTCCACACAATGAGTGGTGGCAGAGTTTCCAGCAAGGTTTTACGTAGAGATGTTCAGCAGCATCGCCGGACTGAAGCCGGCAGACAGATTGCTGTATGCAGTTGTCAGCAACAGATAATTTCACTCCCAAGGCATGTCCATTGAGTACCCACCAGAAACCAGTACTCCCTGGATGTGTCTAACACAGTAGAAGAATCATGGATTATTACAGATGACCTATGGCATCTGTACATTCATCAGACTTGGGGTGAGCTGAATTAGTTTATCTCTACCAGGAGGAGAATGAGTTCATCCAATCTTTCTTGTCAACCAGTTGAAAAAGATGGCTACTCCTTGGACATGATACCGAGATGATTGCTTTTGTTAAATTTTCATCCAACCTTTCTTGTCAATCAGTTGAAAAAGATGGCTACTCCTTGAAAATGATGACGAGATGATTCCTTTGTTAAATTTTGCACATGAAACAAAAGAATTATCGATGTACGGGGTCTTCCTTCTCAGGTCAACCACCCTTGCTTCTTAATATAAGCTGCCATGGCACAAACAAACTCATAGGACAAAGACAACTTCCTTCTGGCCGCATCCTTTGGGTTTGCTCCTCAACCTAACTATAAATGGGTAGCTAAACTGCCATGGCACAGACATACTAGCAGGTTCCTGAAAACCACATTCATGAGCAAGGTTTTGTCTTGGGTTGCCCCATCCTTTAAGCATACTTCTCAACCCCAACCCGCCATGTGTGTTTGAGCATCAATACCAGATAGTATAGTATATCGTGTTTAGAAGAGAAAATTAACTGAAGACAACATACAGTGACATGCGCATGTATACAGACTGTCATACATACAGCATTGTGCCTTGAGTTCAAACAAATACATCAGGGTTGTACATTACATGAACTGACTTACTAAAGATGATTGCCCAAGACATAACCAGAAAATAGCATCCAATATCCTCACAAGGTGACCCAAAATGCCAAATGAAAGTAAACCATCCAACCAAAATAAGCATGTAAATGAAACGTGAACTATATTTAAAATCTAACGATGCAACCATATATACCTGTGCCAGCACCTTCAATTTCTGGGAACCATTCAAGAATCCTACTTGAAATTTGCTCTTCGGATAGCACCTCATCTTCATGTGAATCCGGTCTTTCAAAGGAACCCTTCCTGGATGACGCTCCCACGTCTCCTACAGTCACAGAACTATTTCCTCCTTTCACTTTACCACCCTTCTTTCTCCCTTTTGCTCCCTTTCCAACAATGTTTTCTTCTTCTGCAGTTTCAAAGCTTGTGCTTTTTGAAGGTGCAAGGCTATTTCCCTTCCTTTTCCCAACTTTTCCTTGCAAACTATTTTCTTTGTAACTTAGCTCTTTGGCATCTCTAGAAGCTGTTGTATAGGGTAGTTCGGCCCCAGCATCAACACCTATCTTTGGAGTATCCTGCCTCGAATCTTTCACATGATCCGTCAATGACTTCTTTTTCGCTAGCTCTTTAACTTCGTTTTCAAGCCTCTCTAATAAGATCTGAAATTTTTCAAAATGCTTTGAGTTATTCATCACCTTAGTTGAAATGTAAACATCATTCTGTTCATCATGTATATGGCAAAAATGGACATGTTAACCTTCTCATTAGGAAATACATAGTTCATCCCTTTATAGATGCTCTTTGAGAGAAACATAAACAAGACTTCTGGATTGAAATTTTCAGATTACACACCAACATGCATCTGAACAATCCCCTGCTATTGATGCAAACAAAGATCCCTTAGAATTCCCAAGGCATCAAAACATGCTTCTCAAACAAACATCCATTACAAAACAGGAAAGGACCAGTATTGGGGATCCAACACATATTCCCAGCTATGTACCATAGGCACAAAAAACAAAATCTTTTATCGTATATGAGTACTGGGGATGCAGCAGATGTTCCATAGATTCACCCGCGCAGCCGCCCACGTCGTTGCCGTCATCAGCCTCGACGTCCATTGCCCTAAGGTCATAGATTAGGCTTCAATCAGCCCTAAGGTTAGATTAGGCTTCAATTATTTCATAGGTTAGTTTTATTGGGGTTTGGTTAAGGCTAAATTTAGTTAGCTTGGTTGGCTAGGTTAGTAGTTGGGGTTAGGTTAGGTTGGATAGGTACGTAGAGCTAAACTAACTAGGGTTGGGTTAGGTTCAACTAACCCTGTGACTTAAGTGTCTTAGCAAGTCCGAGGTCCGTGACCTAACTGTCCTAGGCGACATAGGAACCCCCTTCCTCCCCAACAAAAAAAAAACCCTCAAAACTCATAGACCTTCACAACCCCATTTTGAACGTCTTTAATACCAAATGGCAGAGCCCTACAGCTGATTCTTTATATGTTCATGACCCCTGCCAATGACAAAAGTGGCATCTACATGGTACAACCTGAAAATGACAGCCAAAGTTATGAAGACAATGAACAACAAAAGGAAGATGGCTGTTATGACAGTTTTGAAAATGGGCATAATAATATTGCTGGCAAGCAGCCCTTGCACAACCACATTGCTTACTGTCCCCAGAAGTACATTAGTGCACAGCAGCAAGGTAATGCAGATATGCAACTTGATGGAAAAGGTGCACAAGGAAGTGCTATTGCAGGAGACCAAGGTAAGTCTATAGTTGGGGATGAGGCACACTTGCCACAACAGAAGTTGAGGATCCTGAAGAATAAAGAGCCTCTTTCTGAGGGTTGTGATCTCATAGGGCATGATAATGCTGCATCCTTGTCAGTAGAGCACCAACGTACACAAATGCATGTGGATTTCACTGCAAGCCCACACCAGGTGCACAGTGGGCAACAGGCAGATAGTGACAGTCCACCATGATCTTGCCAATTGGAGATTTCGGCGAAAGACTTCCACCAATGACTCTTCCAAGGGGTGATGTCCTCGAGTCGAAAGAAGCCAGTCTTCACTACTGCCTAGTGTGGATGCTTTTGGGAGAGCCTATCGCTCTAGCATTTATTTCTCAGATTTGTTTCAACACAATGCCTATGAAAGGAGTTGGCCTCAAACAAAAGGCTCTACATAGAGTCTAGACCACCTGGACAGCAAATGCAGCCTGAACAGATTTATCTGGAAGGATGCCATACGCACATGCATTTGCATGGTGAGTGGGACATTTATGCTCCCTTGTCAAATCTGCACCATGCTTACATGGACCTACCATCTGAGGTTGGACATAATTTGTCTCTCTCACATTAGGCAATGGCAAGGACCTGGTTGGAAAAGTGTGTGGTAGACACTTAAAAGTTAGTTTGATGGACCACAGATTCAAAGGAGAAACCAAGAATCCTAATGCAGGAAGAATGGCTCTCAGCTTTGGAAGGATATTTCAAATTATATCCAATGGATGATGAGGGCAAGATTCCTTATGATGGCCAGTGCCATGCCCACATCTGGTTAAAGACAAGTACTTCCTCTTGGAAGCACTATACATGGGAAGCTTTCAAAGACCTCAAAGGTGATTACAATGGTCCAACCCAGGGCTGAAGGCATTACATGTGAGGACTGAAAACCCCTGGAATGTTGAGGAAGCACGAGAACTACTGGAACTGTTCGAGCGCGATAATAGCATCCATAATGAATATGATTTTCAGTTCTTAGAATTTGGGCAGGCGAGCACTGCTACAGTCATTGTGCTCCCAACAAATATTGAGAAAGCAAAGATGCTTCTGGAGCCATTGAAGCCTCAGTACAGCAGCTATAATGAGAATGATTTTCAGTTCTTAGCATTTGGCAGGCGAGCACAGATAAAAATACAATGCAACAACAGCTCATCAAAGCTGCTTTGGAAGGTATATGGCAAAACAATGAATGCTTCTGACGTGGTAAAAAGCAGTCTGTAAAATCACTGCCTTGGGGACAGCCAATCTCTATGTGACTGTGGTGGTGCTACAGCTTATGGGAACAAGAACTATCTTACTTTCCATTTGAGCCAGGTGGCATGACCTTTTTGCAGCAGCAAGCAGCCTTCGTTTTCCAGCCACCACTTGCGATTTTGAGGGAAATTTTATTTTTGGTGGGGATGGTTTGTAATGAAGGGCAAAACTAGCCTAAGTTAGTGTGGGATAAGTCTAAGTAGTGAAGGGACTATATAAGCCACCTCACTTCCATTGTACTCACTTTTAAGTTTTGATGCAACATCTGATCCTATCTACTCTCCCTCCTCCTTCCTACTTGCTGCCTTCTCTCTCTCTCTCTCTCTCTCCTAGCCCCGATCTTAGCATATGGGATTCACCTCCTAGCCCTGATCTTAGCAAAGCTCTTTAATAAAGCTGTTTGTTCGGGGTTTCCACGCACTTGGACCATTAACACTATTTCACCCATCCACAAGGCAGGGGATCCCATGAGCCCGGAGAATTACAGGACCATTATGATTGGACATGTCATGTCCAAGATTTACGCATCAGTGCTTGATTCCGAGGTCAGTCCATTTGCAGAGTGTCAAGGACTTAGAGCAGCAAGACAAGCTGGATTCTGGCAGGATCATGGAACCATGGATCACATTCTCACGGTCAACTGTATCATCAAGGAGGCGAGGGCATGGAAGCAAAGAGTTTACTGTTGCTTTGTGGATTTCCGCAAAGCATTTGATACAGTCCCGAGAGCCCGCCTCCTCCGGCGCCTATAGGATTTGGGTTATGACCAAGAGATCATTTGGGCTGTCATGGCACTTTACGAAAGAGTCTCAGGCAAAGTCAAGGCAGGGTCTGGGTGGACAGACGAGATCATGAGCACTATTGGGGTCAAACAAGGGTGTCCTTTATCACCTACCCTATTTGGCCTCTACATTGACGAGCTCAAGACAATGATGCAGACACAAGGGAGGGATGGATGCTCTCTTGCTGGCACTCTAATCCAGATATTGCTGTATGCAGATGACATGGCACTTTTGTCTTCCTCAGCAGGGGCTCCAGAGACACCTTGACGCACTACAGTTTTTTTGTGAGTCTCATGATTCGAAGGTCGACCTTGGTAAAACCAAGGTTATGATCTTCAATACATCTCGAGCCATCATGCGCCATGAGCAATTCACGTTTGATGGGTCACCTATTGAGATAGTTTCATCATACACGTATCTTGGGGTTGTCTTCTCCGGACCCATCTTCACTGAGACCCGCAATGCAGGCCCGTCTAGGCAGGGGATACGCTTCATTGGCCAAACTAGAGAGACAGTGCTTCCGCTCGCACTTTCAGGATCCACAGTCCAAGGGGCTGCTCTTTTACTCCTTGGTTTGCCCAGTGGGGATGTATGCCAGCCCTTACTAGGGGCCAGACTTGTCGAATATAGAGTGGGCTCGTGTGGAACGGCTACAAGTTCTCATGCTATCGTGGATGATTCGTGGTTGAGAGGGAAAGAATGAGGGAGAAGTACAACAGGGAGAGAGTGAGAGAGAGAGGTGACACAAAAGATGCGGGTGTGAAGTAATGAGCCACACCACAAACTCATAGGTTTTATTAGGATTAGGTTTTTCACCCTATGACTGTCTTAAGACAGTCATAGGTGTCATATCTTTAATAAAGGGGTGGCAATGTGCCTATACCCCAACAACCTCCCACCTAAAGGCCAATGTGCCTAAAGGGGAGAAAAGAATAAAAATTACAGCAATATACAGTTACTATATACAAGACCATAAAATAAGAATGGTCTCATCCTAATCCCATGATGTGGCGGCAATGTGCAAACCGCTCTGTAGGCAAGCTCTTAGTGAGCAAAACTGCAGGATTATCATCAGTATGCACTTTCACAAGCTCAAGTCGCTTGTCTTCCAATACCTTCCTGATGAAATGATATTTCACATCTATGTGCTTGGTCTTCTGATGAAAGACCGGATTCTTTGCCAACATGATAGCACTCTGACTATCACAATGCAAAACTGGCATATCTCCTGTAATGCCCAAATCTCCCACCAGCCGAGTAAGCCATATTGCTTCCTTGCAAGCCTCAGTGGCTGCAACATATTCAGCTTCAGTAGTTGACAATGCAACGCATTTCTGCAACCGAGACACCCATGATATAGCACCTCCTACAAATGTGAAAATATAACCGGTAGTAGACTTCGGTTATCTGCATTCCCTGCATAGTCTGAATCTGTAAAACCATGCACCAATGCATCCTGCCTACCATAGCATATGCACAAGTCTTTGGTACCCTTGAGATACCTCAAGACACCTTTCACTGCTTCCCAATGCCGCTTGCCTGGATTTGCCATATACCTGCTGATGACTCCCACCGCAAAAGCAATATCCGGACGAGTGGCAACCATGGCATACATCAAAGAACCAACTGCAGATGCATACGGAACCTTGGCCATTTCAGCCTTATCATCATCTGATCTGGGGCTGTCCTTACTGCTGAGTTTTAAATGTGGAGGCAACGGGGTACTAATAGACTTCCCCCCCTCCATTTTAAACCTCTGCATTACTTTGTCAATGTACTCCTTCTGTGACAGAAACAAAAGTCCCTTGGACCTGTCACGAGTAATCCGCATGCCAAGAATATGGTTTGCATCACCCAAGTCTTTCATGTCAAAAGACTTAGGCAGTTGTTTCTTCAAAGCACTAATCTCATGCTGAGATTTACTGGCAATTAGCATGTCATCCACATATAGAATGAGTAGCATCAAACTGCCATCCTTTGCCCGTTTGGTGTACAAGCAATCATCGGTCTCACACCTATGATACCCTTGGGACTGCATGAAGGCATCAAACTTCTTGTACCATTCTCTTGGTACCTGCTTGAGTCCATACAAGCTCCTCTTGAGCTTACACACAAGCTGCTCTTTCCCTTTAACAGCATATCCCTCTGGCTGACTCATATAGATCTCATCATGGAGATCTCCGTGAAGAAAAGCAGTCTTCACATCCATCTGACATAAATCCATGTCCTCATGGGCAACAAGAGCTAACACTGCTCTCAAAGTAGTCATCTTGACTACAGGGGAAAAGATCTCATCAAAGTCAATGCCTTTCTCCTGCTTAAATCCCTTGGCAACCAATCTGGCCTTATACCTCGGTAAAGCATTTGAATCCACTTTGACTTTATAAACCCACTTGCATGGTAAAACCTTTCTGCCTGCAGGTAGCTGCACCAAGTCCCATGTATCATTTTGAAGTAGGGAGTCTATTTCTGACTGCATGGCTTTCTCCCACTTCCTTTTCTCTGTTCTTCCCATAGCTTCCTTGAAGCTGGAAGGCTCACCACAATCTGTCAGCATAATAAAATCAGCCACATTATTGGCTCCTGGAACAAACCTGTCATGAGGCCGTTGTACACGGGTGCTCCTCCTAACAAAATGTTCCGGATTAGGCTGCTGTCTAGCCTGTTCGTCATGCATGACGGGTGGCTGTACCACCATATCTGGCTGTTCTACAGCCCCATTTGCTGGCATATTCAGTGGTGCATCATTGGCAAAATTATCTGGCTGATTTTCAGCCTGTATACCCTCTTGAACAGGGTTATCTGCAGCAGCCTGCTGCTGCATATAAATGGGCATTCTTTGCTGTCCGACATCATCATAAATAACCCTCCTGTATTCCACAGGTTGCACGGGTTCTTTGTGTACACTATCCTCTTTAAAGATGACATCATTGCTGCGTATAATCTTCTGTTTAACGGGATCCCATAACCTGTACCCCATTTCACCTTCGTCACCATAACCCATAAAGATGCATCTGGAAGACTTTGGCTCCAGTTTGGTGCACAGTTCTTTGCGTATATGAGCAAAGCACTCGCAGCCAAACACACGTAAGTGCTTATATGAAGGTGGCTTGCCAGACCACACCTCCTCTACCACTTTCAACTCCAAAGCCTTGTTCGGCGACCTCTTAATTATGTGAACTGCTGTTTGCACGGCTTCTGCCCAAAAGCCATGGGGCAATGCAGCATAAGACAACATACATCGAACCTTCTCCTGAATAGTTCGATTCATCCGCTCACTCACACCATTTTGAGATGCATTATGAGGGGCTGTGAGTTCCTGTTTAATGCCCTTAGCTTCGCAAAACTGTACAAAAGCATTTGACACATACTCACCCCCATTATCGGATCTGAGGCATTTCAGCCTGCGACCTGTCCGATTCTCAACCTGAGCGACAAACTTCTTGAAAGCATCTAAGGCATCGCTCTTATGCTTCAAGAAATAGACCCACACTTTGCGTGTGGCATCATCAATAAAAGTGATGAAATACTTTGCACCCCCTAGTGATAACTGTGGCATCTCACACAAATCAGTGTGCACTAGATCAAGCGGTGCTCTATTTTGGGGAGTTCTCCTCTTATGAGGAGTCATAGAATGCTTGCCAAATATGCAATGATCACAAGTAGGCAAATCTGAAAATGAAAGAGACGGCAGATAACCCAAACGTGACAATTCTTGCATTCCTTTAACGGACATGTGTCCCAACCGGCTATGCCACAATGAAACCTTTGGCAGCTCGGTTATGGCAACAACATGATTACCTAAATGGGACAAATCCCAAGCAATCACCCTTCTGCCAAGGGGATAAAAGGCATCTGAAGGTCTCAAACAGTAACCCAAGTGCTCTCAAGCAAAATCTGGGCAAAAGCCCCTTGATTTGACACCTGTACCAAGTGAAAAACACCTCAACACTGAGGTAGCATACAAAATACAGCGCTCTCTTGGCACTTTCACCTGACAATGCAATGCATAAACAGCCCTGTGTACACAATAACAACACAGATCCCAACGTACAAACACTGAAGAGAAAATCTTTTGAGCACTGTCAACGATGGACAGTTAGGGACCGAGTAAACTCGATGCGCCCTGGCCAAGCATGGCTCAACTGAGATTTTCCAAGGTGTCGTACACAAAATGTGACCTGCAGAAATGTCACTGAATACACTGCGGAAACAAGACCAATGTGGGCTCCCTGGCTCCACACTGCCTCAAGGCATACACTGCATAAGCTTCCAGGCAAAAGCCCTTTGAAAATGTCACCCAAAAGCTGAGATTTGCACTCAGCAAAAGCATAAAAGCCCTCTGCAAAATCAAGGCATTACCTTCCCGAATCAAGATAACTGTGCAACCACCACACACTGTGGTACTAGTCACCTCAAGCACGAGGGACAGGAGGGTACTTGCTATACCTTCAACACACAGTTTTAAGAACTGAACAGCCGGGAATGTGAAGAGCAGAGTGCTCTCTCTTTTTCTTCTTACCCCAAAGAAAAACTGCTGTACCTGCTGTACTTTCTGTACCTGTGTACTTGTGCAGGGTACCACTGTACCTGCTGTACCTGTGCAGGGTACAGATCCAAAAGAAATTTCGAAATGCACTTCCCTGACGCAGCTCCCTGACTCAGTTCGTACGGCGGCGTCCGTACAGTACGGACGCCTGTACGGTGTCCGTACGGCGGTACGGACGGCCGTACGTCCGTACACAAGCTCCCTGCGCGCCGCCCTGTTCGAGGCCCTGAGGCTGCCTGGGTGCGCGCCGGTGCTGCGCACTGGCTGCGCCCGCTTGGTAGTGGGTAGTAGCTAGCTGCTGCTATTGCAGCTGCTGGCGCTGCTCCGCGCCGCCCTGTTCTGCCCGCACGCGCACTGCCCCGCGTTGCTGCCCCGCGCTGCCGCCCGCGCTACCCTACGCTGCCGCCCGCGCTACCCCGTTGCAACCCGCGCTGCCTGCGCAATGCCCAGCTCCGCCCACGCTGCCTGCACGCTGCTGAGGGCACGAATCCCGAGGGGATAAGGTGGGGTAGAGGGAGAGGTAGGCAAGAGTGGGGAGGGAGAGATGAAGGCTCTGATACCAGTTGAGAGGGAAAGAATGAGGGAGAAGTACAACAGGGAGAGAGTGAGAGAGAGAGGTGACACAAAAGATGCGGGTGTGAAGTAATGAGCCACACCACAAACTCATAGGTTTTATTAGGATTAGGTTTTTCACCCTATGACTGTCTTAAGACAGTCATAGGTGTCATATCTTTAATAAAGGGGTGGCAATGTGCCTTTACCCCAACAGTGGTAAGCCATCCGTTCCTCACCAAATCATTCAGGTTGAGTTTGGGTCATCCCCATTATAGCTAGATGCTACATTTCATGTCATCACGTATATGTACCGAGTCATGTAGTACAGGGATTACACTTCTGGGCGTAGCAGACTACCTTGGCTAGCATTGTCCTCCTCTATGGCACGTTCAGCAGGGGGGGACAACAGATGCTGGTATACACGCACATATAGATGGTTTGAGCGACTACGGCTCCACATGGAGAGACTCCCTCCCTTCCAGTACAGTATGGACGCTCCATTTTCTCCCCTCCTGTCACACAGGTTAACCAGATAATCCGTGAGGACCTCTTACACCTACACACATTCTGGACCTGGTTGGGACCAAGCGAACTCAAAGTGAAGCTCAACTTCTACAGAGATCACTGCTTGCACATCACAGAGGAGGGTTTCATTGACCCACCAGGATACATGCAGATCCACTTACCCCACTCACTGAGGATCTCTATTGGCTAGTTCCGAGTCTCTTCACATAGACTTTGTATCAAGAGCGGCAAAGCAAAGGGCCTACCCAGGAAGAGGCGCATATGCACATTATGTGACATACAAGAGGTTGAGACGGAGGAGCACTTCATCTTCAGGTGCCCTGTTTACTATGAGATCCAAGGGTGTTTCTACTGCCTCTTCAAAGATAGCTCTAGAGTTTTGTCCCAATTCCTCTCCTACCCAGACTAGAGATGTTTGGTGGACTTCACCCATGAGGTAGTCAGGCACCGCGAGAGGATACTTCAATCACAAAGACAAAAGCATACTTCTTCCTTTGCAGATCCCTCTTAGAGCTCTATCACGGAGTTCTTCCTGCCAGATCACATGGACCCCCACGAGACGAGGCCTCGACATGATCGTGACCTAGAGCCAATGACCCGACAGCTCAGACAGAGGGTTGACGCGCAGATTAGACTTGGGGATATCCCCTCTTTATTCAAAATCAGAGCCCGACCAACAGGGGTTACTAGGGTTATTGTGGCCTTGTTAGGCGCAAAGCTACGACTTGGAGACGTCACAAGGCTGCACCCATGAGCAGCCGACAACACTCTATCGCCGATTTTATGCCTCCATTGCCTCATCCACCCTAATGTTTTGATGATGATGATGATGATGATGATATGTAGTCGACCACTAACATGACTATGTTGTACTTAGTACTATCATTTTGCATTTTTGCATTCTGCATTGGTGTGGATGCTCGTTTAGTAGCTTCACCCTTACAGCTTGTTTTGTACCAGGTTTTTCACAGTCTCATTTTTTTTTCGCAAAAAGTAGTGCTAGTTATATTACTTGAAAGCGAGAGTACAAGAAGGCCTAAAGGCCAGCGGGCTGCAATCACAAAACGGATTCAGCCCAAGGAGTCAAAATGCTAAATACAAGCCTCTCAGGGCATAATCATCGGAGAGTGGACAAACAGCCACGGTGGAGGGGCGTAATGCCACTGAAGATTTTGAGTAGAGTGCTGGAAGAACAACTCCCGGTGGTCCCAGTCGCGAAGGAAGCGTCGTCTCTTTTCCTTCCCTGCCTGGGACTCACCCTGAATCTGATCCCACTGACCCTTGAGCGTGTGAACAATCGTGCTCCAAATGTCTGCTAGGGTCTGGGTAGCAGAAGAAGTCTGAGCTCCTACAGTCTGCGCGCATCTGGAAGTCCAGATATGCCAGCCTGCAATGCTCCCTATGATCTCCCAAACTGGGTGCCGAGGCATCGCTCCTGCATCTGTCTCTGTTAGATGCCAAGGGAAGCTGTCCATGCATGCCCAGGTGGCCTGCGTGATGAAAAAGACGGGATCCTGTCTAGAGAACTCATAAGCCAAATGGTGTCCCGTCTCAGTGCTGCACCAGCAAACGGCTCCCCAAGTGATCGGTCCTAGCTCGGGTGTAGCCCTCGCTAAGATCCCCATGACTCCCTTCCAAACTGTCTGCGCATGCAAGCAGCTCCAGAGGCAGTGCTTCAGGGATGACTCCTCCTGAAAACACATCTGGCAATGCCCCTCCTACCCCATCTGCCTCAGCCAACTGCCAACTGGTAGCCCCTTGTGTGCCACCATCCAAAGGAAGTAGGAGATCTTCCTCAGCCGCCAGCTAGCCCAAAGAGTCTTTCAGAAAGTGCAAAGAAAGACCAAAGATATCCCCTGGGCATACCACCTATGTGCCTGTGTAGGTAGCCCGCGCTGGAGAGCCCCAAGAGCACGCCTACCCGTGCGCGCACTGTAAGAAAAGAAAGGGATAGGGTTCCCTGAGGTCTCCGATGGTGGCCAGCGCCACTCTCCTGGGTCCCACTCCACCTTTGTCAAGGAACGACCCTCCCATATCTAGAGTCTCCAATCCTGGTCCTGCATAATCAGGGGGTCTATATGCCACGTCTTCCCTTGCAGCCCTACAATGCGAAGGCGCTGCCAGGGAAGCTGGGGGTCGATCACGGCCTCTCTGCTCTGTAGGCGGCTATCATCAGTGACGGAGAAGAAGTGTACCGAGGAGTCCGAGAAAAGGCCTGCAACCACCAAAGGAATGCCTCGTGGAGTGAACTGTCCTAGCCACCTCTCATCTCCCGGGAGGAGCTGTCCGGTGACTATGGGAATCCTCCAACCTGCAGGAATGGCAGCATCAATCTCCGCTCACCGAGCCTGGATCCAACGTGCCGTACATACTGCTGCTGCCAGCTCGCCTGGGCTCAACTGGCTGTAGACGTCCCTCCAAACCCGGAGCGAGAGCGCGGGCCCACGCGCCCAGAGCGCCCAAGGGATATGGGATCTCTCTCCAAGCTGGCGACCTGTAACATCTATCACCTGGCTGCTCCAGATCAGGGGATGTCTGTCTATCTCCTCTCGGCTGCTAGGGGGAACCTAGGAGAGGCTGTGTCACAACTTCCTCCAGACCGAGATGAGACTACGGAGGAAGGGGGACCGGGGCTAAGTCAAAGGAGCAGAGGTGAAGATCCATCGGATAGAAGGCTGCCAAACACTCCCTCTCTGGTGGGAGTACACGCGCTGAGACCATGCTGTAGCAAGAGCTTCCACGTCTGCCCTCCCGGGATCAGACCGCGGATGACTAACTTGCCAAGAAGTGCCTGACTCTGCAGTTTTGGATCTATGATGCCAATGCCGCCCTCTGTCTGGGGGAGAATGACCGTCTGCCAAGCGACCCTGGCTCTGGTGGTGCCGAAGCCGTCTGAACCAGACCATAGGAAGTTCCGCACTAGTCTCCTCAGCTGGGCTACACATGATCTCGAGAAACACCAACAAGAGGCCACATACCATGCAGTGGCAAGAAGGACCTGGTTGACCACAAGGGCCCTGCCTACCAAGGAAAGCCGAGCCGTGCTCCAAAAAGCAAGCTTCCGTCATATGGAAGCTAGGACCGGCAAGAACTGCTGAGCCGGTGCGATGTCCAGGCCTACCTGGAATCCCAGGTAACATGTCGTCTGTCCTCTAGGAGTCCAGCAAAACCCCAGGAAAATACCCCGCTGTGAGCTGGCTCCCGGATCCGTAAGAAAACCAACTGACTTATGCCAATTGATTTTCGCCCCAGCCGCAAGGCAAAAAATCTCTAGGCACAGTCTCACTCGCTCTAGTGACTCGACATCATCCTGCACATATAGGGCTGTGTCGTCTGCATACTCGGAGTCCAGAAGCTCTCCATCATCTCGAATAGGGAGACGCATCCCACGAAGACCAGTGGTACGGGCTCGAAGGAAGTGGGTCATCGCCTCCGCAAAAAATAGAAAGAGGTAGGGCACTAACGGACAGCCTTGACGCACCGAGCACTCGAGTGTGAATCTCTCCCCCATCATGCCGCTGATGATAACCCGACTGGAGGCCGACCTGTAAAGGCCAGCAATACCTCTGATCCACTCGTCCGGGAATCAAACCGAGAGAGTGTACCTTCCAAGAAGAACCAATCTACCCTGTCGTACGCCTTCTCAAAGTCGAGGAGGAGTATGGCAAGGTGCTAGCCGCTGTGCTAGGCCCATTCCGTCGCCTCTGAGAAAGTGAAGATGTTATCCAAAATGCTGCGATCTTGGACAAAACTAGTCTGGGTGTCATGAATCAAGTCGCGTAGCAGGGGGCGGATGCGGCTACTGATCATCTTGGCGAGGATTTTGTAGACGGTCGGGAGGAGGGTGATAGGGCGCCACTGTCTGATCTCTTGACGATCCCCCCCTTTGGGGATGAGGCAAATCAAGCCTGTCGCAAGGCTCTCTAGCATCTGCCCGCTGGAGAAGATATGCTGGAAGGCTGCGAGCAAGGGCCGGTGGATCTGCTCCCAAAAGGTGGTGAAGAAAGCTCTGGAGAGGCCATCCTCACCTGGGCATTTCTGCCCATCAATAGCGCTCACTGCATCTTGCATCTCCGCCACGGTGAAAGGGGCGAGAAGGGCGTCACTCATGCTGGGCTGCACGAGCCACGGTGTAGATCTCCACACCTCCTCCCTGCATAGGCGGCCACGAGGGTCTGGGGACTCCTACTGGAATAATGATCTGTAGAAATCTGTCGCCAAGTCCCGAACCTCGTCTGGATCTGTCCTGACACTACCATCCTGTGCCCTAAGAGAACGGAGCTGTTCCCCTGCTGACCTCTGTCCATGAGTCCTGAAGAACTCTCTGCACATCCTGTGGCCTTTCCTAGCCCAGAAGGACTTGGAAGCATGAAATGAGAACTCTAAGCGACGCTGGGTGATCTCCTCTAGCATGGCTCGGGCTCAAACCTCCTGCTGTCTGAGCTCCTCATAACCTAGAGAAGACTGCTGCATCCGCTGAATCGAAGCAAGATCACGTCTGAGACCCCTCTCCCGTGCCCAACACTCCTGCCTGACCTAATTCGCCTCCTGTTGGCAGATGAGGCTAGACTCAGTAAGCGCCTGAGCTACCTGTGCTGCCATGTCCCTGGTGGGGTCCCAATCCTGCTGTGAACCGCTGCTCTGGAGTAAATGGAGTCTAGGATCCGGCATGAGCGTGGAGGTGAGGAGTGAAAGGCTGAGTCCAGGACTTGGATGACTGGGGCATGGTCTGAGAGTGTCGTCCCTGGAACCACTCCTGACTCTCCTCCTCTGCCAAGCGCCCAATCGTTGACATAGAAACGGTCCAGCCGCTCCAGAAGTCTGCCTCCCTCCCTCCTATAACCCCAAGAGAAGTCCAGACTCCCTGACCATCTGCGAATGGAAGGCTCCCTCCAACTGTCCCGACCTCCCACTGTGAAGAGGAAGGAGTCCCAATCTGCCTGCTCTGCCTGAGCTATACCGAGGAACTCTGGGCCCCGTCCCAGCTGATCCTCTAGGGTCTCAAGGTTGTTGAAGTCCCCTCCTACAATCCAAGAGTCCATCTCTGGCAACAAGTCTGTCAAGGACCTCCAAAAAACGGCTCTCCATCTGAGATCAATCGGGGCATAGATATTGAGGATGCCGATACGGAGTCCCTCAATATGCAAGCCCCCACCCAAATCGCACGTCCTGGGATCAGAGTGCCAAAACCACACACATGCTGAACTAGAAAAGCGTCGATGGAGGTACAGACACCCCCGCTCCTCCCCTGCTCACCAATCGAAGGTTCCCAGTAGGTGTGGGAGCGTCCTGTGAGGACCTTCCCACAAATACTGGTCTGAGAAGCCGAAAGCTTGTGTTCCTGTAGTAGGAGCACATCTACCCTTCCCACCAAGGCTGGCTGGAGCTCCTGCCTGAGCACCATCTTCCTGGGGCCACGGATTCCTGATGAGTGGAACTCGTTGACGTTCCAAGAGATAATGCGTATACTCATGAGGAGGGAAGGTGGGCCACAAACAGCTGTCTGCTTGCGGTGGATGTCGAAGTGGTCAGAGGATGTCTTGTGTGGAGACGAAGGCGCTTCTGTGAAGGTTTCGAAGGAGAGGCCGGATCATCGGACCCATCCTCTAAAACCTTCAGCAGAGGGGAGAGGCCCTTCGTCCCGTGGTGGTAGGCTCTCCCTAACCAGCTCGACGCCTCTGCCAGGGAAATCCTGTAGAAGCTCGCTACCTCTGAGGTCCTCCACGGGCGGAGCCCTTCCGCGTAGGCCCACTCCAAAGGTGGCCTAATAATGACTAGGAGTCGGAAGCGTTTGACGCTGTGGCGCCATCGCAGACGAACATTACCCTCCTGGCACTGCTGCTGAAGAAGCTCCGCTGCTCTACTACCGATCCAGTCCTGCACTCGCTCCTGTGACTGATCTCGTATCGTCTCCCAAACATTTTCATTCATCCATTGCTCATTCCCTTCACTGGAGATAGTGAAGGAATAGCTAGGACCATCGTGTGGGGCAAGGACGGACACCTTACCCTTCGCCCCCTTGCGGAGGAAGAAGATGCTGATGTCTAGGCATGCAGGGAAGGAGCCAATACCCGCTGGACCTGCTCGATAAAACTCCAATGGGAGAGCTCTAGGAGCAGCCCTTGGGCGTGGGGACGAAGATGAGGAGTCTGAACTAGAGAGAGGGGTGCTGGCCACCTGCGGGGAAGGGCCTCCCCCCTCCACCGGGCCAGGAGGGGTAGGCACGGGTGAGGTCTGTGCTGGCTTCGGGGCTGCAGGTGGCTCAGGCGGAGGGGGGGATTCCCTCTAGATCATGCTCGAGGAAGAGAGTGGAGTGGAAACCACCGGTGCAAAGGGGGATCCTGGAGGGGGTGGGGGTCGGAGAATCGAGGAGGAGGGGGGAGGGGGAGGAGGGCGGGGTGAAGGATGAGGGGGAGGCTGGCTGATCTTTTCCTTTCCCTTCTCCTTCCCCTTACCGGGCTACTGATTAGTAGGGACCACCGAAGGGGGCTCTTGCTGTAGCTGGGCAGGTTTTTTGGGGCCTGCTTTGTTTCCCTTCCGTTTTCTTTTGACCTCCGTCCAGCCTTCCCCTTCGGGAGGGGATGTCGCTGACTGGTGGGGAGGATCCTGAGTTGCCTGAACGGGGGTCTTCTGAGGTTCTGTACCCGTGAAGCGAGGGCATGAGCATGCCTGGTGCCCGAAGCCATGGCATCTCAGACACTGATTTGGGCGACCACCAGTGACCAGAATGCGCTGCGTCACCACACCTGTGTCTGTCACGATCTCGAACTCCGAAGGGATGCTCTGTGGATCGAGGATGGCCACTTTGACACGTGGCACCCCTTGGGCTGCCACCGCATCGACGTAGGTATCCTGCATAGGCCAGCCAAAGTGCGCCCCCAGGTCCTTGATGATTGAGCGAAGCTTAGTTGCGAGACCTGGGAAGATAAGGGTAGCTGGATGGCGAGAAATGCGAAAGCGGGCATCGAAGTCCGCTACACTGAAACCCTTGTACCATGGGACCATGAGGATGATCTTCCCACCCACAGAAGTAGGGGATCGCCTAACCATATCGCTCGCAGCCTGTGCTGAGGAGAGCTTGAGCCAGAAGATGCCCCGTCCCATGAGTGCAACCTCCTCGATGTGACTGTCCTCGAGGTAGAGGGTGGACTACAACCAGTCCCTGATGTCTGCTAGTGAAGGGGAGTAGCCAATGACTCCCATAAACGGATGTCTGGGAGAAGTCCATGGCGGCCTGCTTCACCAAGGAGACCTGGTGCTCTGTCAATGTTACGCGATAGGCTGATGGAGGGGGGGGGTCCGTCTGGGCCACCGGTTCCGGGCACGTGGCTGCCATATCGCATTGACTAACTGCGAACGCTCCAAGGCGGGGGAAGGGGAAGGAAACGGAAGAGGCGGGGATGGGGGATTAAGGCGGGGGAGGAAAGAAGGAGGGATGGAGAGATATGAGGAAGCGGGGGGGAGAGGGTGGTGACGAAGGGGGTGGTGGAGGAAGGAGGAGAAGAAAGGGAGGGGGGGGGGCAGCGCAGCGCAGGGGGGTGAGAGGAAGGGGAGGGGGAGGTATGGCAGCGCCGCACGAGGGGGGTGGGGAGGAGAGGTGAGGAGGGGAGGGAAGGGTCTTCCGAAGACTTTAATAACCCCTCTCTCTCTCTCTCTCTCTCTCTCTCTCTCTCTCTCTCTCTCTCTCCTACCTCCACGTGTGGTCTCTAGCCCCTGCGTGGGCTTACAGCAGGCCAACCTGTGGTTGCGACCCCCAAGTGCTGCCCTCCAGCCTCCGTGCGGGCTGTTAGCAGGCCACCCTGCTGCTCCTGCTGTTCTGCTGCTGCAACAGGCCATCAGGCCTCCAAGGCTCCAGCGCCAACACCCGCTCCACCTGCGCCACCCCTGCCACCTACCATACCACTCCCCACCACCTACTGCGCCACTTTCACAAGCTACAAGGGCCCCAAGCCCCCCCCCCCCGGCCCCGTAACCTGCAAACAGGGCCCCAAGGTCCCCTGCGATCTGCAAATAAAACCTCAACGCCCCCGGGCTGTTCATGATTTGCGCCAGGGCTCTGTGCCCTCCGTGAGCTCCTTGTGCGATCGAGTCCAGGGCTCTTAGAACCCGTGAGCTCATCGTGAGCTGCTATAACCTGCGCCAGGGCGTTCAGCCCCCCTCTCATGAGTTGCTGATGCGTTCTTGGCAGCTCAAGGGTTGCTATGGGCAGCCCTTAGGTGGTGGGCAGTCCAACCAAGAAGGGCCTGGAAAAAAAGAGCAGAAAAATCAGTAAAATCAGAAAAAGGGGCCATGGAAAGCCCACCCGATCAGAAAACCAGAGGGGACAAAGACAGGAAATACAGCATGATTTGGACCAAAGGACAGAAAGTAGAGGATGGGAATGCCAAAGCACGTCTATCCACTATCAAAGAGGTATGTATGCTACAAGGTGCTGAAATTGAATGCTTACAAAGAGATTGGAAGAATACAAGAAGGATGAGTTTTCAAACCTACGTGCTCAAATGAATGACGACATGAAGGGATGGCAAGAAGAAACTACTAGAGGTATTTCTTGGGTAACATTTCAAAGGCTTTATGGAAATCTACAAAGCAGCAAGTCAGGCTCCGCCCCTACAGCCAGTTCACTTCCATGGGTGCCTTTGAGTGTGACCACATGATTGATTGTGTTGTGAGCCTTTTGGAATCCCCCTTGCTCTTTTGCTCTCTTGCCTTGGTTTTTTGCCTCGTTGGTGATTTTAGTTTTGAGGATGGTATCGTAGAGCCTAGCAAGGGTGGATCTGATCATGGTTATTTCTAGGATTTCCTATGTCCCCCCCCCTTTGTGTAGGGGCTTGATCCAATTGCTTGTTCAGTCTTCTGGGAACCCTCGTATTGCAGTTGCATCAACATGTTGCCTATCCACTTAGATGCCTCCGAACCTACCCATTTAATCAGATCTGCCTGCATATTTTAGGGTGAGAGAGAGAAAGAGAGAGAGAAAGAGAGAGAAAGAAAGAAAGTTTATTAACGTCTACGAAAGACCAAAGGGTCTATGAGACTGAAAGAGACCAGAGGTGGGGGCCACTAAAATAGGCACTCCAATGGTCTGACAACTACTATGGTCACTCCAATGGTCACTTTCCCTATGTTGAAGAGAGAGGCTATGTCTGTGGGCCCTCATGTGAGTGTCCACTTGAGGTCCGATCTAGTGAGTCGTGTCCTCTAGCTCTCTCTTGGATCAAGCTGTAGAGAGTTGGTCCCAAACTCTACAAGTATGATCTCATGCGGGACCAATGGCTTACAGCGGATCATCCGATCAAGAAGCAGAACCTGAAGTCTCTCTATGTGGGACCAATCTGTCTCCTATAAGTATGTCCCCCAAAGGGACTCCTACTAGGCGGACCAATGAGTCAAAAAGAAGAGACTTGGTTCTGGGATCTTGAAAATGTGAGTTAAAGCACTGGCGCTCAAGTATGGCTAGTGCAGGTCTGCATAGCTGGTCTCATCATGAAAAGAGGACACCCAGATATGTGTAGGATACAACAATCTCTACCGAAGCCCCATCGAAGGTAAACTGCTCTCTGTGTGTGGCCCCTCCAGATGTTTTGAAGATCATAACCTTAGTTTTGTTCAAGTTGGCATTCAAATCATATGTATCACAAAAAGATAGAGCACATCCAAATGTCATTGGAGACCTTTAGCTGAGGAGAGTAGGACCACATCTTCTACATATAGTAGAATTTGAATCAAGGAGCCAACTAATGAAGAGTTTGCGCCTCCTAGAGTCGTGATGGACTTGAGCTCGTTGATGTACAGGCAAAACAAGATTGGTGATAACGGACAACCTTGTTTGACTCTAATCGTGCTCATGATCTCCTCTGTCCGCCCTGTCGAAGTCCTGACTTTACATGATACCCGCTCATATAGGGCCCAAACTGCCCATTAACCTAGAAGTGTTTCTACGGCGAGCACTGAGGTTGATGAAAATGAGGAAGTGGGAGAGCCTTCTTGTTACGTCAGCCATAATCCCGGAATCGTCTAGTATGGTTATGGTGAAGCGGGAAACCAGAGGGCTCGATAGTGCTTGCATCAATACGGAGTGCATAAGCAAGGCCTAAATGGGCATAGAGACTCTAAGGTCCAAATGGACACATGGCACTCAAGAGAACACCATGTGGCAGGCACTAGGCTAGGAGGGAAGATTCTAGAAGGAACTAAAAAAAGAAAGTAAGTTCATGTGACTCTCAGGAATCCGTGGCTGGGTGGACTAGCAGAGCAAAAGCCCTCGAGGTTTGAGGAGATGTGTCATAGTAAGAGTAATGGTCGATGATAGTGCAACACATAATTTCTTAAACTACTCGTTAGTTAAGAAATTAAAATTGCCTGAGAGTCCCAGTGCCCATAAATATGTGGTCTCTTTGGCGAAGGGCAGTGATAAAAAAGTTTGGGACACCATGATATATCGTGTAGAGATGGATATTCAAGGCTATCAGGATGCCTTGGATTTCCAAATCATGCATCTCGACCGAACAAATGTAGTGCTTGGTCGAGAATGGCTGTATAGTCTTGGGCATAGCTTACAGAGGAGTTATCTTAATAACTCCATTATGTTTGAAAAAGAGGGTAGATTCTTTCAGATTCAAGGAGAACATGATGTGCCTAACTCTCCCCTTATTTGTTCGATGGAATTGGAACGACTACTACACCAAGAAGAATGCGAGGTATATCTTTGTGAACTTACTTTTATTGGTGATTTTATGTCTTTTGCATCGGAAAGAAGTAATGTTGTTTTTGATAATGTTAAAAAGCATAAATCTTCTTTCAAAGATTTAATGTTTGAATTTAAAGATGTTTTTTTGTCTGATTTACCTGATGGTTTACCTCCTGAGAGAGAAGTAGATCATAAAATAGATTTAATTCCTGGATCTACCCCTGTTTGTAAACCACCATATAGGCTTAGTCAAACGGAGGAACATGAGGCCAAAAGACAATTAACGGAATATCTTAGAAAGGGCCAAATCCAAACAAGTAGTTCACCTTGGTCTGCACCAGTTTTACTGGTAAAGAAAAGGATGGTACTATGCGTTTATGCATAGATTACTAAGCACTAAATAAAATCACCATAAAAAATAAGTATCCTATGCCTCGCATTGATGAGCTCTTTGATCAATTGCAAGGGGCAAAATACTTTACTAAAATTGATTTAAGATCAAGATATCATCAAGTACGAATTAGGGAAGAAGATGTCCCTAAGACATCATTTCGTACTAGGTATGGGCATTATCAATTTAAAGTAATGTCATTTGGATTAACAAATGCTCCAGCAACTTTCATGACACTTATGAATAGTGTCTTAAGGAAATTTGCTGTAGTATTTCTAGACGATATCCTTATTTATAGTAAAACCAAAAAAAAACATTTGAAACATTTGCAAAAAGTGTTCCAACTGCTTAGAGATAATTCACTCTTTGCAAAAGAATCCAAATGTGAATTCTTTGCAAAGGAAGTGAAATACTTGGGACATATAATATCCCAAGAAGGGGTTCGAATGGACCTTGACAAAGTAAGGGCCATATTGGAATGGCCACATCCTACAAATCTAGAAGAATTACAGATATTCTTAGGTTTGTCAGGATTCTATAGGAGATTCATCCAAGATTATGCTAAGATTGTTGTTCCGATGACGGACCAACTTCAGGGGAAGGGAAGCACCTTCATATAGGATGAACCTCAAAAGAGAAGTTTTGAAAAATTAAAGGTAACTATAGCGGCAGCTCCTGTCTTAAAAGTAGTGGATCCCAATGAACCATTCGTGGTTGAGACAGATGCCAGTGATTTTGCTGTTGGGGCGGTACTTATACAAAAAGGTCGACCAGTAGCTTTTGAAAGCAAAAAGCTAGATCGTGCCCAACGGAATTACTCGGCATATGAGAAGGAACTATATGCTATAGTCTATGCTTTAAAGAAGTGGAGGCACTATTTATATGGTGCAAAATTTGAGATCATCTTTGATCAAGAAAGCATTAAATAGATTTGTAATCAGCCAAAGCTTAAAGGTAGAAAAGCTAGATGGACTGAGTTAATGCAAGAGTTTGATATACAATTGACATATAGGAAAGGGAAGTTTAATGTGATAGGAGACTCCCTTAGCCGAATGCCAATTGTTAATGAATTGAGTTTTACTCAATTTCAGAATGATTTCCTAGAGTCCTTAAAAGGAAAATGTGAATTTGATCCTCACTTCTCTGAAATATGGAAAGCAATTAAAAACAGGGATCCAACTAATCGAGAGGCTTTCACTGAGGAGTCGCATGGAAATCGCGACACAACCACAGGTTGGTGATAAAGGACTCAAATGGAGAAAATATACTATTGAAGATGGCTACCTACTCTACAAGGGCAAAGTATGTGTCCCGGATGATAATGACATTAGGCGCCAAATCCTTTTTGAATGTCATGATAGTCCGAGTGCTAGACACCCGGGAATTCAGAAGACATATGTACTTCTGAAAAGACAATTCTTTTGGCCTGGAATAGGTAAGGATGTCCAAGATTATGTATTGAAGTGCCAAAAATGCCAGGTCAATAAGGCTGAACGCCTTAAGGTAGGAGGTCTCCTACACCCATTGGAGATTCCATCTGGCAAATGGGAAAGCATCTCCATGGATTTCATTATGGGACTACCTAGGACACAGAGGGGGCACAACTTTGTGTGGGTAATTGTGGATCAGTTGACCAAGATGACTCATTTTATTCCTGTGAATGAAGATGTTAACACTCCAAAATTAGCTAGGCTATTTGTGGAGCATATCTATAGATTGTATGGGCTACCAGCCGGTATTATTAGTGACCGGGATAGCAATTTTAACAGCCATTTTTTGAGGGCTATGTTTAAGAGACTAGAAACTTCATTGAATATGAGCACCGCGGACCATCCACAAATTGATGGTCAAACTGAAAGAGTCAATCAGATCATTGAGGATATGCTTCGAGCATATGTAAATAAACGGCAAAGTAATTGGGAACAGTATTTGCCCATATTAGAATTTGCATATAACAGTGCCAAACATTCAGCTACAAGTTTTAGTCCATTCATGATGATGTATGGATTTCAACCTAGAGCCCCAATGACAGTGGGACTTGAAAAAGAGAAGGTTCAAGCGGCCAAAGACTTTCTTGAGGATATGAATCAAATGCTTAAGTTAGCTAAAGATAGCATAAGAAGAGCACGAAGTTATGCAAACCCCCACCGTAACAAGTTGGAGTAAATGAGAAAGTCTACCTTAAGGTACCTGAATCCTCAGAATCTCTAAAAACAGATAAATGTCCAAAGTTGTCTCCTAGGTATTGTGGACCATTCACAATACTTAAGAGGATTAGAGAACTTGCTTACAAATTAGCCTTTGGAAATGAAGTCCTAGTTGAACTTATTGAACCCGCATATTTACCACATGAACCAGAAAAAATTTTAGATACACAAGAAAAAAGAACGCGACATACTATATGGAAAGAATGTCTGGTTAAGTGGACAGATAGACCTGAAGAGAGTTCAACATGGGAAAAGGTAAGCAGTCTCCAGAGGAGGTTTCCCAATTTTGTTTTCGAGGACGTAAACAATTCTTAAGGGGAAGGGAATGTTACATCAGCCATAATCCCGGAATCGTCTAGTGTGGTTATGGTAAAGCGGGAAACTAGAGGGCTAGATAGTGCTTGCATCAATACGGAGTGCATAAGTAAGGCCTAAATGGGCATAGAGACTCTAAGGTCCAAATGGACACATGGCACTCAAGAGAACACCATGTGGCCGGCACTAGGCTAGGAGGGAGGATTCCAGAAGGAACTGAAAAAAGAAAGTAAGTTCATGTGACTCTCAGGAATCCATGGCTGGGTGGACTAGCAGAGCAGAAGCCCTCGAGGTTTGAGGAGATGTGTCACTTCTAATGTAAGAGATGCAGTGGAGGATGTAGATCTATTAACACGTGGATCACAGGTGGTGCATGATGCCTTAAATATGAGTCGGTTAAAAAGAGAAAAAAGGCAGGACAAACATCCATGGAGAATGGTTTGCAAAAGAAACAAGTGCTTAAAAAGCATTTGAGATGGACGGAAGCGTTTATAAAGAATGGCATTGCATTCAATGTCATAAGAGATGAGACAATTGGTAATGCATTAAAATCATGCGCAAGAATAGGATTTCTCTTGCCAGATTATAATAAAATGAGAACGGTCCATCTCAACAAAGTTTTAAAAAAGTGGCAGAATGGATTCTAGATTTTATTCAAACATATGGATGTACTCTTGCTTTTGATGGGTGGATGAGTAAGCAAGACATGTCCTTAATAAATATAATGTGCATTACTGCAAAGGGAATGATGTTTTTAGAGAGTATTGATACTTCTCTAAAAGAAAAACCTTCACCTTACATTTATAAAGTCTATGAAAGAGCACTTGCTAAGATTGGTGGTAGCAATAATGTTACTCCATTAGTAAAAGATAACGTTTCCAATTATAAGACTGCATGAGAGATAATCATGGAATAATATGATATATCCCATGCTGACATGCCATGTGGTGTGCATACTCTCAACTTGTTATTGAAAGATATTGGGCAATTGCCATTTGTACAACCAGTGCTACAAGATGCTAATATGTTGGTTAATTTCATAAAAATTGAGCAGTACTTGCATGCTGTATTTAGAGAGCACCCAGTGAAGCTGGTAGTGGTGGTGGTGGGGAAAAGGAAGGCGCGCGTGCGGGGGGGGGGGGCGGGGGGGGGGGGGGGGGGGGTTGTTGTTGTTTGCGGGCAGCCTTTCTATAAGTGTTGCTTTACCCTTTCAAA
Organism: Dipteris shenzhenensis; assembly: GCF_047967505.1. Taxonomy (NCBI): domain Eukaryota; kingdom Viridiplantae; phylum Streptophyta; class Polypodiopsida; order Gleicheniales; family Dipteridaceae; genus Dipteris; species Dipteris shenzhenensis. Next base: position 17,885,317 of record NC_141608.1, on the reverse strand, counting down.
AATTGAAAAAGTTATTAGTCAATGATAACAGAGAGAAGCATACATATTGGACTAAAATTACTACACCGCCAACACAAGTGAATTATGTAGGTTTATTGGAACCTTGAGGAAAACAATGCTCACAAGGCAAGTGTCTGCTAAGATCATAGCTTTTGATTCCTGCAAATATTTTGCACCAGAACATAGGAGCAAATTAGTATCTGTCACTTGTCCACAACGTGGTACAAAAGTATGGAGTGATTAGTGAGCAGCAACAAGATGACAAAAGTAGAGCTTACTTTTAGAGCTCTCCCTACAAAGGGGCAGAAGGGCACCAACTTCGTAATGTCAGTGCTAGTAAACAATGGAGGAACAATTGACATAATATCAACCCTGTCAAAGATGTGGATTAAAAATGTGTTACAATGTCAAAAGATTGTGCAAATATGTAGTTATTAAAATACACCTGCTTATGAAGAATAAATCAAATAATTGTGATATTTACCATCCACCACTATCAATTGCCTCCTCTGCGGCTGCATCTATTATGTTAATGACAGAAGAATGTATAAAGACAGTATCCAGAGCAATACCATCAGCATATTTTCCCTGCATGTCCATCCAAGCCAGTACAAAGCACAAAATCTTTTCAGATGCCTCAAATAAAATAAGCCCAATGTAATGTGTCCATCTAATTCATCAAACGCAAACCTGCAAGAACTGTTTGGGCTGTGAAATTGCAAGTCTTCGAAGCACATCATAGGTGATGTATGAGTTCTGTAGAATCAAAGCCTGGATGTTAAAATCTCAAATCCACCGGAGCATCGTATCCTGTGATATCCCATACTTTAAGGCCTATGCATTATAATGAATGCCTTCAAAATGGAAGACATACCTGTGAGTAATAAGACTCTACCCCTTCACGTTGTGCCTTTTCAAACACCTGCATTACATGATGTGCTCAATTAGACTCCAATCCTAGAACAATATTAAACACGATGTGTGTGAGACTCATTGGCATTCCGATTTCTACAACAAATTGAGCAATTGACAGCATTAGAAAACTCAGATCAAGAATAACGTGCTATTCAAGTCACAAGTGCATTTCCAAATTGCAAAGCCTTACGTTAATAGTGCCAGGTCTGCCTAAAGAGATGAAAAGGGTAATACATTACCACTCAAAACTTTCCTCCACTGCATATATTTTAGTCCTAAATATTCCAGGGCCCCCATCTTCCACATTTTGCTGGCATTCCAGTGGAATTATGCTGTCTTCTAGGACTCCTGCCTTTCCCTTCTCATTTGACTTTCCTCTTATCTGGCAAGGTCTTTGTTCGTAGAGGACAAATTTCTTAAATACAAATCTGTGGAGCAGGGAAAGTAATGTAGGGATTCACAGCGGGGTTGGGTGGGTTGGGGTTGGGTGGGTTGGGGTTGGGATTGGGGTTGGGGTTGGGGTTGGGGGATGAAAGTGGCAATAGCTTATGTTAGTTATTTTGGTTGTTTATGCTTTTTACCATTTTGCTTGGTTGTAGCCAAAATCAGAGTATTAGTTATCAAATTATTTTATAAGAACCTAACCTTCTCTTACAAAAAAAATACATGTAACTCAGAAAAGTCAAACAAATCATTGGCAGCTTTGCATTGATACTTCCATCTCTTTTAAAAGCTCCCAAACCACTTTCTATAAAGGCCCACTTCCTCCACAACTTACTCAACGAAAACCAAAACAGACATAGGAACCCCAAAATTTCCGGTGAAACTTTCTGGACCATGAGTACAGCCCAAAAAGGCCAGAGTTAACGAGCCATATTGAGAGAATATATATTTCAAGCTTGAGAGAAGTGAGATTATTCCAATCACACAATATGTGATAAAGAGCATCACCCAAGGTGTCAGAAAGTTCCCATATACACTCTCCCCCGCAGAAGTAGCGGCACTAGTTGTTCCGATGTAACTAGTACCAGCTGTTACCCTGCAATCGTCGTTGTCCTTAAATCTTTGTAGCTCACAGGGAGCATACCATGCAAAAAGCCTGCCTATCCAAGCCAAATCCGTTTGTGCTAACAATTGATCTGTTACTAGCTTCATCTTAGTGATGTGATCCTGTACTAACCCCCTCCTCCATTATGACAAGGAGGAGGAGTTCCCTGACTGAAACACACTTGTCTGAGATGAATAGTACAGCCAAAACTGAGATCTCCTTCCGAAGGTTCTCACCTTCAAGCTTCCCACACTTGTGAGTCTTCCTCATAGCTCTGATATCATGTTAAAAGACAGAGATAGAGGTGTTGGAAATATAGAGGTCACCTCCCCATCTGTAAGCCCCCCATATGAGGAAGCATTGGGGGGGTGACCCTAGGGTTTGAGGAAGTGCCACATGGGCAGCATCCTAGCTGCCATGGGGGCATCATTCAGACATCAAGAAAGGAAAGAGGGGGCTGCCACATGGGACAGCATGATGGCTGTCATGTGGGCAGCACATTTAAAGACATACCTAGAACCTTCTAGGAGCATGGATCAGCACACTGGATGAGGCGACTGGCAGAGGAAAGACCAGCAGCAGATCAATGGCTGAATAGAGCTCCAGAGAGAGGCGACAGAGGCTGCAACAGATGGCACCAAGAACGGAGCAAATCGCGGGAACTTCAAGGGCCTGGATCTGAAGAGGCAGATCTGGAGCAGCAAGTAGGCGGGGCAGATAGCGAGGGCTATGGGCAGGTGAGAGGCCTGCAATAGGCCCTGGATCTGAGGCAGTAGGGACCTGGCCATTGGCGCAATGCCACGTGGCAGGTCATGCAAATGGCCCTGAAGGGGCCTAGTTTTGTGCCCCCACAAGGGGCTGGTATACTACAAGGAAGTTGGGTTTTGGGGGGGGGGGGGCGGGGGGGGGGGGGGGGGGGGACCCTGATTCAGTGGGCCATTTGGAGGCATCCTAGACAGGAGCAGCGAGAAGGGAAGTCTTGGACCTATACACAGGAGGTGAAGGTGACCCTGAAGGAGTTGCAGACTCAGCTTGAGTGGCAGCCCACCTAGGCTGAGGTTCCGGACAGCAAGGTGGAGATCCTTTGGACAGAGAGTCTACATACGCTCAGTCGAGCATGTGGGCTCAGAGATCTAGAGGTGCTAGGCATATAGTAGGAGAACCTTTTTGGTATTGTATCTTGTCCAGTTTGTGGACGGATGGAAATATAAAGTGTTGCTTCTATATTTGCTCTGAAGCACAGTCTATTTGCTAGTCTGCACATAGACATGAATGTTGTGAAGTACACACATTTGATGAAGCTTGATTCCATATTGAAACACTTCCGCGTGTAATTCCTGGGCTATCTATAAGTCTTCTGCTGCGGGGTACCCTCTGGTGGGATTTCAGTTTTCTAAAAGAGATGCTTTCTGTTGCAACACTCCTGCGTGGAAGATTGTAAAAAAGTTGCCCAGAAATCACACTTGGCTAACTTAAATCTCATTCCTTTTCCTTATTGTGTACACAAGTGAATATAGATAGATGAAACGAACCATGCACATGAGAGTAGAAACAGTAATATGTATTGCTCCAAAATCGGATAATCAATAATATCAAAGACACCATCACCACACCATTTTTAGATGCATGCAACAATTTACGCTTATTAAGCTTTGTGATCTTTGACATCAGCTAAGAACAGAGTTTTTTGCAGAAATGAGAACTACGGATTAAGCTTTGAAAAAGAAATAGAACTCAGCGGTCCACTAAGGCACTATGCAAACATCCCCTTGGAACCTGCTCCACAAGGTTCTCAATTCATCCATGGGGAGCAGCAAATTAGACACGTCCATGATGTGCTTGATTACCATCTCCGGAAACGTCCCATCACGTATCCTCCTGGATACTCTTTCCAGCACCCATGGCAGCTGGCACCACCCTTCCCCCAAAAGAGCCTAGTGTCTTTGGTATAAAGAAAGAAAAGAAAGCTCAATTAACATTCGCATAAGGCCAATAAATGCTCTTTGGTATAAAGAAAGAAAAGAAAGCTCAATTAACATTCGCAGAAGGCCAAAAAGGTCTACACAATCAATAAGTAGCCATTACATCAAATCCCAAAACACGAGTGCATGAAGCACCTCTATCATTACTAAAAAGGAAGTCTATTTGACATAGAATGGCAAAAACTACACAAAATGAGAGCTCTTTCATTAAGACTCAGACTTTTTGAGTTTAGGCTATAAAAAGACCAATTGCCCTCCTTGGCTTCCCTTACTTTATTTTACACTGATTTGGAATGAACTCCTCTGATATCCAAATCTCCATGCCCCTCAACCTGTGAGTCTGTCCCTTCAATAGCTTTGAGCATGTGAGCACTTTTTATAAACCCCACATATCATTCCATTCGATGTTAAGTCTTTTTCCTCTGAGGTTCTTGACCTTCTCTCATATGTCATACTTTTCATCATACCATCCAGCCTGGCAATTCCCAGTTCTTAGGAAGTAAGCAATATTGGATCTTGCTTTATGCTCCATAATCTCCTTATAAAGATCAACTTTGCCCCCTTTACATGGCAGCCATGATTGCTAATCAAATGCAATCCTCTACGATCCATTCTGCCACCGACATAGAAAGAACAGTGGCAAAACTATAAACTACATATGTGAAACTTCGTTCTTAAAATAATGGAGGATTCTAATCGAAAGTAGACATACCCAATCCCTGTCCATATATGTTTCCATAAGAGTTCGAAATTTATGAAGTACATAACAATCTACACCAAGCAAAAGCAGGGCATAATTCAAAAGCAGGCCAGTATGGCCGAGCTTGACTCAGAGGTATGCTTACAGCAGGAGTCCAAACAGAGCCACCACCTCGAAGTGTGCCAGAAAATGCTCCTTCCTTTAATAACCCATTGAATAGACTTTGAAATAATTTTCCTTCCCCTAGAAGTCCACCTGCACTTTCATCCATTTCCAAGAGTTGCTGCTGCAACGAAGACCATACGGTCGATAGATTTGTAGGAACCATGAGTGCCCTGATAGCCCCACGAATCATAGCCTTTATTCTTGAAACATAAGCTTGCGTGTAAAGCTGCCCTCCCTCCAGCTTCCCATGTATCTGCAGTTTTTAGTGAATGCACAACATGAAAAATCAAATAAAATCAATCAAAACTATACACCACAGGATGCAGTAAATTTCAACTACTCATCTCAAAAACATAACGCAACTAGACATTCATTAAGCAAGAACCCATCTCAGAATTCACCGTCATAAGAACACTTCCAAAACACCAAGCATAGAGCTATCACACAAGTTTCGATTGTAAAATAACAAAAATTGTCCATGATACCGACCAGCATCATCTAACCAGCCCCTCCAATAGTTCTAAGTTCACAACGGTTAGCTTTGCTAAAACGTATAGAATATTTGGCCTATTTCTTTAAAGATCCAGCATGACTTCTATGTCAGCTTGATTCAAACGCAAAAAATAAAATTTCCATTGATAGATATACATCTAGATGAATCCACGGACATGCCCTAACTCATCCACTGTAACACAACGCATAATGCAGTTTCAATCTCATCACAGTCACTCACAAGGTTGAAAACCATTACGCATAGTAGGGACTAGCTACTGTGACATCTCCACCAATATCGTGAGTGCATAACAGTGGGTGTAGACTATAGTATGCAATAATGCTTTCACAACATACATATCCACACTCCCACGCATACTTGAGCATCCATTGATAAATCTGTATTTAACATCAGGCACCAACCAAAAGACTAAGTTTGTCTACAAACAACATAATTGATGGATGTAAAAAAATTTGGCTTACAAGTATTCCCACTCGAGGCTGCAATATGGCTGTCAGTGTTTCCGCACCAACATTCAAACGGGCACCAAGCTCAGCTAGTGCTATTTGGCCTGCTTCTTGCAAACTATCATTGATTTCTTCAGCCACAGAGTCCCAATAGCTTGCTGACAAGATTTCTCCATGAACTAACATGAGGTCATCACGGGTAGCAACAAGTCTTTCAGCTTGCCTTTCACAATGATACAGGTCCACACCAATTGTGTTTGCTAATTCAATCAAAGATATACGACCAAGCCTTTTAATCTCTGCCTCCATCTCAGCTTTCAGGTGGTCCTACATTATTGAGGAAGAAAATAAAAAACTGCAGAATATAAGTCCAAAGGAAAGCAGGGACCTTCACTCACTTTACACAATTTTACATCAAACTCAGAGTCGTTATTTCATTCCCTCTTTAAATAGAAAACCATTCTGAATGAAAGCAGGGACTTTCATGAGTATTGCATGTTTCATTAAAAAACCAAGACACATTACACTATCTGGATATAAGAACCCTCTTTCTTTTCTTGTTTTTGTGCAAAACTCCAAATTTGTATTAACAAAAGATATAAACAATGAAAGAAAAATCCGACTGCCTCTTGCAAAGAGGCAAAGACAAACAAACCCAAACTTGACCTAAAGCCCTAAAAACCTCATTCCTTTTACCAAAAAACTGTAAAGCTCTTTTGGACTCTTCGATAATTACAGGACCAAGCAACGTCCCATGCTAGGGTCTCTGAAAAACCACATCATTCCTGTGCTTCCATAGATGCATAATTACTAAGCCCCTGACCACCTGCCATATATCATATAACGAATCGTTCAAAATCCCCCGGTCACCTAGTAGGGCCATCTTCCACTTAATCTTAATCTGAATATGTGCCTTGCTCAGGCTTCTGACTACTTCCTTCCAGATTTCACGAGTGAAAAAACAGTCCCAGAGCAAATGGGCGTCATCCTGCAAGTGTTGCATAGCGGGTGAACTGAACTCACATTTGGATTCCATTTAGAAATCCTAGCTCACTGGGAGCTTTCCAACCATCACTCTCCATAAAAGAAATTTTACCTTAAAGGAGGGAGTAACCTCCCAAACTCTTCTAAGTCAAAAGGACCACACAGCCAAACTGTCAAGTGGAGCGTGAAATTTCCCCACTGCTTTCTTGCTGTCTCGAGAACTATCACTGAGGTGTCCTCTTTAAAATATTTTAGATTAACTTTCGTAAGCCTTCTCTTAGTATAAAAGTGCTCGATTGATATCCTCAAGGAATGGGATGGGTGAATTTGCATATATCTTAGTGTGTCATTGAAGCCCTCGTTTGAAATTCGCAAGCAATGGTCTGTGTAGAGGTTGAGCTTCACATGAAGCTCGTTAGGTGTTAAATGTGTGTAGCTGCAAGAGATCCTCTCGGATAACTTGGTTGACCTCTTGATAGTTGAGCTGAATGGAGGGGCCTCAAGGCTCTTCTCATTCTATGATAATGCATAATCCACTGCTATCAAGGCATTTAACCCCACTTCATGAATGTTCCTTCCAGCCACAAAGCCGAACTGGTTAGGGTGAATCAGCCTTTCAAATATCAACTTGATCCTATTAGCAATCGATTTCACAATGATCTTATAAATAGTGTTCAGCATGGAGAGAGGTCTCCATTGACTGGGTCTCAGTCTACTACGGCCCTAAGGAATCAGTTTGATCACCCGGTGTTCAGAGCACTAGGCAGTTCACCCTTCAAGCAGCACCAATTAATCAGACGTACCCTCTGCAACTTACAGTACCCCAGTAATACTGAAAGAACTCAGCAGGCGTTCCATCAGGGCCAGGAGTATTTTCCTTGGCCATCTGCATGACTCTGAACCTCAGCTCCTGCTAAGAAAACAGCCTTTGCAGCATCAAAGCTTAGTGATCGTGCACTTTTCGAGGCATATAAGAACCCTCTTTGAAATCAATGGGGGGTGTGTATGTGTGTGTGTGTGTGTGCACGTGCGCATGCTCATGCGCATGTGTGAGCGTGTGTGTGTGTGGAGAGGGGGAGAGGGAGAGAGAGAGAGAGAGAGAGAGTAGTATTGCAATGCCGAGGCTCATAGAGTCCTTTCAATTAAATTGACCATGGTTGACTGCTCGTGCGACATTTTGTAGAATTTGTGCAATACATTAAGTTTATCACATAGAAATTGCGCATGGCAGTCCAGTGAATCATATGAACTATCGGAAAGTTCAAAAATTATACGATTCAATGAAGAAGGCTCAGAGGGAGTAATTATAATGCCTGCGTCAGATATTCCTTGCCAGAGACTGTGTAAAGCAGGTCTGAGTCAAGCAGACCCAGCTCCTGCAGCTTGGCGACAAGTTCCACAACATTGCGCTCTGAAAGCCGCACGCTTGCTTTGGCCTCCTGAGCTGCCTCGAAGAGTTTCTGCAGTTGCAACAACTCCGGGTCCATCGCTGCGCACTGATGCCAATAGTTGTGAATTTTTAAATTAGATGGACGCTGAGAGCAAAAACTGTAAATTGAACTTGGGCGATACTTCTTTATATAGGACTTACCTCTTGTATGTCTCGCAGTACTCGAAACCCACCTTATTTGCAGGTCTAGCAGACTCCCGTCACTGTGCAATCCGATGATTTGGGTGGATTGAAGGCTAGTTTTGCAATCGTATCAAGCTTATTCAGGGATAAAATTGAAATTTGAATCCCACTAGATTCGTAGAAAAATCTGAACTTGACTCTCGCCCACAAACCCAAATTCGGCTTCGCGATCTGTCAAAGGAAGCCGGAAGGTACACATGCTTATGCACTCCGCTATTGAAAGAGACTTGGCAATACAATATTTTATTTTATTTTGCCTGAGAGCCGAGGAGTACGGAAGGGCCATGGGGAAGGCCTTTCCCACGAGGAATCCGGCACTCATGGCTGGTCGATAGGCCGGGAGCCAGATCTGGTCGGATTCCGACTGTGAAGGCCTACACATGACCTTTCCTGGTCGTCAACGAAAGTGGGGAAGGGGCGGTGGTCGCCATGTGGCAGGTATGATTGCCGGTTTTTGGGAGGTGCATTCCACCCTTTTAAGAGAGCTTGATCCAACGGTGGGATTGCATCTTCACCAACCCATGACCTTGACGGGTATAGGCAAGATTCAACAACTTAAGAAGAGAAATTCCTTTTGCTTGGATTTTCTTGTGCATGTCAGAGTGGCATTTCTTTATTGGTCCCTCACAAGTTTTTAAGGGAGGCCCTAATTTTGCTTTACTAATCGGCTGTTTAACTTTGGTTGCATCGTTTGTTTCTTACAAGTTCGACGATTCTCTCTACAAGATTGTTCTTCAATTGATGGCCTCTTGTTCTCTTGTGGAATAGAGAAAATTTGCCCTTTGATAGAGGAGATATTCCGTCAGTTCTTTGTGAGTTGGAGTGCAGTTCGATTTCCTTACAAGGGCATGCAACAGCTTTGCATGTTCATGCTTGTATTTGGCAGCTCGTTAGCTATGGTTGAAAACAACCAGTACCCTGAAGCTATGGAAACAGAGAGCAACACGTTTGGGAAAGGTGGGTTTTAACTTCGTATTCTTCATACTTCATCTTCGTCTTATATTTTATGTGCTTGCGAAACCATGCAGTGTGATTACTGATTGAATTTGGTCTTTTCCAGAACTTGCGAAGCGCTATGGAAAGCAAATTAACGAGGAAGGGCAAGATGAAAATGATCATGTCTCAAGTATGAGCATGCCAAAAACTTGGGTTGTTGGTTTGCCCAAAGTATTTATTTTCCTCGTGTCGATTGTGATGCACACAGAGATTTCCTCATTTTGATTGTCTGTTGTTCAATTCTTTACACGCAAATTCGGCAAGCTCAGGACAATAGAAGCTCCAAACTATGAACGTCTGTTGCTTCTCCTTGCACTCCAGGTTTGACTACTACCATTGGAAAACCCCCAAACGATGGGCTTTCCGTGAGGCAACCTTCAATCGAGAAATCTACAAAGCGGTCCTTACGCAAAGCATTCTAGGCAACTGCAAAAGCTGCTTATGCTAAAGGTGAAGGTCCACTGGAAATTCCGTTGAATGTATCTCGCTTTTGTGGAATTACCATATTGACCGCATGTTGCTTCCTTTGTTTTGCGCAAGTATTTTCTACAAAAATAGTCGACTTTCCACCTATCGCTGCACATACAGTGTGTGCAATAGGTCGATCTCTTTGAGTGTGCATGATTCTTATTTTTGTTGAAGGTGCAGGTTTTGTTTGCCATTTTTTCCTTTGTCCGTTCATTTGTGCAAAGTTTTGTTTTCCCCTACACTGTTGGGAAGCTTGTGTGAAGAAAAAGTGTTATTTTACTACTACCGTGGGACCTGACTAACATACTTCTCTAGTTTTTTTAATATTATCTTCGATGTTCTTACATTCGAAGTGCTGCTTGTTGTTCAACGCCTATAGAACGTTGCAGAACCATTACTAATCCCTCATTCTTACGAAGTAATGGTAGAGATGAGGCAAGAACTACAAGCTTCATTCGTGCGTACAATCTGTCCTAGTTTCAACCAACTAGCTCTAACACCTCCGTCTCCTTGTTTTTATAACTTTTCGTCACTAGGAAACCGTGTTTGATGGCGGGCCTGAGTCACCGCATTTTGTTGCCTTCGACAATCTCAGTAAATCTCATTCATCTATTTCATTTGTCTAACGTTTTGTGGTCTCGATGATACCATTGTTGGTTAGGTATAGACTTCTATGTGTTTGCAACTCACGGTTAATGTTTTAACGTGGCTAGTCTTATGGTCCACAAACTTTGATCTTTCCTTTACTATAGTGAAATTATTTTTTCATTTTGTGCAACTTCGTTTCTCTCATATGAAAACAGCCAAATCAAATTTTGTAAAAAAGATTACTACCCTATTTGAGCAACGACCTTAGCAAACCGCTTTTATATGTGTTCAAGTTTATTTGATATGCGTGTTGTCATTGTGGAATTGTGCTTTACTATGCAAAGCTTTGTTACTTTATGCTTAATGTCTCTTTGCCCATTTTTCTTTGGTACAACATGAGAGAAGTATACAAATGCAAGGCAATGCATTTTGCATAGTGATTGGTGTTAATTGATGTTTATTTATTATGCTACGAATGACATGCTTACAACATAAGTAAAGTTTATTAGCACATGGAGTTTTCTTTCACTCAAATAAATTCTTAATATTGTTGTTATTGACCTTTCTATGCACTATAATTACATTTTATTATAGCAATTGCATTGCTATCTTCTTTACGGAAAAAAAGCCTTCATGTAATGTAAGATCACTAAAAAAGATTGTCAATACTTTACGTGGAAAGATCATAACATAGCAAACACATTGTATTTCTTTAATAGTAAATGCCTTGGGGAAAAAACAAAGATGAAAGAACGTATTGCAACTTTATAATTCCTTGCAGCAAGCAAAGTGTCTTCAACACCAGTGAAGATCCCTGAGGATGAGGTAAAGTCATCAAGGGCTTGAGAAGGGCATACTATTAGCAAATGATGATGGAAACAAGCAAGCCGTAGTTCCCACAATTACCCATGGCCTGCATGACCAACTCACTCCCTATATTATACATATGGCAATTCACCGATTGTATTAATCATAGGTCTGCCTTTGAGGGGAAACTCTTGCAACAACAACAATACTACTGAAGGGTGAATCATTCCAAGGTACTATCACACTATTGAATGACCATAAGCTTGCAAAGTATGTGCATTACGTGACAAAGAATTGCAAGTCTTTAAAACAAATCAATATGGCAATGGGCACTATCTCATTTTTAGTAATCAGAGTTGACATGGATGGGGGAGCAGTAGATCAACTCATCATCGCAAATGACCCAATAAATGAAGATCATGCTATGGTGAGAAATTCCCCTTGGACACTTCTTTAAATGCAATCTTTCCTCATCTTAAAAGTACATGTTAATTTATTCAACTTTACAGCTCACATTTGTGAATGAGTGGAAGGCCTCTTTGCGTGCCTAGTCAAAGAATACAATGAAGAAGGCATTGTAATGTACACATTGAAGAATGTGTCGTACATGTCCGTAAGAAACACATTATGCATGTTTGACTTCACAAATTTGGCAAACATTCCAGAGGGACCAAAGAGAGAAGAGCTAGCATAAGTGTTTGTCACTCAAGTGGGGAATCTTAGATACGGTTGAATGTAATTTTTAAACTTATGCCGCTCAAGAAATTGCTTTTTCAAAATGGTTTTGAATGGTCTTATTCATTTCACTTTGCAAGTGAGCGGATTGCTTGAGCTCACAAATCTGAATTCGTAGCTTATGGAATACTCCTGCGAGGTTTGTGTCGACACGCGTGTCAGCCGAGATCATCGTCAATCTTATTGCTACAGCTGCAATTGTGTGTAGCCCATTACCCAAACTCCAAGCTTGACAAGGAAGATAGTTTTACGTGGAGGTGACAAGGTTACTATCCAGTTGTGTGGCTCCCATGTAGATAGCATTCCATCATTGGAGGTGCCTTTCTTGGACCATCACAGTGAGAGCGTACTTCATGTTCGTTCAATGCTTCATTGCATCAAGGGTAGTGGCACTCTGACTATGAATAGTTTAGGCCATGTCATAGGATTTGAGGAAAATTTTTGATAGTTGTTAGCATAATGGTTAACAATACGCCACCACTGGTTAAGTGATGTGATTTGAGGGACAATGGCAAGTCCATAGAGCCAAGATTGTGTCTTGGAGCTAGATGGGCCCAAGAGGATGGTAAAAGAGTGAGAAGGGAGAGTGGTATAAAGAGATTAGGGTTGGCCCTCCCTTCAAAAGGTGACTTGTATAAAAGGCCAAATGGTTGACTTTGGTCTTCATTGTTGTTTGTACAAGTTTGAATACAAGCTCCCTCTTCTCTTCCAAGAGAGTGTTTTGGGTGTTCTCTTGTTTCCATTGTAGTGTCCTTGTGGTTGTCACTCTATCCCCCTTCACTCCCTTCTCCTTCTTCCCTTCTCCTCCTCCCTTCTCCCTCCTTCTTCCTCTTCCCTCCCCTCTTCCCCTTCCCTCTTTCTCGTGTGAAACCACATTGCAACAATTCGGAGGCCGCTTGAGTGACACTTGAGGATGGCTCGTGCTATGCATTGCTCCCACAAGGAGTAGCCGGGAGTGGAACCTTCGTCGGCATATCTTCAACCACCCCATGACACATGAGTCACCGCCGCTGAGACCACACCACATTTTTGGCGTCCATTTTCTAAACAGTACTTACAATCTTTATCAATGCCAAAATTTCGGCCCCATGCCATTTGTGGATTCTAGTTACCTCTCTACTTCCAGTTATTTCTCTAATTATAGTTATTACTTTGTTGAGTCTATGCCACATTTTGTACCACCACTGGATCGATTGCCACATGATTGGCTCCTTATTGCTAGCATTCGAGGCACTTGCTATGTTGAATTCATTTGAGCTTTAGGATTATACCAATGCACATTGATTGGATGGTTTTTGGTGTAGATTGTGCATGCTATCTAGGACACTAACTTGGTCGCTTCGCCAAACTTTTCAATTTCTCTTTCAACAACTTTTCCATTTTGCTAGTTTTCTTCTTTATTTTTTTCTTCTCCTTCCGGGATTTTTTGACTCTTTCTTGGTCAATGTTAATAGGTTAATAGCCTTTGAGCATGTTAACGGATCTGCCCCATCCAAACCCTACAGGTTTTGAGCCACAAATGGCTCATGATCAAGGTAGTCGTCGCCGAGATCATCCAAATTGGCAAGGATAACACAAGAGCCATTTGGATCCCATATAAAGATAACACAAGAGCCATTTGCAGACAGAGAGGAGGTCAAGAGACATAGCAAATGCCTTGGCACCAGATGGGCCTAAGTGGTTGTAACAAAAGAGGGATGAAAGAGAGTGGTATAAGGAAAAGGGTACAAGTTTGGAATACAAGCTCCCTCTTCTCTTTCAAAAGTGTCTTTGGGTGTTCTCTTGTTTCCTTTGTAGTGCCTTTGTGTTTGCCACTCCATCATCCTTCACTCTCCTCTTCCCTCCTCCTCCTTCCTTCCTTCTCCCCTCTCTTGTCCCCTCTTTCCTTTCCCTTTTTCTCTCGTGGAAACACATTGCAATAATCCAGGAGCTGCTTGTGTGACACTTGTAGATGGTTGGTGCTTTGCATTGGTCTCATAAGGAGTAGCTTGGAGTGGAGGCTTCGATGGCATTCCTTCAAGATCCCCATGACATGTGCGTCATCATTGAGACTACACATATTTGGAGCCGTTGTTGGGGAGTTCAAGGTATCCTTTTGCATTGGACTTGCTTTCTCTCATCATTTACCCATTGCTCATTGTTTCAAGCTTAGCTTGGAGCTTTGATAGTAGAGTTGTAGAAGAGGAATGAGTAAAGAAGGGTGAGTTGTGATGGAAAAAGATGAAACTATAATTTTCTGTTGGAAAGCATTTTTTATCATTTGAAGCTTGCTTTTTATGTTTTTTAGTGCTTTGAACTGATAGGAAGATAGTTTAGACGATTGCTGATAGCAAACACCAACAAAAACACCCAAAAGTGATGCTTTGAGTGAATTTTGAAGTTGATTTGGAAGAAGAAACAGTCACCTTTTGCAAAACACCCCTTTTGTCATTCAAATGTTGTTCTTTTTTGTTGTTTTTTGCATTGGGTAGGTAGATTAGGTAGTTTGGCATCCCCTCATAACTTGAACAGAAACTCCAAAATTGTCGAGAATCATCAAAAACCAGTTGGCAACACTGTGCATTCCTATCCCCATGGCCATCACCTTAGCTCTATCCCTTCGATCAAACCTACGTTGACCCATCGCCTTAGGCTTAACCCCACGACCTGACACTTGTCCACCGACTAACCCATCACCTTATTTAATACATGTCAGAATCTGCTATCCCGCCAGTTTTATAGGCATTGACCCATCGCCTCAACTCTATCCCTCTTGTCAAACCTGTGTTGACCCATCGCTCTAGGCTTAACCCCACGACCTAACACTTGTCTGCCAACTAACTCGTTGCCGTTAGAATCTGCTATCCCATGGGTCTGACAAGCGTTGTCCTGTTGCCTTAGCTCTATCCCTCTGATATGTTGCCATACCGTTAACCCTACGATCATTGCCATACATTTATCCCTACAGGGTAAGCTAACCCTACAACCATCGCCATACTCACATCCCGCTAACTCGAACATACTACCACCTCTTGCTTTAATCCTAACCCTTCAACTGTGGGAATACCATCCTTACTCCCAACCTCCCAACACATGTCAACAGTCTATGCCTACGTCCGTCGCCATACTTCCATCCCTACGCCTGTTGCCACACTTCTATCCCTACACCCATTGCCATACTTCTATCCCTATGCCCGTTGCCATACTCCTATCACCACACCCGTCGTTATAAGGATTCCTAAACCCATCGCTATAAGTCTATCACTATGACCATTGCCTTATAGCTAACCCTCCAACCATGAGGATAGCTCTGGGGACAGACCCACGGTCAAAAAATAGAATTAAATTTCAGGCATAGTGTACCTTTGCGGAGATCTTATACATGCACTTGAGGTCTGGAAGAATTTTGTCGAAGGAACTGGAGCCCAGAACCAGAGCCTGAGGATAGTGTTTTGAACTGTGCTCAGCCTTTTTTGCCCTAGCTTGGGATTGGCTAAAATCGGGAGCTCCATTCCTAGCTCTCATTCAGTGCTAGGGCCTCGATGTGAGGATCCTTCTAGCTCCGATAAGACGGAGAGCTTGAACAAGGAAATGCAAGACCTTGAGGGCTTCCAAAGCCCCCTACTCTAGCCTAGTTCCACCTCATTCTCCTGCTCCTTTCGTAGCCTCCAGCTTAAGAGGGACAATATCCAACACGTTTGGATGGCTAGGCTGAACGATTTTAGCAGATATGGAGAACCCTTTCACTCGTATGTCCTTAGAAAGGGGAGGCCAGCAACATTCAGCTCTTGAGCCACAGGTAATGTTCTAATAACCTAAGCTAGCATAAGGACCTAATAACCTAAGCTAAACCTAAAGTGTAAGGACGTCCGATGACCTACCCCTATGGAGCTTTGGGCCATTGCCATCGTTATCCTCTCCATCATGATCGAGGTCGCCATCACCACCATTGCTATCAGCACACCTTCCAAGGTCTCTTGCTTCACAATCTATGCCATCTTGGAGGTCTGCATCACAGAGGGCTGTTGCTTCACGATCCACGCCATCTCGGAGGTTGAGGTCTACATCATAGAGGGATGCTGCATCACAGAGATCCACACCATCTCAGAGGTTTGGAGAATGGGTTGCACCATTTGGGAGGTCTGTAGCACAGAGGGTTGCGCAATCACGATGCTCCATGCAGTTTGTGCCATCGCCAAGCTCTCCATCGCGGTCTGTGCCATCACCAAGCTCTCCTTTGTGGTCCACGCCCATCGTGAAGCTCTCCTTCATGATCTACAAGGTTGCCATAATGGAGGTCTCCTTGACTGTTTGCAAGTTCTCCTTCACCGTTTGCAAGTTATCCTTTGCAGTTTGCACCAAAGGCATCGCGGAGGTTGCCATCACAATCTGCATGGTCTCCTCCAATGCCTTCAACACCTTCCATTCCCTCAAGGATGTCGTTGATGCCTCCTAAAAGTACGCCTTTGTCTTCTCCTTCATGATCGTCTTCATGGTAGGCTTTCGTTCCAATCTTCACAGTCAAGTGCTCTGAGGTCCCCTCAAGGTCATTCTGCTCTAGTGCTTCACCATAGCTTTGCAAATTGAGGAAGACCTCTCTCTGTCTTGAACCTCTCATTCCCTCATGCTTCCTCGCTCTTTTTCTCTCTGTCTTGAACCTCTCATTCCCTCATGCTCTCTCTCTCTTTCTCTCTCTCTCTCTCTCTTTCTCTCTCTCTTACTATACTAAATATAGTAACATGAAAATTACAAGCTAAATTTGAATTCTAAAGAATTTAAGCTTCTCCCCTTAGATATTTTATACCAAGATCAATTTTATGATTGATATTGGTGGAGGTTAGAAACAAAAGTCACATGATTAGTTTTTGCTATTTCACAAAATTCAAATTGGAAAAACTATTTGAAAATTTGAAATTTTGGATTTAAATTACAACATGGGTTTTTAATTTTCTCCAAAGCAAATAAAGAGCAAAAGTCTTGGGGAATGAAGGTGAAAGACTTTGTCTGTCAAGACCTCAACCAAGATTAGTTTTAAAACCAATCTTGGTTGAGGGGATGAAGAACAAAGGATTTCATCTTTATCCCCCAAGGGAGTGTTAGTATCATTGAATATTTTTACATAGTTCACATCCTTTTAGAATAGAAAATTCAAAACAAATGAATGAAATTTCAATAATTTGGATTTCAATTCTTATGATTCGGGGGGATGAAGACGAAAAACCTTCGCCCTTCACCCTTCAATACCCAATCCAAAATCGGTTTTAAAACCGATCTTGGATTTAAACCCGATCTTGGGCTAGGGGATGAAGGTAAAAGCCTTTGGCCTCCAACCCCAATCAAAAACTTTGCCTTTCTCTTTATCTTTCCATCAAAGGTCAGTTTCAAAACCAGTCTTGATTGGAGAGATGAACGAAAAAGGCTAGGCCTTTCATCCCCCAATCAAGACCGATTTAAAAACCGATTGGGGTTAAACTGAACTTGGATTAGGGGATGAAGATAAAAGCCTTTTTCCTTCAACCCAATAAAAAACTTTTCCTTTTCTCTTTATCTTTCCATCAAAGATCGGTCTCAAGATCGATCTTGATTGGAGAGATGAAGGAAAAAGGCTAGGCCTTTCATCCCCCAATCAAGACCGGTTTTAAAACCAAATTGGGTGAAACTGAAGTTAAGGAAAAAGCCTTTGGCCTTCAACCCCAATCAAAAACTTTTCCTTTGCTCCTTATCGTTCCATCGAATATCGGTTTCAAAATCAATCTTGATTGAGAGATGAAGGAAGAAGGCTAGGCCTTGCATCCCCTAATCAAGACCGGTTTTAAAACCGATCTAGGTGAAATTGAACTTGGATTAGGGGATGAAGGTAAAAGCCTTTGGCCTTCAACCCCAGTTGAAATGATTGACTTTCCTCTTTATCTTTCCATCAAAGATCAGTTTCAAAGCCCATATTGATTAGAAAGATGAAATAAAAAGGCTAGGCCTTTCATCCCCCAATCAAGACCGGTATTAAGACCAATCTGGGTGAAATTGAACTTGAATTGGGGAATGACATTCATCTCATACTCCAAATTGAAACTGATCTTGGTTGAAGGGGATGAATGCCAAAGGATTTTACCTTCATCCCCTTATCCAAGATTGGTTTTAAAACCGACATTGGATTTAAACCTGATCTTCGATTTGGGAATGAATGTAAAAGCCTTCTACCTTTATCACCTGAACAAAGATTGATTTTGAAACCAATCTTGGTTGAACGTGGCGAAGGTCAAAGGATTTTTCCTTCATCCCCCAATACAAGATTGGTTTTAAAACCAATCTTGGATTTAAACCTAATCTTGGATTGAGGGATGAAGGTAAAAGACTTTAGCCTTCATCTACTCATCCAAGATTGGTTTTGAAACTGATCTTGGAGCCTAGATTTTGCCCTTCATTCCTCCAACCAAGATTGGTTTTCAAACCAATCTTGATCTGGGTGAAATTGAACTTGAATTGAGGGATGGTGTTTATCTCCTATTTCGGCTTAAATAGTGATCTTGGATTGATGGATGAATGTAAAAGCCTTTGGCCTTCATCACCTCAACAAAGATCATTTTTGAAACCGATCTTGGATGAAGGGAATGAAGACCAAGGATTTTGCCTTTATCTGCTAATTCAAGATCAGTTTTGAAACTGATCATGTAGTTAAACCCAATCTTGGATTGGGGTAAGTGGTAAAGTCGTTTAGCCCTCATCCCCTCAACCAAGATGGCTCTTCAAGCCCATCTTGATTGGGGAGATGAAGGACAAAGGCTAGGTGTTCCATCCCCTAACCAAGACCGGGTTTTTTTAATAAAAAATATCACTTCATGAAAACCACAAGAGCAAGCTCTAATGCAGGAGTAAAACATGCCATGCATGAGAAGAAAAAAAAAGCTAAAAAAAAGCTAACAAAAATCGGAGGAGGGTAAAAATGCTACCTCAACCTGAAGAAGACTCAGAGAAGAAGGAAGATCCTCTCCAAACTCTGAAGAAGGTGGCCCTCATAGCAATAGTTGCTCTAGAGGAACCCCGCACGCTTAACCAGATGGCCATCAGAGTGTCATATATGTATAGTATCAGTCCATATAGTGGCCATAGACTGGGAGAGATGAAATTGTGATCCCTCTATTGCCTCCGTACATCTGGCCCTCCATATATGCCATGCTGTAATGCTATCCAGAATCTCCCATGATGTGTCTATGGAGGTATGAGTAGCTTTGAAAGGAGTGAAAGGAACATCTTGAAGGGAACATGATCCCATAGAGTGTTGTCATATAATGAAGGATGAACCAAGACCGGTTTTAAAATAGATCTTAGTGAAATTGAAATTGAAGCACATCTGGCCCTCCATATATGCCATGCTATAATGCTATCAAGAATCTCCCATCATGTGTCTACTGAGGCATGAGCAACTCCAAAAGGAGTGAAAGGAACATCCTGAAGGGAACATGAGTCACAAAGTGTCGTCGTATAATGAAGGCTAATCCAAGACCTATTTTAGAATAGATCTTAGCGAAATTGATCACATTCATCTCCTAATCCAAAATTAATTTTTAAATCGATCTTGGATTGGGGGATGAGTATAAAAGACTTTGACCTTCATCACCTCAATAAAGATCAATTTTGAAACTTACCTTGGTTGGCATATTGTATCTTGTGATGATGATATAAAAGCCTTCCCTCTTCATCCCCTGAGGTGCTTCATTTAGCCCAAATATGTGGAGTTTTTCTCTACAGTTGTATTAGATCTTGCCTAGTTGGAGAGATGAGTCATCTTGAAGGCGTGAACAATTTAGAATCTCCATTTGAATTGGCTTGAAAGGACGGCCCATGTGTTGCATTCCTCGACCAGAAGATCGAAGTACCATTCGGAGGCTTTGTCCACCAATGCCATAGGGAACAAGCGACTTTGGTCTCATTGGATTGATCACCTCCCTCTCTACATGCAGCATCAAAGAGTTGACTTGAATCTCTGTGGATCACCCCCGCCATTGTACTTTAGAAGTTTAAGCTTTCCCAGGGGGTCTTCTTCCATGGTTGCTGAAGTTTGGGTGCTGTTGCCATCGTTATCCAAGTCAATGGCATCATTAGCATGACGGTGATCTACCATGTTGCTGATTGAAAGAGGAAGAGGGATTTGATTAATTGCAAAAGTTGGATTCGATGAGGAGGATTGAGGATTGTAATTGCATGTGCACTAGCTGAGTGGTTGATTGAGTGTTTCCTCCTTTGGTCTAGAAATTGAATTGCAAGAGTTATGGGGTTAGAGATGTGTTAGTATTTTGGGGAATGCCATGCTAGAAAATGTGCCTAGGAATGTCCCTCTTGAGAGTGGGAATGTGCCAATGCAAACTGACCGTCAATTGGAGGTCATGAGCAAAAGGTATGAGCAAATTCATGTAAAAATTAGCCCACACGGGGGCACAAATGAACAAGTGCTAAGCATGACAAAATGGTGCATAATGGTATGGAAAAATACCGCATAGTGTGGTGTTTTTTGCGTGTGAAATTTGGGTTCAAATAGGGTTCAATTTGAGTCCCAAATGGGTGAGTTATAGAGGACTAAATTAGGGTCAAACTTAGGCCTTTTGGGGGGCTTAAGGTTAGGTATGAAGAACCTAGACATAAGATTACAAAACTAGCTTAGTTAGCCTGACTAAATAGTTAGCATAACTACTCGATTAATCTAACTAACTTAACTATCCAATTAGCCTAATTGACCAATTAGTTCAACTAATCAAACTAACCTAACTACTCGATTAACCTAACCTAACCAAATCTCACCTATTTTAACCTAAGGTTAATGGGTGGGGTTCGGATTAGGATTAGTTTTTTTTTTTGGGACGATGGCTAGGTGTGGGAGGGGTGGTGGAGGTTTGGAGGGAGGTATTGTGAGGCGAATGGGGGCTGAGTGGGGGAGGGTGGGCTATGGTCGCACCAGGGAAGCTAGGCATAGCAAGCAAGTGTTGTTGGCCAAGCACCGCCATCGACAGTAGGCTGGCGCTACAAGGAGATTGGGTTGGAGGGGGGTTAGGTTGGGTGAGGGGGAGGGTTAGGGGAGAAGAGAGAGAGAGAGAGAGAGAGAGAGAGAGAGAGAGAGAGAGAGAGAGAGAGAGAGAGAGAGGTTGTTTGTTTTAGAGGCTAAAAATTTGGGCAAAATAAAAAGAAGCTAACAAGACACAAAACCATTATTAGGGGGCCTAATGAATATAGTTTTGTTTTTGTTCTTGTACTGAAATTGAAATTGCCTAACAAATATAGTTGAGTTCAAGGAGAGAGTCCCAAATAAATATAGTTGAGTTGAGGAGAGAGTCCCTAATAAATACAACTGAGTTCACAAGTTCGAGTGAGTGAGAGAGAGAGAGAGAGAGAGAGAGAGAGAAGAGAAGAGAAGATGAAGACGAGATCAAGTGTTTGGAAGGAGAAGATGCACATGAGAAGCATGCAGCTGAAGACGAGAAGTATGCAGAACACAATTTTTCAAATACGTCGTCATATGATCCCTTGTGGCATATGCTTATCCCTCTTTACAAGCCTCCCCTCCTACCTTTTCCACTAATTAACACATTTTTGAATTGGCTATTTCATGTTAGCTTTGAAAGAATAAGATACATTTGGAACAACATCAACCCATAGTAATAGAAAAATAGGCATGAGGAAGTTATCCCATACTATAACATCAAGACAAGTTCATGGGTTTTTCCAAAAATCATACATGAAAAAGTAAAGCATAAGGCATCCTGTTGAGGTGAGATATGTGAAGGGCACATGTTTCAAAAGAGGAAAAGGTGGTTATAAGCTGCTAGGGAGCAATTATCATTAGCATTTCAAAGGATAGGTCCTCATTAAATATGACCATGCACCCCCAAGTCCCTCAAGAGAATGTGAGAGAGAGAGTTCCTTAAGGTCCATCGGCGATCAAATTAAGAGCGCAGTCAAAGTTGTCGAGACCGATAGGAAAAGTTTTGTCCACACCTAAAATTGCATTCAAGTTGGATTACCTTTTGTACCGTGTCAATATAACATTAGTTCGCACACAGGCATATGCGTTCACTTGACGTGAATCCTCTGGTCTACTCTGTACTTCAAAAACACATCTCCTACTAAAATAGATCATAACCTACAGAAAACATATGCTTCAAAGGGGCATCAGGAAAGATGTGGTCGCATAAAAAAATTTGCATGAGAAAGGCCATCCGATGGAGATGTTGTTTGAAAGCATACAATTTGCAGAAAAATGGTTGAAGTGCCCAAAGACGGATTCAAACTGACCCATGACCACGACAACAGATTTACTATCTGTTTTGCATGGAAGATGCTTACCTGCATATCATGTGGTCACAACCTTGATCTCGTGATATTAGGTGCCGACACCTAGGACATTGGCACCATCCTTCACGTTTTGCTAGCGCGAATAACTTCACATCTTTGGGACACTGATCATCAACTGGTAGTTTCTCATAGTCATAGCAGCTCAGACTATAATGCCAGGGCACACCGCATGCGAGACAGATTTGTCTTTTACAAAAAGGGCATGTTATATTACTACTCGAGGGTGCAGTCCATGTTTAACTAAGAACTCAGAACAATCATGATAATGGTAGAGAACTGATTGGTCTAGAGGCACCTCTGCTTCCTCAATGGTTTTGATCCAAGCACCGTAGGATTTTGAGGGGAGAAACGACTGGCACTGTTGGAATTCTAAGGCTTGCTCGTAGTCAGCATGTGGGCAGCGGATGGGAAGCTAGAGATTCAGAAATTTGAAGCGGATATGCTTAACCATACACAAAAAGTAGAAGAGATGTTTGCAACGGGATTACTCTTATTTATGAGGGTGAGAATTCAAAACCCTTTTACAAAGACTCTTTACAAAATCTGCAGGCAGGATGTAGCCTAGTAAAAAGACCCTATGAGTGGGAGAACGATATCTTGAGCTTGACCTTTATCTTAGTGGGATCTCCATCTTTTCAATCAAGAAATTAATTGAATTTCTTGAAAATTAAAGGCCTTTTCAATTAGCTTTCTCCATGGGTCAAGTTATGTATGGAATAATATGTTAAGATTGTTGGTCATGTTATATCTAAGGAATAAATTGTTGAGATTAAGGGCCTTTAGAATAGTCCCCCTAATTGAAGTTACATAGCTCCTTGAGCTCAAATAAGATGAAGATTTAAAGTTTGCATTTTAAAGTGTAAGAAATGCCACTTTTTTAAATGTTATGAAAAGAAACGAACAATTGCATCCAATCGCATCTTTACACTCCTTACACATAGATGCTCACAAAAAAAACCATTGACAATCTGGGGCCTATGAAGAGTGTCTCTTTTCAACAAGTCTATTAGTTGTGTCTTAAAATTTTGCTCAAATTTTGAAAAGGGGTCTACTCTTTAATGAAAGCCACTGAGGGAAGAAGAATGAGTTTAAGAATATAAAAAGTAGAAAATTATCTGTGTAACCATGTTTGGTCAACAATATCATATATGATGGTGCATATGAAGAATTCGGGAGACAATCAAGAAGAGCAATATGAGAACAATATGGGGATTATGGTGAGTCTGAGTAAGAAGCATGGACACCAAAAATCTCCCTCTTACTTGAGAAAAAGAGGTTTTTGTCTATTTCCCTAGCTAGGTCTCAAAATCAAATTTCCATGCCTTGCATGGTTAAGAGCTCCATCTTCCAATTTGTTTTTCTAGATGTTGAGTGAGGTCATTTCTCTATGGTATTTGAATGATATTTTCAAGGTGGGTTGCCCTTATCTGGAATGCAAATCATGCATGGAAGAAAAAATGAATTACAGATTCCATCCACTTTGGTTTGATCATGCCATTTGGTACATGGCCAACAATTTACCTAAGAACTTAGGACACAAGACGTTCACGCACGCAAAGTCATTCCAATGATCAAGCATTCACAGCTTCAGATAGAAGCAGAGGCAAAGGTAGAGATAGAGGTAGATCATTCCAATGAAGTGGTCATCATCAGTAACAAAATTAGTATCAAAGTATCAGCATCATCCTCAACAATATCAACATCAGCAAAGAGGAAATCATTCCAACCGAGAGAGATTCCAAGGATGAGAGAATGCATCCACCAATATGTTAAACATTCAGTGCAACTACTGTCATAAGGGGAGAGGGAAAGGATCACGGTCACTGTTGGAGTGTTGAGCTTGTGATAATCTATGCACACCTATAACTTATTGTTCTTTTTTGGGACAATTATGATTGGGGAGATCCAAGTTGAGTGCGAAGTACCTACAATGTCCAGCCATCTCTTCGCAGCCCTCCTCTGACCCTCAAATATTTTAGGATGGTCCCTATTCTGCTTCTTGAAGAACTTCCAATCAGCTTTGTCTGCCCAGCTAGGTTTAGCCAACCCCTTTGCGATGGAAGTATGCAAGGTTGATCTACGATGCTTCAAGAACAAACCCATGTGCTTTCGCATATAATTCTCATTAAACTCCAAATTTAGTGGGTTAGGGTATTTTGTTTTTAATTCATCGATGACCGCCTACTTCTTTTGGTCATCTTGATACTGCCAATCTATAGCAATGCCGCTCTTGAAGTGATGGCTCATCAACCGCCTCATGGTGGCCATCACTGTTTTGCCCTTTCTATCTTTTATTATCTCTCTTGTAGCCGTGATTTGATAGGAGAGATCCTCGACTGAATAAGGAGGACTGATGGTAGTAGAGTCAGAAGGAGTGGAAGCTGTGCGAGCGCTTTTGGAGCGAGGAGTAGTAGTGGGAGCATGAAAGGGCAAGGGACCTGATTGATACCGTGTCTCCGGACCAAGTGGAGATGTGTAGGGATGTGAGTGTGCTGACTCATCTACATCTCCCGAGTCAGCACAACATAAACGGCCCTTTCTACTCTTCCTTTCCTTACGAGAGGCATGCGCAGGTGATGACCCTTCGGTCGAAAGGACACAAGGGGATGGCTGGGTAGTAGGTCCAGCTATCAATGTAGGGGAGGGAATTGCTAAGGTCCTCTGAGATAGCAGAGAGAAGAATCTCGCTGCCTCCTCATTGGTCATTTGTGCTACAAACTCATTGGGACTCCCGACAAAGCCATGCATGGCTAGCAAAGGAGTTCCCCAAGGGGTAGTCGCAGTGCTACGCCCGAGAGGAGTCAGACCAGGGGTAGTCGCAATGCTAGGTTTGAGAGGAGTTGGACCAGGGGTAGTCCCCTCAGGTGTTGCCTAAGAGGAATCAAAGTTCTCTGGAGCATATAGATCATGATGTGTCTCCTCCTATGAGGCTGTCCATACTCATCGGATGTGTGAGGTGATCCCATGTCTAACATAGACACAAACACGAAAATAAAAAACAAAAAACAAACATAAGCATAGGCATAGGCATAGGCATAGGCAAAGGAAAAGAGGAAGAAGAGGGAAAGGAAAAGAGATTGGAAGAGGGGAAAGATAGAAGAAGAGGGAAAAGAAAGAGGAAGAAGAGGAAAAGAGGAAGAAGAGGGAAAGGAAAAGAGATTGGAAGAGGGGACAGAGAGAAGAAGAGAAGAAGAGGAAGAAGAGGGAAAGAAGAGGAAGAAGAGGGAAAAGAGGAGGAAGAGGAAAAGAGGAAGAAGAGGGAAAGGAAAAGAGATTAGAAGAGGGGAAAGAGAGAAGAAGAGGGAAAGGAAAGAGGGAAAGAGAGATTGGAAAAGGGAAAAGAGGGAAAGAAAGAGAGAAGAAGAGGGAAAAAGAGAAGAAGAGGGAAAGGAAAGAGGGAAAGAAGAGAGAAGAAGAGGGAAAGAAGAGGGAAAGGAGAGGAAGAAGAGGGAAAAGAGAAAGAAGAGAAGAGGAAGAAGAGGGAAAGGAAAAGAGATTGGAAGAGGGGAAAGAGAGAAGAAGAGGGAAAGGAAAGAGAGATTGGAAAAGGGGAAAGAGGGAAAGAAAGAGAGAAGAAGAGGGAAAGAAGAGGGAAAGAAGAGAAGAGGAAGAAGAGGGAAAGGAAAAGAGATTGGAAGAGGGGAAAGAGAGAAGAAGAGGGAAAGGAAAGAGAGATTGGAAAAGGGGAAAGAGGGAAAGAAAGAGAGAAGAAGATGGAAAGAAAAGAGGGAAAAAGAGACATATGCTCATGCTTATGCATGAGCATATGTCTCCTTCTCTTATACTCATGCATAAGCATAAGCATGAGCATATGTCTCTTTCTCTTATGCTTATGCTTGTGCTTATGCATAAGACTCCTCTTATGCATAAGCATAAGCATAAGCATAAGAGAAAGAGACATAGACTCATGCTTATGCTTTCTCTTATGCTTATGCTTATGCTTATGCATAAGACTCCTCTTATGCATAAGACTCCTCTTATGCATAAGCATAAGAGAAAGAGACATATGCTCATGCTTATGCTTATGCATGAGCATAAGAGCATGAGTATGAAAGAGGGAAAAGAGTGGGGGAAAGAGGAGAAGAGAGAAGAAGAGGGAAAGGAAAGAGAGATTGGAAAAGGGGAAAGAGGGAAAGAAAGAGAGAAGAAGAGGGAAAGGAAAGAGGGAAAAAGAGACATATGCTCATGCTTATGCATGAGCATACGTCTCCTTCTCTTATGCTCATGCAAAAGCATAAGCATGAGCATATGTCTCCTTCTCTTATGCTTATGCTTATGCATAAGCATAAGAGAAGGAGACATATGCTCATGCTTATGCTTATGCATGAGCATAAGAGGAGTCTTCTTATGCATAAGCATAAGCATAAGAGAAGGAGACATATGCTCATGCTTATGCTTATGCATGAGCATAAGAGCATGAGCATGAAAGAGGGAAAAGAGGGGGAGAAAGAGGAGAAGAGAGAAGAAGAGGGAAAGGAAAGAGTGATTGGAAAAGGGGAAAGACGGAAAGAAAGAGAGAAGAAGAGGAAAAGAGAGAAGAAGAGGGAAAGGAAAGAGGGAAAGAAGAGAGAAGAAGAGGAAAAGAAGAGGGAAAGGAGAGGAAGAAGAGGGAAAAGAGAAAGACGAGGAGAAGAGTAAGAAGAGGGAAAGGAAAAGAGATTGGAAGAGAGGAAAGAGAGAAGAAGAGGGAAAGGAAAGAGAGATTGGAAAAGGGGAAAGAGAGATTGGAAAAGGGAAAAGAGGGAGACATTAGAAAAGGGGAAAGGGAAAAAGCATAAGCATAAGCATAAGAGAAGGAGACATATGCTCATGCTTATGCTTATGCATGAGCATAAGAGAAGGAGACATATGCTCATGCATAAGCATAAGCATGAGCATATGTCTCTTTCTCTTATGCTTATGCTTATGCTTATGCATAAGAGGAGACCTCTTATGCATAAGCATAAGCATAAGCATAAGCATAAGGCATAAGAGAAGGAGACATATGCTCATGCTTATGCTTATGCACGAAAGAAAAGAGGAAAAAAGAGGGGGAAAGAGATTGAAAGATTGAAGGAGAAGGAGAAGGAAAGGAGGGAAAGAAGAGGAGAGAAGAGGGAAAGAAGAGGGAAGAGAGGGTTCCTACGCCCATCACTGCAGCTAGTGCTTAAGGCACTAGTTGCAGGCCAATGCAAATAACAAAAATAACAAATGGAAAAAAGAGGAAGCACTTACTTGGATTAGTACATCCCGCTCGGTGTTTTGTGGACTGGCCCTATAAAAGAGAAGAAACATACCATTTTTCAAATAAGATGTTAGAGGAAGGAGGAGATTACAAAAGCAACTTCTTAAAGAGATTGGATTGAGGAGACAAGGAGAAAGAGAAGGAAGAGAAATACAAAAAAGACTAGAAGAGGTGAGTCTTCTTTCTTTCTTGAAATCTCGTTTTTTGTTTCAATCCTTTGAAATCAAGCATGAAAACTAGTACACAGCTTTAGCAATACAAGGAAAAGTACTCACAAAATGAAATCTCACAAAAAACCTACCTACATTGTTCAAAAAAACTCACCTTCTTGAAAAACTTCCTTTCAAGAAACCAAAGAGGGAGAAGGGTGGAGAGGGAGCACAAGTGCTAGGAGAGGGGTGAGTAGTGGTGAGGAGTGGAGAATAGAGTGGGAGGTCATTGGAAATAGGTGGGAGGAGAGATTGCTTTGCTTACAATAGAGATTAGAGAGTGCTAAAGAAAGCTCCACGCATCGCGTGGAGTTTCAGGTTTTAACCCACAGTGTCGCTATATAGCGATGGAACAGAGCAAATCGTCACTATATAGCAATGGAACAGGTCAAAATGTCACTATATAGCGATGCTTCAAGACACTTTATGTTTAAAGTTAAAAAAGAAGCTCATAGATGCTATTTTATTACTGTTAATATATTTCCTTGCAACTTATGTTGTGATTTTATAAGTGTAGATGGAAGGGACAAGTGGAAGCTCATCCGATGATGCGCCAATGCCTGGGAGCACAAAGTGGCTTATGACCAGGTTATATTGTCATTGCACTCATTGCAAGCGAGAAGTATGACATCAACGTCGTATTATCATGCGCCACTTGCAGATGTATAGGGAGGAGCCTGAACCAATACCCACCATTGGTGTTGCACATGTTGATGAATTATTGATAAGTCAAAGCTATTTAAGTTCGCGGTTAATATTGGATACCAAGAAATACAAGATCTTATATTTACACAAAATCTTAAAATAGGATGAGGAGGCTAATGAGGGTACACATATACCTTCACACTTTGAGCAAGACTATAGTCTCCGGGATGATGACGAGGGTATGGTCGACATGATGGATTCTATTTTTAGGGGCACTACATCCCATGTACACGTGATGTCAGAGTCTGAGGTCAAAATGCGAGAGTTGTAATCAACACAATTGTACGAGGGTGCTAGGATGTCTAAACTATGTGCTTGTCTCTCAATCTTGAATCTGCAAGTAAAGTATGGGTGGTTGGATACAAGTGTCTCGGCCTTAATGAGGTTAGCTCTTGCATTAATTTGACTCATTATTTGGATATTGTTTGTTTTGAGAATCATTATGTATGGATTAGTGTACCAAATCATCATTGTTCAAAGCCTATGTATGTTTGAATTGTGATAGGTTGCTCCAAAAGATGTTGCCTGCACCAAATACCATGCCCGCATCAAGAGATGAAGCGAAAAAGATGCTAACAACGGTGGGTATGGATTATGATACCATCCATGCTTGCTGTAATGATTGTATTCTCTTTCATCGTGAGCATGGAGATTTGGCTAGTTGTTAGAAGTGTGGGGAACAACGATATAGAGATTACTTGCAGGTGAGTAGATATCGGTAAAAGTCTTGAGACACTTTCCCATCATTACAAGAATACAGCACATGTTCCGATGCAAATCCATAGCGGAGTTGATGACATGGCATGCATCTCATCGGTCCACTAATGACACATTGAGGATTCCGACAGATTGTGCAACTTGGAAGCACATAGACAATCAATGGCTGGACTTTGCGAGGGAGCCACTCAACTTACATCTTGGGCTCACCATGGATGGCATGAATCCTTTCGGATTACGCTCGACATCTTAGTTGACATGGCCCATAGTCGTGGTGAATTACAATATCCCACCATGGCTAACAATAAAAAAGGGACGCCTCATGCTTGCACTACTTGTGCCAGGGAAGTACAACGCAAAAAATATGGACGTGTACGTGGCACCTTTGTTAGAGGAGTTACAGATATTATGGAGAGGAGTGCGGGTCTTTGATATTTCCAGAGCTCCTAGATATACCAATGATATTTTGGTCAGGGGTATCTTGATGTGGACCATGCATGACTACCCAGGATATGGAGAGTGCACAGGTACGTGGTTGTGTCTCTACAAGTATAATATAGGATTATGCTTTTATGACTATCTTTCGCACGCATGTCTTATACTAACACATTCATGCACGCGTGTAGGACTTGTTACAAGTGGGTACCATGCTTGTCCTATTTGTGGATCGGGTTTGAAATCGCTTGCATGATACTCCAAACATATGAGGAAAAATGTTTATGAAGGTCATGCTCGATACCTTCCGCTCGACCATCTCGCACATGGAGGTCAACTTAATCCACCACCATCATATTTAAAGGCAAGTGACTGGATTCAAGCTTGGAGGGCGAATGGAGAGGAACATCCTCCTGGTATGAAGAGGCTATCGATCTTTCACGAGCTTCCTTATTGGGGTCAGTTACAAATCAATCATCTCTTGGATCCCATGCATATCTTCAAGAATGTGGGGCCTACTATTGGGCACACTTGGTTGGTTCCAAAGAATCGAGAGGAGTGCGAGAAGACTTGCATGCTATGAATAGGATGTCTCGTTTGTGGCCCCAAGTGCATGCTTTGGGAAAATTTGTTCTCCCGAAAGCAACGTGGATCCTCTCTACGAGGGAGGAGGCAGCAGCTAAGATGGACATTGCCTCTTTTCAAACACCGATAGGGTACATGCATTGCTTGAAAGGAGCATTTTCAAAGGACAATAAGCTTTCAAGTCCCATGATTGGCACAAGGTCTTACAGGTATTCTAAGTTGTACAATTAGTGTACTGATAATCATGATGCGTTAGCATAATTATGACTATGTTATATTGTTGACATGACATCTTTGTTGCTTTGATAGTTCATCCTCCCAATTACAATAAAAGGGTGCTTACAAGAAGATGTTAGAAATGCTATATTCAAGATCTGTGGTATTGTGAGGTATGCTTACTATCAAATCGCATTGATTGCATTTTCTTCAATTTAAGCTAATTAATCTGTAGATTGATTATGAAAATATCTTACATGGACATGTGAAATAGGTGGATATCTCAAAAAGAGATCTCCATATTGAGCATCGAGAAGGCTAAGGTGGAATCCATCGAAGCTGTATGCTTGCTTGAGAAGCACTTTCCCTCGAGCATTATGACAACTCAAGTCCACTTGCTTGTGCACATAGTTGATGAGGTGGCTATTGTAGGTACCATTCATAGTCGATGGATGTTTTTTCTTGAGCGGTTTATGAAAACTTTGAAGGGATTTGTAAGACAAAGAGCAAGACCAGAAGCAAGCATGGCAAAGGGATGGCTTGTGCAAGAGCCATTAGTATATATCACGGAGTTTCTTGCATCCACGGATCCCGATATGCCACAAGCTTGGCAAACCAAGGATGATGATCGCATCATTGGCGAGGTTCCCCAAGGAAAAGGGTTTGAAAGAAAGATGAGCAAAGAGCAAATGGAGAAATTCAATAAGTTTTGTATCCTCAATAGCCCTGAGATGCAGAAGTGGATTGAGAGATATGAAGCGGCCAAAGCAGAAAGAATAAATGCAACGACGAGTTTTAGAGTAATGTACAGGCGATCGCAACCATATCCACGGGATCTGGCTCTTCTCCCCACTCACATGTCACTTGATTGGCTACAACTGGCTCTACGTAAAGCCGAACTCGATGGAGAGACAATAAACGAGCGCGAGCGAGAGTTATCATTTGGATGTATGATGCATGTAAGTTTCTTATCTCTTAATGTAATGAAGAAATTATTTATGGCAATATACGCTATAAAATAGATGCATCTTCATTGTTTTAATGATGCTTTTTTACAGTACAAAAAGTACAGTGCATTATGATCATATGGACGACATTTTCGTGTGGAACACATCGATTCAAAGAGAGTCACGTATGATTATGGAGTCATGGCTAACTTCACACAAGATAGTTGAGCAAGTGCT
Source organism: Dipteris shenzhenensis (assembly GCF_047967505.1). Lineage (NCBI taxonomy): Eukaryota > Viridiplantae > Streptophyta > Polypodiopsida > Gleicheniales > Dipteridaceae > Dipteris > Dipteris shenzhenensis. The sequence continues at coordinate 17,853,741 of NC_141608.1, read as the reverse complement.
TCAAATACCAATCTTCTCTCCTCACAGTTGGATTATTATGGAACCATATGCGAAATCTATGAAGTTGATTTCAGACAATTTAGTATTTTCATTGTTGATGTAAAATGGTTTAGAACTATTTACAACGGTCCCTATGCGACAGTGAGAGAAGATAGTAGCGGTTTCTTTACAATAGACTCCACCAAACATTGGACTGATGAAAGTAATACTTTTGTTCTTCCCGAGCACTGTGAGTAGGTGCATACTAATGCTTTAATTAATTGAAGCTTTCATTTTTAAAGATCCATTGATACATGTACTTGAGCATAATTTCATATATATAATTGACGACATTTGGCACCCATCTTCAATATAGGTGGTTTTTCATCTAGATCGTTCTTATCCAAGATTGTGGTACGTGATCCAAGTTGCACCACAAAGTAAGTAAAATTTTGAAGATAGAGATGTGGATATGGAGATGCCACTACCAATGTCGGATCCAATTGATCCCGATGAATCTAGCGAGGAAGATGATCACAATATGAGCCAAGAGGAAGATGCGCATAATGACATCACACGGGAGGAAGATGGAGATCACGATATTGAGGAAGAAGACAATGATCATCAAGAATCACCACACTTTATTGAAGATGATGATCAAGTACTTTTAGGTGAACGTACGATGCTAGAGTATGATGATGATATAGGAGACCAACTCGGTACAGAGTTGGAGATAGACTTGTTTGGCGCCTTAGACTTGGCTCAAGATGAAAGAGTTCATGTAAATGCTCTTCATTGATTTTTTTCATCTCAAACTTGGACATGAATATATGAGCTTCAAAGGCTTGATGTACATGCTCTCATATTTTTATTCTCTCAAAAGATCAAACATGTATGAAAATTTAAAAAAATTTGTCATTAGAAAAAACTAACTTTTAAGGCCTATATGAGTAAAAAACCTCTCTGGAAAACATCGCTATAAAATAGTATCTCAGTGTCGCTATATAGCGATACTTAAAAGTCGCTATATAGCGACCTTTATAATAGTCGCTATATAGCGACGTTTGCCTAAAGTCGCTATATAGCGACGCTTTACGAGACACACTTTTCATACCGACAATTAGCATCTCGCACCCGCTAAACATCGGTACCTAAACATCACAATAGGATCCGTGTGTAGTAGTGAGGGAATCATTAGCATGACAGTGATCTACCATGTTGCGGATTGGAGGAGGATGAGGGTTGCGATTAATTGGAGAAGGTGGATTCGGTGAGGAGGATTCAGGATTGTAATTTCCTGTGCGCTAGCCGAGTGGTTGATTGAGTGCATCCTCCTTTGGTCTGAAAATTGAATTGCGATAGTTATGGGGTTAGAGATGTGTTAGTATTTTGGGGAATGCCATGCTAGAAAATGTGCCTAAGAATGTCCCTCTTGAGAGTGGGAATATGTTGATGCAAACTGATCGTTAATTGGAGGTCATGAGCAAAAGGTATAAGCAAATTAGTGCAAAAATTAGCCCACATGGGGGCACAAATTAACAAGTGCTATGGATGACAAAATGGTGCATAATGGGCTGAAAAAATACTGCATAGCGTGATGTTTTTGTGTGTGAAATTTGGGTTCAAATAGGATTCAATTCGAGTCCTAAATGGGTAAGTTATGGAGAATTAAATTAGGGTCAAACTTAGGCCTTTTGGGGGGCTTAAGGTTAGGTTTGAAGGACCTAGACACAAGATTACTAAACTAGCTTAGTTAGCCTAACTAAAGAGTTAGCTTAGTTACCCGATTAACCTACTAACTTAACTATCCAATTAGCCTAATTGACCAGTTAGTTCAACTAGCCTAACTATTAGTTAGCCTAACTACATGATTGACCTAACCTAACTAAATCTCACCTATTCTGACCTAAGGTTAATGGATGGGGCTCGAATTAGGGTTAGTTTTTTTTTTGGGGTGACGGTCGGGTGTGGGAGGGGTGGTGGAGGTGTGGAGGGAGGTGTTGTGAGGCAGACGGGGGCCGAGTGGGGGAGGGTGGGCAAGGGCCACGCTAGGGAAGTTAGGCATCGCGGGCAGGTGTTGTTGGCCATGCACCGCCACCGGTAGTTGGCCGGTACTACAAGGGGATTGGGTTGGAAGGGGTTAGGTTAGGAGGGGGGGGGGGAGAGAGAGAGAGAGAGAGAGAGAGAGAGAGGTTGTCTGTTTTAGAGGCTAAAAATCGAGGCAAAATCAAAAGAAGCTAACAATAACACGAAACCATTATTAGGGGGCTAATAAATATAGTTTTTTTCCTTGTACTGAAATTGAAAGTGCCTAACAAATATAGTTGAGTTCAAGGAGAGAGTGCCTAATAAATATAGTTGAGTTGAGGAGAGAGTGCGTAATAAATATAGTCGAGGTCACGAACGAGTTCAGGAGTTCACGAGCGAGAGAGAGAGAAGAGAAGATGAAGCCGAGATCAGGTGTTTGGATGCAGACGAGAAGCATGCAGCTGAAGACGAGAAGTATGCAGATGAAAACACGAACAACACGAACTTTCAAATGCGTTAAAGGACTCGAAAATCCGTCCGTGAAGAGCCGTCCTCGTCGTCGTATGATCCCTTGCGGCATATGCTTTCAATCCAAGAATCGCTCCGTAATCTTCACCAAGTCCACTTGCAAGCATCTCTTCTGCTTTCCATGCATGGTCAAGCATATCCGCTTCAAATTTTTGGATCTCCAGCTTCCTATCCGCTGCCCAGATGCTCACTGCGAGCAAGCCTTAGATCCCCAAAAGTGCCAGTCGCTTCTCCCCTCGAAAACCTACGGTGCTTGGATCAAAGCCATCGAGGACGCGGAGGTGCCTCCAGACCAGTCAGTTCTCTGCCCTTATCGTGATTGTTCTGAGTTCTTAGTGAAACGCGGACCGGACCCTCGAGCAGTAATATACGCGAATTCTAAGAACAAATCACAAGCAACGTGCCCTTTTTGTAAAAGACAAATCTGTCTCGCATGCGGTGTGCCCTGGCATTATAGTCTGAGCTGCTCTGACTTTGAAAAGCTACCAGTTGATGATCGGAGTCCCGAAGATGTGAAGTTATTCGAGCTGGCGAAACGTGAAGGATGGCGCCGATGTCCCAGGTGCCGGCACCTGATTTCACGAAATTCCGGTTGTGACCACATGACGTGCAGGTAAGCAGCTGCCATGCAAAACGGATAGTAAATCTGTTGTCGTGGTTATGGGTCAGTTTGCAATCCGTCTTTGGACGCTTGAACCGTTTTTCTGCAAATTGTATGATTTCAAACAACATTAATTCCATCGGATGGGCGTTCTCATGCAAATTTTTTTACCTTTCCTGCTTCCCCTTTGAAGCATTTTTTTTCTGTAGGTTATGATCTATTTTAGCAGGAGATGTGTTTTTGAAGTACAGAGTAGACTAGACGTTTCACGTCAAGTGAACTGCATGCGAACTAACGTTATATTAACAAGGTACAAAGCCGATTTTCACTTCTCATGGATAGAAAGCTAATCCAACTTGAATTCAATTCCAGGTGTGGACAACAATTTTGCTATCTGTGTGCTTCCGAATGGAGCATGGTAGAGCATCATATCTGCCCGCAGAACTCCACAACTTTGACTGCGCTCTCAATTTGATCACCGATGGACCTTTAAGGAACTCTCTCTCTCTCTCTCTCTCTCTCTCTCTCTCTCTCATTCCCACACCTTCATTTTGGCCTCCTCCTCACGACTATTACATTCACTTGAGAGACTTTGGGGTGCATGGTCATATTTAATGAGGACTTATCCGGCTTTGAAATGCTAATGATACTTGCTCCCTAGTAGCTTATAACCACCTTTTCCTCTTTTGAAACATGTTGTGCCCTTCACATATCTGACCTCAACAGGATGCCTTATGCTTTACGTTTTCATATATGATTTTTGAAAAAACCCATTGAACTTGTCTTAATGTTAAAGTACGGGATAACTTCCTCATGCCTATTTTTGTATTACTATGGGTTGATGTTGTTTCAAATGTATCTTATTCTTTCCAAGCTAACATGAAATAGCCAATTAAAAAATGTGTTAAAGAGGGATAAGGGGAAGTCTTTGACTCTTATTTATGAGGGTAAGAATTCAAAACCCTTTTAAAATGACTCTTTACAAAAATTGCAGGTAGGATGTAGCCTAGTAAAAAGACCCTATCACAACAAGACAAAGTACCCATAGACGTGCACACGGACGTGTTTACTGAACTAAATAAAAAACTTACAGGCGCGTCTATTTGCGTATCTATTTTTCGCGTCTGGAGTCCTGCGACTAACAGCACGTCTATATAGTAGACACGCGCGTATAGACGTGCATTTAGATGCTTAAATAGATGCTCTGCTTAAAAATTTAAAAAATAGACAAACGTATCGTTAAACGCATGTATAGACGCGTTTTTAAACGGTCTTATAAACGTGTTTATAGATGCACAAATAGATGCTTCCTGAATAGATAGACGCGTTATAGACGCGTTTATAGACACATTGATAGATGCGTTTCATAATATTTTTTTTAAAATTTACAGAATGCTGTGTATGTTGTGTATGCTATATAGTTATAAGAATCCCATTTCCACATTATATAATTTAATTCTTACAGCCAACCGCATTTTAATTACAATTCCAAATAAAACATTACAACTCTAAAACGCAATAAAATTAAAAGCTTAAAAAGTGCTTGTAGCCTGGACTCTAGCAAGAAGTTTTGGTAGTGTGTTTCTGTTTACGAGCAGATTGTGAGAGATGGCCCAGCCCGCAAGACTGCGAATCCCACCGTTCGGCGAAAGTAGAAAGTTGGATGGCACTAACTATCCACTCTGGAAGTTCAAGATGAAGACCATCCTAAGCGCATACGAGCTTTGGGATACTGCTACTAGGGTGGACTTGAAACCGGTTGCGAGACCAAATCCGGCCAATGCAACACAATAGATGGTACCAACTGCGGATGAGATTCTCGCATGGACAAGAAGAAATGCAGATGCACTATGTTCTATTGTTGTAGTTGAGGGGGAAGAGGGAGCACTCAGGAAGGGATAAGGAGACACCAAAAGTGGTGGAGCAAAAGTTACTCTAGCTTATTCCTCTATCATATATATATGAGTATATATGGGCACTGTACAAGTGGGTGGGCACACTGTCCTTTACCCCAACAACCTCCCACTTAAAGGCAGTGTGCCTTTAAGGGAGTATAGTACACATAATACAATCAGCCATAGGCTGAAAAACAAGATAACCAGACCGTCATCCTATGCCCATCGGCACTTTACAATGTGCAAAGTGCATAGAGGATAAGCTGCTAGCAGACATCAGGTCTATAGGATAGAAAATGACAAGCTGTAGATGCCTATCAACCAAGATCCCATGCCAGATCTCACTGGGAGAGTGAACTCTCACCACCACGTGCTCCTGTGCTAAGTCCATAGCACCCGAACTGTCACTGTGCAGAGAAAATGTCTCTGTACCACCTGTGACCATAAGCACATAACCTACAATAGACCACTGCTGGTCTACCCAACCTGCATCACCTACATGCTGCTCCTGGAAGCATAAGGACCTGATGTCCACAACCGCTTCCCTACTACCAAAATCTACCATAATCATGCTACCAACTCCCACTGCAACAGAAGCAAGAAACCAGAAGTGTAGCCCCAATGGTGAACATGTGAGAACCAAATCTCAACACAGTCATGGATGCATGAAGTACTATGGCTGCCATATCAACCATAACTTGCTGCTCAACTGATCTGTGATCATCAAACCTGTTGTGTTTCAAGTATGGAGCCAATACAGGCAATGGAGTACTCAGTAACTTCCCCCTCTCCATACTAAAACAACCAAGTATCTGACAAACATCATCAAGATCATGCAGCGCCCACTGCAAAGCATCCCTGTCCATAAGGAACCATATGGCAAGTAACCTCAGAAGGATAGCAACCTCCTAAATACTGAGACCATAACCTGTCTCACTGCGCATCACATCCTGAGCTCTCATAACGGTATCAAACCTATGAAGCCAAGCTCAAGAGGATTGCTTCTGGCCATGGAGGCACTTACGAAGCAAACACATCAATGATTTCTGCCCATGCGCAATATGACCCGAGTCAATAACTGCAGAAACCACATCTGTCCTAGCATAACCAGCCAATGGATCATACCGGGCATCATTAGCCAAGGTTTCCTCCTCACCATGCATAGCCTCATCCTCATCTACAAGAGGCACTCCGCATCCTAGGAGTAAACAGTAACTATCCATAGAAGATGCATCAACAATCTCCATAGGAGTATAAACCTGTGGAATACTCGAGACATCTGACCATCTCTGACCAAAATCAGGAAGTAATCGTGGCTGTCCCAACTTTATAACCTGTTCACCGTGGAAAAAACCTCCCACTCCAAGGGATATGGGCTGCCCCTGCAAAGAATTCAGAGGTATCAGTGCACTTACACCCTCCTGGAACACCACTCTCCTGCTATCCACAGTCCTAGGCTGTCTAAACATAGCATCCTCTCTGAAATGGACATTATGGCTGCGTATCAACTCTCTAGTTGAAGAATCCCATAACCTATAGTCCTCACTGGACTCACTGTATCCAAGGAAGATACACCTCCTCGATCAGGAACCATGAGCATAAGCCTTGCAGCCAAACACACGTAAATGCTCATAACATGGTGCCGTGCCTGTCAAGAAGTCAAATGGCACTCTACCATTCAGAGATCTCCTGGGTGACCTGTTAAGCAAGTATGCAGCTGTCTTACATGCCTTAGCCCAATAGCATTCGGTAAGACCTGCATACCATAGCATGCTACCAATCCTGTCCAATAGAATCTGATTTATGCCTTCTGCCAAGGCATCATGAGCAGAAAGAGGAGGAGTGGTCAACACCCTCCTGATACCAAGTGTATCACATAGATGCTGAAATCTAGAAGAGGTAAACTCTGCATCATCATCAGCCATCAAGCTCAATAGCTTCTTTCCTGACTTATTTTCAGCATTACCCAAGAAGCGCTGAAATGTATCATATACATCATGCTTCTGCCAAATCGGATATACCCATATGTACTTTGTAGCAGCATCAATAAATGTCACAAAGTAAGAGGCACCACCTAGTGAAACGGTAGGCATAGGCCCACAAACTGCACTATGAACCAATTGCAATGGCTCAAGATACCTCTCACTAACTGTCTTCCTCACAAAGGAGGATCCTGACTGCTGACCATCATCACAATCATGACATAAAATTTGAGAGACATCCATAACAGGAATGTATCTCAATGTTGTAAGGGCTTCCACAGCTGCAGTAGACATATGTCCAAGTCTGGCATACCATAAACTAGTTGATGGCTGCTTACTAATCATAAGCATCTTATCCTGGACACTTGATACATGCAATGCATAAGAGAATCCAACCCGTGATCCCCTAGCCATAACCAGATTGCCTTTAGCAATCTTCCATGCATGATCACCCAAAGAGACATGATAACCTGCCTCAACCAACTGTCCAGTACTGATCTTGCTCGTAGCAAGTCCTGGTATATGTCTAACCCTCTGTAGAACAAGAATAGAGCCACTAGGCGGATATCCCCATAACCATAGACATCCATAGAATGATCAATGCCCGTCAAACCACTCTCCACAATGCATTCTTGATATGCACTGAACCATGACCTATGAGGGGTCATATGACATGAAGCACATGGATCTAACATCCAATCACCGAGAATGGGTACATCAGTGGCCAAGAAGGAGGTGTCAGACATAGACAAAAGAATGCCTTCATCACTGCTACTATTAGTGGAAACCCTGGCATCCACGCCTTGAAGCTCAACATGCTTCTTCTCCTTCTTCCTATCATTCTTAACCTTGCCCTTCTTCTTGTATTTTCTCAGCCATTTCCAGCAATACTTTTTCATGTGGCCATACTTTCCACAATAGAAACATCTAACACAAGTCCGAGAGCTAGACTTGCTCTTGGAATTCCCCCTTGAACATGACCTGTTTCTACCAATTGATCGACCTTTGGAGTGCATATCAAGGCTGTATTTCAGCCCATCATGCTGTAACATAACACTATCATGGTCATACATCCGGCATATACGAGTATAGAACTCATATGCATGGCAGTCTACACCCTATACACCATCCTGTACCTGCAAGTAGACTGACTTCGAGAGTGATGACTGAATGATAGAGCATGCTTGCTGATCCATGTCATCCCAATCACTCTGTTTAATGCTATTAGCTTGACACCTTTGCATTGAATGGGCTTATGCTGCCTCTTCTGCACTAACACATCATAAATCTGCTCTTTTCAATACTGAAAGTTTGATCCATCCAACCTCTCAATATCAAAGAGGGCACTACCAGCTGTAGATGCCATATCTGTGGCACAATAGCTCACAACCAAAGAGCAATATAGTGCAATAGGCAACCCAAATGACCAAAAATATAGTGTTGTCTAGACCAATCAGGTCTCCAAATAAACTGGCTGATCCAATGCTCAAAAGCACTCAGCCATAAAGAGGCATAAACAAGAATATATGCAGCCCATTAACCTGCCAATACCTAGCAATCCAAGTAAGAAATGCACTGAACCAAATAAGCAATGCCTGCTCAACCAATGGCAATAGGAGCCCAACTCAACTATCCATAAACATCAGAGCGGCATCCACCAATGCAAATCCATAATGCATCGAGATGGCATTTACTGCAACACCAATGCATCACCTCAAGTGTGCAATCCTTTGGCAACAAAATCAAGCATTCACCACTTGCCAAATGTGCCAAAGTGATTTGCCAAAATGCCAATAATGCCCTTGGACTGAAGTGAGATCCCAATCACTTTCTGTAATTTACTGTGAGTTCCCAATTCACTGTTGTGCAAGAGAAATCCCTACAACAATACCTCACAGCCACTTTGGGCAAAATAACACGCTGTCCCTGTTTTTGAACAGCGATATCTTTTCACTGAAAGACCGGATGCCAAAGCTGTAAACAGCAAAGTTGTAGCTGGTAGAAAGATCTACAACTTGTCAGTTGACCTTAAGAGCAAAATCCTTGTGGATTCTCAGATATTCTCACCTGAAAAACAGCTTCCTGCACATTGGTCACAGATAGACAGTAGACTGCAACTTTTTGTGGTTTTGCAGAGCCTGTAACTCCTGCAGCTTATACCGGATCAACTTGCTTCCAAAAGCAAAGTTGTAGTATGTTCTGTGAACTACAACTCTTTAGTTTGGCACAAAGTGCAATTCCGCACCAGGAAAGAGATATTCAGTCCTGAAAATGACTGTTTTGTCATAAAAGCAGCAACAGCAGCTTCCTTATATGTTTGCTGCCCTTTACAGCACTCATCTGCTCCGGCAAAAAATAAGTCCCAAAAATGGTCAAAATACATCCAGCAGATCACCCCGTATGTCAACTGCAACACCAGCAAAATGGCAAGTACAATGCCAAACGAAATCAGCCCCGAGAATGCTCACAGATCAGCAATAAAATAGCCCAAAAGCACTGGACTAATGAGCGCACACAGCTCAGCAGTAGGCTGCAACCAATTGCTCAGTGCACAAGCACAAAAATGCCAAAACTCCACTGTGCAAATCCCGTAAAAAACACGTAAATTGTCCTACAAACGCCTCAAGATCAATGTGTCCTCAGCTCCAAGAGCACAAATGCAATCACTGGCAATCCCCCAGGCATCCAACTGCATCAAACATGCAATCTAGAGGCTCCCCAACAGCTCCAAGATGAGCTAGAGACAATGGCAAAGAACTATGCCAAGACTGGAACCTGCAAGTGCCAAGAATGGCTATGGCTGAGTGTTTCTCATTCTAAAATAGGAGAAAGGCTGAGTGTTTCTCATTCTAAAATAGTTCGCGAGAGAAAGACTAGGTCCTTTGTATCTCTGAGAGAGAGAAACTACTCAATGCCTCATACATCTCCAAAGACTGAGGCAGCTCCAGCTTCATCAATGTGAAGCCTCCACAGAAAGACATGCTCCAAGCGCCCTCTCGGCTCAGCCACGTTCAAGACGGTGACTCAATAGAGCAAACGGCTCTACAATGGCTCCTCGGCATCGTCAATTCTTCTCTCCATGCAGCTTGCATCGTCCAACGCCATCTCATTTTTGGCACCCTGAAAGCAACCATGACTCACAATCGCCACGAATGGGCTCACAAGCCAAGCAAAGTCCCATGATCCAAGTAGCTCATTGAGCACAAGCCTCCTCCATCCGATAACTCCTTCAACGGCCTTCCTACAGTTGCAGGCTAGCGAATGATGCTCCAAACAGAACAAGCAATAACAGTGCCTCTCTGAGTCACAGCACAATAGCCAGGCTCCCAGCCACCGAGACACTTCAGCGCCTCAAACTTCAAACAAGCGCCCATGCGACTCAGTCGATCTCAAAGGAGTTTGCAGTAGCAGACATGCCTAGAGTAGCAACCAAGGCTTTAGCTTCTCCAACGAGTTGCAAGAAAGCAGCCGCCATGACGGTTCCTAAGCCGGCCTCTATGCAACAGTAGCTCCATTGATGGAACTACAACGAGCACCTAACGCAAGGCTCCCCGACTCAACCCACAGTACACCTTCAACGCCTTCATAGCATCTTCAATGTCAATGCTTCTCTACCATGACGAACGAGCTCCACGAGCTCCATGCCTCTAGCTGATCTGCAACGCACTTCCATCAATGAGTGGCCTCTAGCGCCACAGCCTTGCAACTTGGCCTCCTCCCACAACGGACTACTCATGGCAACTCCAGCACCATCGCCACGAGCTCCGCCATCGCCATAGCCACCACTCGTCGCCAATAAATAGCTCCTTCCATGCCCGTGCTCGACAGCCATCAGCCTCCCGACAGCTCCATTGCCAAGCTCAGAGAGCTCCTCGTAGATCGAACGCCGTGGGCTCTGATACCAGTTGAGGGGGAAGAGGAAGCACTCAGGAAGGGATAAGGAGACACTAAAAGTGGTGGAGCAAAAGCTACTCCAGCTTATTCCTCTATCATATATATATGAGTATACATGGGCACTGTACAAGTGGGTGGGCACACTGTCCTTTACCCCAACATAAGTGATTCTGTCATGGCGTTAATTCAACATGTCACCATAGCGGAGGAGGCATAGAAGGTCTTGAAAAATCAATACAAGACCACGAATCAGATGTGGATTCAGAATCTGGAGACTCAACTTGCGAACGAGAAACTGTCTGAGTCTGTAACGGCAGAGAAGTTCATCACCAGGATGAAGAATCTGCGCGATTAGATGACTACGATTGGCATCACCATCACCAACGAGAATTTAGCACGAAGATGCATACGGATTCTCCCACCAAAGTACGACGGTCTTGTTATGGCACTGAATATGCAGAACAGAAATCTGCCCCTCAACTTTGAGGATTTCAGTGCGATGCTTCTGGAGGAGGAGATGCATCAAAAGACGAGGACTGGAGAAGATTCGGCTTTCTACACTGGATCAAAGAAAGGTAAGGGTAAGGACTCTAGTAACCCATCTTCTTCTAATGATAAAAAGAGAAAGAAGAAGATCAAGTGCTTCTATTTCAATAAGGCAGGGCACAAGCAGAATAAGTGCCGAAAGAAGATTGCAGGTGAGAAGAACGGAGTGAAGAAAGAGTCCAGCAACAGCGCGCAGGCAGTACCAGTAGAGCTGTTCGTAGCAATTGAGGAGATTTGCATGGAGGCAGTTCATGTACCTGCGGATGAACCGTGGATCATTGACAGTGCTGCATCGCGCCACATGACCAATCGGAAGGATTGGTATACCTCTCTACAGCCGGTAGCGAATGACATCCTGGTAGCAGTCGGCAATGATGCAAAATGTCCAACAAAGGGAAAAGGTACAATTGCTCTCAAGTCAGATGGAGTTGTAAAATAGTTGTCTGATGTTCTTTATGTGCCAGATATCAGTCGAACTTGTTGTCCGTTTCTACGATCACAGATCGAGACCTCAAAGTTCAATTCAATAAGAATGGCACACAGATTTTAGATCTTCAAGGGAAGGTCGCTGGTAAAGGTACACGGCGTAACAACATCTACGAACTCGCCGATGTGAAGAACACTAAGCTGTGGCATGAGAGGTTTGGTCATCTAAACCTTAGTTCTTTAAAGGAGATGCATAAAAGTGGAATGATTGCAGACCTACTAGAAATTGCAGATCTGCTCGATGTATGTGAAGCTTGCATGATGGGCAAGCAGCATCGGCATCCCTTTCCTAAAGAGGCCAATAGGGCAAAGGCTCCTCTAGAGCTCATTCACATGAACCTCTGTGGAAAGATGGAGATGGAAGCTTTAGGTGGTTCCTACTACTTCATGATGCTGATCGACGACTACAGTAGAAGAATATGGATATACTTCCTGAAGAGTAAAGACGAGGCTTTTAGTAAGTTCAAGGAATGGCATGTAATGGTCGAGAAAGAATCGGGGAGGAAGGTGAAGAAGTTGACATCAAACAGAGGTGGAGAGTTCACATCAAGTGAATTCGAAAGTTACTGCAAAAGTCATGGGATCAAGAGGCGAAAACCCCCGCCACATACATCACAGCAAATGGAGTAGCAGATCGCAAGATGCATATCATCTGCGAAATGGGTAGGAGTATGATGAAAGGGAAAGATTTGTCGAATACTTTCTGGGCTGAAGCATGTAACACGACGGTTTACATTCTGAATCGTAGTTACATGAAGGCTGTGAACAAGATGACTCCACTGCACGCCTTTTCTCGTAAGAAACCTTCAGCTGCACATTTCAAAGTTTTTGGATGTGACTATTTTGTGCATGTCCCTGATGCTAACAGGACCAAATGGGAACCGAAGAGCCGGAAGTGTATTTTCTTGGGCTACGGTGAAGAGGCGAAGGGTTACCGTCTCTACAACCCTGTTACCAAGAAGGTAATTGTAAGTCACGATGTGGTCTTCTCAGAATAGCCGCATCAATTGAAGGAGGATGCTTCCTTCCCAAACAACCAGGACTTGGATATCCATCCAGTACCACCACCAACAGCAAACCGAACTCCCCCAATGGTGCTTTGGAGGATCCAAGATAAAGAAGATGAAGAAGAGCCTACAGAACCACAATGGAAACGACCATTCCCGAAGTGGGTAAAGCAGCTTTTGGATGGCAGAGAACCTCCAGCCATTGAGGAGGAACCATCCGAACACCGCCGGTCCAAGAGATTAGAGGAGCAAAGAAGGGCGCAGGAACACTTGGTCAACTACGCGTTCATGACAGAGGTGATCCGTGCTGATGAACCCAAGTGTCTTGAAGAGGCACAAGGTGATGATAGGTGGATGGAGGCCATACAGTCAGAGTATGGTTCCATAATGAAGAACAACACTTGAGACCTTATGGATCGACCACCAAAACACAAGGTAATCGGCACCAAGTGGGTGTACAAGACCAAGTACAAGTCTGACGGCACGTTGGATAAGTACAAGGCTTGGCTCATGGCAAAAGGATTCGCACAGGTACATGGTTTTGATTATCAGGATACTTTTGCTCCCACAGCTCAACTAACCACAATTCGCAGTGTTTTGGCTTTAGCAGCCTAGGGAAGTTGGCCCGTGTTTCAAATGGATGTAAAATCCGCCTTTTTGAATGGAGATCTCAAGGAGGAGGTATACGTGGAACAACCACTAGGTTTTCTGATCCCCGGTTCAGAAGGTAAAGTCTATAAACTGAAGAAGGCACTTTACGGGCTGAAACAGGCCCACGAGCATGGTACCAGCAGATTGATGCCTACTTTCTATAAAATGGGTTCAGGAGGAGCCCATCTGATGCAAATTTGTATATCTTCAGAGAAGGAGGCAAGTGTATGATCGTGGTCCTTTATGTGGACGACCTTGTCATAACAGGGAACCATGAAGAGAAGATCTCGCAGACAAAGCATTTGCTAGGAAGAGAGTTTGAAATGACAGACCTCGGACTAATGCATTTCTGTTTGGGGATTAAAGTTTCGCAAGAGCCAAAACAAATCTTCATTTCACAACTAAAGTATGGTGGAGAGATACTGAAGGCATTTGGCATGGCTGAGTGCAAGATAGTTGGTACCCCTATGGAGGTTGACATGAAGCTCTCAAACGAGGATTCATCACCACTGGTGGATGAAGCGAAGTACAGAAGGCTTGTGGGTAGCTTGATTTACTTGTGCAACATGCGGCCGGACATTAGTTTTGTGACTGGTGTACTAAGCAGGTTTTCCAATAAGCCTCGGGAGAGCCATTGAAGGGCAGGGATGTGGGTGCTGAAATACATCCAAGGCACACTTGATTATGGCATCACCTATACTAAGGGCAACATCTTGACCGGATTCTGTGACTCGGATTGGGCAGGAGACGTGGATAGCAGGAGATCAGTGACAAGTTACTGTTTCTCACTTGGATCTGGAGCTGTGTCATGGGTCAGCAAGAAGCAACCCACAGTTGCTCTTTCTTCTACTAAGGCTGAGTACAAATCAGCATGCTTTGCTTCTTGCGAGGCAGTGTGGCTGAGGAGGATTTTAGGGGACATGGGTGCAGTGCAGAACAAGCCTACATATTCATCATCACTTTGATGGTTGGTTTAGCATAGTTTAGCATAGATTAGATTGCCTTAGAGGAGAGACAATTCTCCAAGTTGCCAATCGAAGCCATGCTCAAATTTTTCTAACTAGTTCCTAATCGTTGTCAGTCCCTTCGCTCACATGTGGTTTAACACTCATAACATGCTATTAAATAAGACCTTTTACCATTTACCAAGAAGTTTATCAGTGGGCAGATTGCATGAGCAGATATCAGTGGACAGATTACATGTCATGGGACATATTGGAGCTTGATGATTATTGGTTATTTTTATTGCATTTGTATAAATATTCAAGCTCATTTATTGTCATAAAAAACCTTGTAAAGCCTTCTATGCTATTTTTTACATTTATTGTCATATGAAGCGCCTTGTAATAAACCCGACCATTCACTATTTAACGAGTATCAGTGGGCTGCATAAGTGGATATCATGTGGGCTGCATAAGTGGATATCAGCGGAACAATTTTTAGTGGGTAGATTGCATCAGTTGGGTATCAGTGCACAGATATCAATGGATGGACAGATTACATGTCATCACGAAGATTGAAGCTTTATGACTAGAGGGCAAATCAATGGATGGACAGATTACATGTCTTCATGAAGATTGAAGCTTTATCATTAGATGACATTTTATATTATTGTAAAGCTTTATTGGCTAATTTTTTTACATTTGTACAAATATTTACCCCAAAGACAACTTACTGGGGTGTGTTTTCAGATGTAGTGGCAATCCTCTCGGTTATTGGTTACTTTTGTCACTCATTGTTATTAAAGACGGGAGATTGATATATGTTAAACAGTTAGCAACCTATAGGGGAAAGAGTGGGGCAGCTTTGCATATGCTTGAAAAATGTAGTAGTTTGTTGTAGCAAGGGCTTGATAGCCATACAAGTCCTTTTGGATTCGAGGATGTGAAAGGTCATACAAGTCCTTTTGGGTTGGAGGATGTTTCACAGTCGATTCGACTTTGGTGGGGTTTATTAGTCGATTCATGATGCTTCATATTCTTGTGCCTCCCTTTGCTATACAGTTTCTAATACGTCTACTACTAGAGATGATGTGAGGTACATGGTCGATGGGTTATTTGATCGGATGTGCGTGTTCTATGTGATGCACCTTTATTACTTTAGGATTCAAGATTGCCCCTTTTGCCCTTTGAAGGGCAAATGTTTGGTTTAGATGGATTGACCTTCTCTTTCTTCATTACCTTTTTGGGCATGCCATATCACCTTAGCTCTGCAAAGCATTTGGGAGTCTTGTGCTATGCTTGATTCACTTACATAGCTCTTATCCATCTTGTCCTAAAGGGTGAGGGAAGGTGGAAAAAGTTACGAACTAGTTGTAGGTAGACCTTAGTCCTAGCATAGCTAAACCATGTTAAGTCATGCATAGGGGTTAGAGATTTTTAAAGGGCCACATGATGTGGTAGGCTCCCACATGCATCCATCATGGATGAAGGGGAAGGTTGCTACATGGCACCATTATGTTTTTGGTGAAAGTCTTTTGAGCCACATAGCATCACATGCATTTCTTGTGAGATTCTTTTGTTGAAGATAGAGAGAAATAGATGGGAAATAATGCATGCCTTTGTGTGGGTCTCTTGGTTTCATGATCTGTTGCATAATCACTGAGTCGTCTACGATGGGTTAGAGACCTGTCCCATAGGGTCTCAAAGTCGGGATCCTAATTTCAAGAAATACCGTTTGAGATTTTATTTATAAATCTCCATATCTTAATGCTTCTTAGGGAAATTTAAAGTTGGATCTATGTTAAGCCTTGTCATTGCTCTCATGTAGGTAAGAAGTTATTCTAGTGTTGTAGCTCTCTCTCTCTCTCTCTCTCTCTCTCCATAGAAATGATTTAATGGGTGATGTATGAACTACCTTATCTAGTTACTTAGCTCTGCAACATATTGATTTATCAATGCATCATCTCTCTGGCAACATCCAATCTTAGCTCAACATGTTGCCCAACACCTTTGACAAATAGGATGTCTTTGCAATATATCGATCTTAGTTCCAACACACAGTCATTCATAGTCTTCAAATTCTCTATGAATCTCGAAAACTCAAATGGTTGTATGCTTTGGTCTTAGCCACCGCAAAGAAGAAGATAAGTTTTTGCTTCTTGGATTTGTTAACTACTGCAAGCATTGTATCCCCCATTAGATTCATCTCTGAAGTTCCATACTCTCTTATGATCCTTGAAAATGGGGCTTTTCACACGCCACTTAATGCCTCTTAATTACTTCGAGCACTATGTCCCCTTTTTAAAATTTGATCGTATCCATTAGATTCATCTTAGACACTCTTATGATTCTTGCGAATGAGGCTTTTTACTTGCGACTTAATGTCCATGAGAATTCATTCTAAAGAAATCCATGCCCCATCAGTTGTTTTCAAAAGCCCCATTTTCAAAGAGTATGGAACTTCAGAGATGAATCTAATGGGGGACACAATGCTTACAGTAGTTAACAAATCCAAGAAGCAAAAATTTATCTTCTTCTTTGCGATGGCTAAGACCAAAGCATACAACCATTTGAGTTTTGGAGATTCATAGAGAATTTGAAGACTATCAGTTGAGACATCTCAACAACGGAAGCAGAATAGAAGAAGGTGAGAGAAAGGGAGAGCCAGAAGAGAGAGCCACACAAGTTTTGGTGGGTGCAGAACACCCTAATCTTCTATGTAATCCATATATACATGTGTTTGAGTATTGTACATAGACGGGGTTAAGGCATAGTGGCCTTTAACCCCCACACAAATAATTGTACCAAGCTCAACTCATACATTGAGGTGCAGAGTGAGCTTAGAAGAGGTAGAGGCACGACGTAGGTGAACACTTTAGCAAAATGAAAAGGTGACGACGAACTGAGGGTCGAAAGGAGAGCGGAATGTAGCTCGAAAGGAGGCGTAAAGGCTCAAATAATCATTTTTTTCCACAGTTTCAGGTGACAGTCGGTTCATAAAGGAGGTGGGGACGTGACAAGCAGTTCGTAGAGGTGGGGAGGTGACAAGCAATTCGTAAAGGAGGTGGGGAGGTGACAAGCAAATCATAAAGACTCATTTCTCCAAAGTTTCAATAATCAACATAAGTCATTTGCTTGGTTTTGAACCTCAAGTTTCATTTCTCCAAACACTAATTTCTTCAAACTTTTTACTAGATGAAAAAGAGGCAAAAGCAATGGAAGGCCAATGAAGAGAAAAATCGATTATGCAACATCAAGAGGAGGATCATTGTAGGCACAAAAGTGAGGGAAGACAAGGATGATCAAAAGAATCAATTGGATTCTCATGATGGCAAGTTTCCTTTGGGAAGAAGCAAAATGCTTCTTTGATAAAGTGTCTTCTGGGTTTCAAGAATCTCACAGAGGTCAAACCCTTATTAAAAGGATGGCATCAGTCATACTTTTGCATCTCAAAACATTACATGGTTAAGGCATTTGAATATGCTCCAATATCTTAAAGTTCCCCAGTTTGGAACAAAATAGCTAGAATAGTTGCTAATGGGAAGAGCTGGGGAGTAGCTAAAATATTGATTTTGAAGGGGCAAACAAAAAGATTGACGTGAAATTGAAGCAAGGCATGGTTCATACATTGATGCAAGTATAAGAGACGCATCAAAGAAAGGACATTTCTCACAACAATGTGATGTAACTTTCCTTCAAACCCCAAAATCATTATCTTGAGAAATGACATACTCCATGATGCTAAACTTGAGGTTACGTGTTAAGACACCAAAATCAATGGACACCAAAACATAAAGTGCAAAAAAAGAAGGATTAAAAACCCTACCCTTTTCATTCTCTACGACGAACCTACTCATTAAAGTTGCATTGTCTAGCTGTTCCAGAGCACCAATTCTCAAATCATACTTGACCACCTGGGTTTAACAAATCTAGACCTACTTGCTTGGGAAATGTAATCGGTATTACCACTTCTTGGGAAATGTAATCGGTATTACCACTTCTACACTAAGACATCTGGAGTGCAAGGCCTACCTTCCTTGCGCAATCAGAAGGAACCATCATCGTTATACTACACAAAGTTACTACGCCATGTCTCAAATTCCAATGTCAAATCAAACTATATATCAAGAGAACTAAATATGAGCGGCAGTCAAGCATTCGATAGGTGCTGCTTGGAACAAGAGGCTTGAACATGAACATTTTCGAACTCTTGAAAGCTATCCATATTTGTGACGTCACTTTCAAAAGGTGGATATGGTGGCTTAGTTGCCATAACTCTATATAAAACAATTGCCTTAAATACTTAGGCCAACAAAAACCACTTATCAGTGAAAAGGTTATCTGATAATCCACAACTATGATTCACAAAAAAACTCAAGTATGCAACTCTGATGTGGCTCGCCAAATCATAATATGAGAATCACAAATGTCTGGGTCGACAGCCAAACTACACTATTTTCTGACAAAAAACCAAAACAATGAATTATCACCTCTGCCATTATCACAAGTGTTTGGCTGAGATACCACTTCTGCCATTGCTTCAAACATGCAAATCTCAGAAAAGGAGTGCATTCATTTAAAAGAGTCCAAGGCCCACAGAGCACCTGCATAAGCTTACACGTTACTAACACAGAGACATAGTATCAATGAGCTCGACGTGAATCAAAATCAAGTAAATTAGCTTTCCCATGGAAGGGGACAGCATAATATGTTGGATGCCAAACAAGTACAAAATCCTCAAATGTTAGAAGAGAGACGTGTATTTGATAAATTCTCACAACATAAACTCTACCTCAGTTCGTGCATCAATCTCAATACATATATCCAGCATCACTGCTGAAGAAGCAGCAACTGGACACCAACATAGAAAAGTGACTTTGGCTCATCTATACATCACAAAATCAGTAACAGCAACAAACTGTACACCCACAAGGTCCAAACAACATCCACTCAAAAACAGATGCTATGAGATGATGAAACTGCCCTTGGCTGGCCCAAACTTGTTATTCCATACTCAATTACAAACAATCTTCAAGTTACAGGAAAAGCTCCAATATAAGTAGTCCAAAATTGCAGTAATGCATCCCTGATTAGCATTTAACTTCCTTCAAGGCATCCCTAAAGTAAATGAAGGTGGGATCAGTTGCCCCTTCCTTGTAGTAGGCAAACACCAAAGAAGCATCATCTTTCATGCTCTCCCCAACAAAACTGCACAGGAGGCATTAGTTTGTGTTAATCTCCAAAGCGGCATGTCCATTGTCAAAACAACAATAAGACAAGAGGCTCATTTTAGAAAAAGTAAGCAACCCTTACAACTGCAAGTCACTAAGCTTTGATATGAGCCATTTTACTGCAGGCTCAACATTCTTCTTGAACTCATCTTGCCGTTCAGGAACAACCAAAGGCGTCAAGGTCTTAATATACTTTTTAATATGTGCCAGAAAAGTCTTCCTCTCAAAAGAAGGTTGCTCCTGCAAAAGCACAAATATCACCCACGTTAACAGAAGAAATCTAATCCACGTCATTTTAATGCTCTCCCACTCAAAGGAAAGTTGCTCTTGCAAGACATACTTGACAGCAAAACACAGGATAAGAGAGCACTTGGAACAGGTACCTGCAGTCTAAAGGTGTCAATGATATCAACGACTTTAGTAGCTTCATCACTTACACCTTCATCATCCTCACCACCTTCGGCCGAGGGGTTTGCACCAATATCCACATCAACTGAACCTTTTACAACCCACTGATAAAACAAGGGGGAATCAGAATGGACTCGTACCTCTTCCATTAGCTTTATAAACCCGAAGGTGAAAAGGAATACATACCTTTCCTTCTACTTCCCAAAGGATCCCATTCATAATCTCCTTGTAAGGAAAAGAATCTGAAAGTAGTTCGTCTCCTGTATTGTGCAATATAAACACAAAATCCTCATATTGGAGAAGAATCATGGCCGTTCAAAACCCAGCATAACATTTCTTCGGATGAGAAGTACATGGGCTGCGCTCTTCTAACAGACGGCTACGATCAACATGAGAACTCGTAATCCATCAACGCAGCTTTCAAAACGGCAAAATGTTGACAGGGAACATACTAAACATTAATGCCTTGCTGCATGAGCCCGGAATCAAAAGCCTTGTCAAAGAGACTATTAAAGGAGCTTTTCCAAGCTGTTCTACATAACCCGTAAACGAAGCAGTGCGACAGCTCGCAGCCAGTGCTGCGCCCATAATAAGCACTCCACATATTTTGATCATTGTTTGCCTCTAGAAGCATGATACACCAAAGAGCAGCAACGCGACACCACGCTGACCCCAAAAACTGCAATCTTCGAGATGACAGACCGGCCTAGACAGCTTGATTACCAACAATGATTATGGACAAGCACATAGCACCAGGACACAATTGCACGGAGATGAACATACGCACGCAAATAAATTAAATAAACATGTACACAATTAAAGCAGGGAAAAAGCTCATAGGTGCAAAGACGGAACATATCAAATAACCAAACAAATTAGGACGACCTGCAGGTCAAAGGGTAGGTGCGCGATCTGTCAACAAGCACAGCAGGAATGTATCCATGTACTTCAGACTGTCACGAATATATGAGCAAGGGAGAAGCACCCGGTCTCGACGATCGGACGCTTACGGAAGGAGTTTGGAGAGCTTGGAAAGCTCAAACGGGCTATGCGCATCTACGACACGAGCTTTGCAACATAATTTCGGAGATGTAGTAGAAGCTCAAAGAGGACAAAAGCGTTTGCGTATCGACGAGCGAAGGATTGAAGAAAAAAGAAAAAATTATGGGAAGCAAGAGACGAACCTGAGACCAAATCCTCGTAGACCAACATGATGGAGTGCCGAAGGAGATGAAGATCGAGAGAAGAAACAGAGAGACGGGGATGGGATCGGCAGGGACGACGAGGAGCACAGAGCTTCCGGCAACACAATAAGAGGAGTTTCAACGTTTCGCCATAGCCAAATATGAACAAGCTGAAGATGATGAACAAGATGACAGAATTAGGGTTTCGCTTTCCTTTGCTCACCCCTCCTCTGCCGTCCGATCTTCCATTCCCCTTACGTGGCATCATCTCCATCGTCCGATCCATTCTTCCATTTCCATTTCTGCTTTTCTCTCCGCTTTTTCCCTTGCTTTTGTTGTGGCATATTCGGAGTCTCTTTTTGAATATTTTTGTCTTCCCTGCAGGCCACCCCCCAAAACTTTTGGCAAACAAGGTGAATTCCAATTCAAAGCGCCTGCCCTGCTATTGTTGAAGTGGTTTTACTAATGAATTGTTTGTGTGGAATCGTAATATAAACCACTCACCAATAGATAGAGTTTGTTTACCAGCTATTCTAGGCTCGTCAGGTTTGTTTTGCCCAAATGTGGCCCAGTGTGGATCCGTGCATTGTTGTTGGTGCGGTAATTAGTTGGTGCATGTTATGGATAGACGTAGTCATTTGCAAGTTTGGGTTTCTGCATTGAAGTCAATGTTGAAGTCTCCTAGAACATAGGTACATGTTCTTGGGGCAAATAGGGCCCCCCAACGAGAACTCGAAGATAATTAATTAATTAGTTATGATGGCAGGCACGTGGAAATGCACGATTAACGTGAGGTAGTGGCATGAAAGGGATTAGCACGAAATCGATTAACATAAGAAATGAAATCGACAATTCCAGAAGCCACGCGAGAAGTTTGTTAGAGGAGCTTTTCCTCCCAGACCTTCTGCACCCTGGTGTAAAGACCACGACAGGCTAAAGGGAGGAGAGTAGAGGAGAAGGGGGCTTGTGAAAGGCTCTCAAAATATGATACAGTGAAAGGGGGGGAAGAGGGTGGAGGGAGAGGGGAGGAGTCAGGGGAGCAAAGGGAGCAAAGGGGAGAGAGGAACGGAGGAAGCCAAATAGATTAAGTTAATTGACAGTAGCAAAAAGGGGGGGGGGGGGGGGGGGGGACGATAGGTTAATTGACTGAGGAAAGGGTCAAAAGTAAGTGAGTCCATGGACAGCCCCTATGAATGATGAATAGTGTGAGTTGTAGTGTGGATTGGAAATTGTGTATGACATATTGTATTGAGGTGGTTTTTTCCTACTTGGAACTCTCGGTCAATCTGTCATAGAGGTGTCCACGTGCAAAGAGTTCCAGCACTCTAAAGATTTACATTGCTTTATCGTGCATTCCTTCCTGTCCTCTCATCTTTGAATGTGATGCAAACGACGTGTGGAGAAGTGTTTATGCTCGAGTCCATGAAGATCCCATTAGCTCCGTTCACCAAGCCATCTCCAATGTCAATGTTCTCGGAGCATATTTCAACAATCATTCTTGGCTTTAGTTGTAGCTCTTTGTGTAGAGCTGCACTACTTTTTGGATCAATTGTTATTTCAATCACCTTGCTATAGGTCTTATGTCTTTTGTCTCTAGCTTTTGGACAACATGGGGAGTGCCATCAAGAAGATGGAAGACATACTGATTGTGTCTATCTTTCAAGTTGTTGGTATAGAAAAGATGTGCTATCTTTCCTTTTTCTTATGGAGTGTGGTGATACATGCGATTTAGTATGTCTGTCATTTTGTGAGTATTTCCCGATGCATATTCTTTTGGGGATCCAAAGGAACACTTCGTTTATTCGCATGGGTTGTTGTAGCTCATAGTAGCACACATATTCTTTCTAGACAGATGGTAGCATTACCAACTTAGTAGATTTGCTTGAAAATAGCCATGAGTCTTTAGTGTACTTTGCCCTATCAAGAAAACCTCATCTAGAACCAGCAGTTGCAAGTCCTTATATAATGTCGAGAGGATGTTTGGAGTCTCTAGCGAGAGAGTTGTGTAGCTTGACACCATCAGTGGTAGACACAATGCGTAATGTATGGCTGTCCCTCCAATGTTATAAGTTGCTTTTCCTGTGTACACGACCACAGGATTGCTTGTGGTGAGCTAAGGCATTTCTTGGCTCATGTGAGTAGTGGTGCAGGAATGCTTGGACTAGCAAGGGCAATGTGAAAGTCTTCCCTGCCCTTGCATTTCCAGAGAGGAAAGTGTGAAACCGATGAGAAGGGTACAGTCTCTTCTTAAATAAAACATCCTCTACAATTAGTCTTTGCTTAATGTTTAAAGCTCAAAATAGTGCACGAATTTAGGTTAGTTAACCTTTCATGCATAGCCATGTCTCCATGTGTTTGTTGCAAATGCTTACGAGGTAGTTCCATCTCTAACCCAATGTCAATTTTCTTGCGGCCTTGTATTGCGGATGTGTTTTGTGATGATGTTCTAGTAAACGTTGAACTAGCAGGACTTGTACGAAAGGGGATTATCGCCTTGGTGAACTCCCGTTTGTTACTGTCAATAGGGTCCTTGTTCTCATTGTAGATGTCATGCCATGTGGCAAGTCTGGTGCACAATGAGTGTTCCTTCATATTGAAAGGCAAGTAAAGAAAACAATGGCTTTTGCACTTGTACTTGGTACTTGTGGATGTGAACTCACTAGCAAATTGTGCAAAGCTCCCTGTAGTGATGGTCAGGATCCTTTGCTTTGTTGTAATTGGTAAAGCGTATGATCTTACAACGTCTTTTATGCTTGCACTTGGTACTTTTGGACGCAAACTCACTAGCGAATTGTGCAAGGCACAATGTCTAGAGGTTGTTAGGTCTCCTTGGGTATTTTGTAACAATGTCATCAAAGAAAACATCTTCGCTTTCGAGGTCCATTTCCTTGAGTTTCCACTATCGCTTTAGTAGGAGGGTACATTCCTCTAAAGGACTAGTGTTTACATAAGCAAACTCTCTAGTGCTACTCATTAAAGGCATGGACAATGCGAGATATACAACTTTGTTGTGCAATTATGCAAACTCTCTGGTACTACTTGTTAGAGGCATGGACAAAGCGAGGTATACAACTTGTTGAGCACTAATGTGTTGTGTGTTGAGTATGGCATTCCCAATCCTATATATACTCCCATTGGTCATTGCATTTGTTTGTATGCAAGTTGACAATGCTGACTTCATAGCATCTATTGTAGCCTTATTAGACTTGGCTATGTACAAAGTGCAGTACGCTATTGCACTATGTGGATTCAATATAAATTGGATATTCGCATTAGATCCCCATAGTCTTGATAATGTTGGATTAAAATTGTTTGTGTAAGTGTCCTTTGGCCCCCCTTTGCAAAAAAATTGATGGTTACAAAATTCCATACCACAAAGTGAGAATATACTCTTCTTCGTAAAGAACTTGAGGGTGTACTACTAGGAAACCATTTGTATCATGTGCATTTAAGGAGTATTAGAAAAACCCCTCAACTTAAATTTTTTTAGAACAAATGGATTTTTTCGTAAATTTGAATTAAAAAACATTGTAATCCTATTAAATTTTTTTCAAATTTTGAATTTGACTTCCCATCCTTTTGAATGTATGTGGTACACTAAATTTTTTGAGGTGAACGCCCAAGTGAAAGATGTAGCTATCTATAGAAGGAATGAATTAAAGTCAAGCTCTGTCATTGAAGGTTGTCCTAGGAGATGGGCAATGCACTTCGTGCTATTTTTGAAATTCGTTGTTTGCATTTCTTCAGGGAGTAATGTTAAAATGCAATTTCATTGCATTGGTGGCCTTGGAAAGCCAAGTCAATATGCTTTGTTTCTTTTATTGCAAGTTCTCTTGTGTTTTTGCGCTTGTATGTCTCTACTAGGCAAGTCGAGCTTGGAGATATCTGAGGATCCCAACAAAA
Organism: Dipteris shenzhenensis; assembly: GCF_047967505.1. Classification (NCBI taxonomy): domain Eukaryota; kingdom Viridiplantae; phylum Streptophyta; class Polypodiopsida; order Gleicheniales; family Dipteridaceae; genus Dipteris; species Dipteris shenzhenensis. The sequence continues at coordinate 17,828,477 of NC_141608.1, read as the reverse complement.
TCTTCAATGTATTCATTAGTAGGCACACCATAAGTTGGCACATGTTCCACCCAATATAATCTATGGTCATTCGAGCTACCTCTATTTTGGAACTCTATCATTGAAAAAATTCCAAGAACTTTGCCCAAGATTGTGGTGTCTTTCCAAAGAAGTTGCTTCATTGCATGGAATTTGTTGACATAGTGTTGCACTGTCATGATTGGATCTGATCGAATCAAGTTTAGAATGTCTTGTTGGGCGTTTAGCATGGAAACATGATGAGTATTGTCTTGTAGCTCCTTCAAACTACCATGACACTTGTAGCTCCTTCAAACATGACACTTGTGGTTGCCAAAGCTTCTTAGTAGTTGTAAATGTGATGAAGAAGGAAGGGGGCCTTACCATTGCAAATAGGTTTTTTTTAAATTTATCCTTGTAGTCCAATGGAGTGAATGGGTAGATGCAGTCTTTGAAGACTATTTCGGATTGCAAAAGTCTCTCAATGTTGGTGTTTATCAGTGTGTCCTTCACTTTTAGTGGCTTGCCCCTAAGCTTCCCTTTGCGCATGAACACCCATGTTAAATGAAAGAAATTATTGCCCTAATTTTTTATGGATTTGAAGAATATGTTCTCAATGGACAAAGTTGTCATCGCTTGTTAGCTCCCATTGTGCTATTTCTTGATAAGCTATCTGTGATGGTATGTAGTAACGTCGAGCATGTCCATAAAATAGTGTTGGAAAAAGCTCCTCACAAGGTTTGTCTTTAAATATGCTTAGAAGAGAGAATACTTTTGATGGTGCTACAACTATGGGTTTTTCTTCAAAGTCTACCACTTGTTGGCTACTATATATTCCATGGACGAGAGTATCTGTGTGAAGATCGTCATCCGCAAAAGGTCATGTAGTGTCATATTCTTCAACTTGTTCATCATGCGAAGATTGGAGTGCAACTATGTGTTCTATCCAGGATGGATTTAGCCAAACGTTGTTCATTGAATACAAGGGTGTTGCAAGCAACTCTTGAAGAGCACGCATTGTGAGCATTGGTCACACTAGCCCACTGATATGGTTGTGCTTATATTCTAGCTTTCTTTTTATAGAAATTGTTACCATTGCACTGTCAAAGAGGAAGCATGGGAGCATGTGTTGAGCCCCATCAATGTCCACAAATACATTCACTATGCTTCCTCGTAACCCGAACTGGCCGCCATCGAAAGAAAGTTACCTTATTTGGGGGAAGGGAATCCTAATTTCCATGAGGCATACCTCCATGTCATTTAATACTGCTGATATGCATGGACTTCTTCAGGGAAGCGCCATATTGTGAGCAAAGAACATTGGTATTTTATTATGCTTTAGTTCATTGTAGTAGAGGGAGCAAAGGCTTCTATCACCATTCCCACGTGTTGGAAGAAGGATGTCATAATTTTCAAGAAAGCTCTTGGCTTTAATTTCATCTTGAACGCTAATGTGCCACATGAGCTGCAAGCAAACCTTGGATTGTCCTCTATGCTCCTCATGTAACGCATTTGGGCCAACCTTAGCTGTTGCCCTTAACTTGGTTGTGCTACTCTTGTAGCTAAATGGGCTCTATGAGTCCCATCGATCTCTACTTTACTAAGCTCCTGTCTACTTCCTTCTACATTTTGGTTGGTATGTGTTTGAATAGCAATAGTTATTTGCATCTGTAAACCTTCTTTATAATGCCTTGCGTACTATATCTTTGTTCAAAAAATTGGGTATTTTATGAATTGGAAATGTCCTTTGCAGCCAACTCTAGGGTTCTACTAAATCAACTCTTGCAATCCATCCTCATCAGTCAAAGACCTAGCAATATATGAATGGTTAACAGGCTTCTGAATGAGTGGTGTCAAGCGGGACTCATGGAAGTATCAAGGAGTAATGTGTGGCAGTGGTTGCTCACATGTGATTGAACATCAAAGAGTTTCAAAAGCTTGTTTATGTCACTTTGGGCGACTTTAAAACCCACTTGTAGGTGTATGGAGAGGCATTGGAAACATCCTAAAATGAAAAACCTTGAAGATGATGCAGTGTGCATGGATGTAGCAATGTGTTGTTGGTTAAGGGCCTCAAGCTTATTGTCACACCAAAATTTTGCACAAGCATAAACCAAGGTGTTGTTCTAAGGTTTGAGGACATAGAAATTGACATGCAAAGAGTGTCGAGAAAGTCTTAAGAGAAAGTTGGAATTAATTCGTGTATACACTTAAGAATATACGTGTTATGTGGATTGCTATGAAGGAAAGCTCTATGCCTCTCTAAGTCATATACATCCAAAGGTTTAGTGTTCTCCATAATTATTATAACAACAATGGACAATAGATGAAGTAGTTGGAAGATGTGATCTCACATTTTATCAAGCACAAAAGTGCACACCATATGTACTATGTGGACAAGAGATTAGCAATAGCACCCAACCAATGTGCATGACAATGGGCATAACTAGCATGTCTAATCACTCAGTGTTGAAAGCGATCACAAAACTAGAGCTAATGATTGTGAAGTTCCACCAGTCGATTTGAGTGCTAGTAACATCACTCAAATATGAAGGACAGTGTCTTGGTGGAGGACCGTCAAGGGAGTCTCCAAAAAAGTACCATGTCAACATAGTTCCTCATCACTTGCATTGAGACCTCTGCTCTTCCTGTGAGTAAAATGCGGCCCTTAAGGAAGGGCACTTGTAGAGAACATCATGCACTTGATTACATGTGAAGCAATAAGGTCATCTTGGGTCCTTGCTCACGTGCACTCCTCCACAAGCACTGCATTGATACTCCACAATTTTGTTGAGGATGGTGTAAATTGCACCATCTAGATAGGGCATTAGGGGCAAACCCTAATCCTAACACTAAGGGGTTCACATGTATATATTCATGTTCATATTCATAACAACACAGTGTACAGGTAGCTATATTGTGTGCACTCCTCTCTCTCTCTCTCTCTCTCTCTCTCTCTCACTCAATCTCTATTCCTTTCTTTGAGGCATCTCTATTCCTTCTCAAGCTCTCATTTTAGAGATGCTTCTCAACTCTGTTTTTGTTTAAAAAGCTCAGGAATCCACTTCCTAGAGCTTGAGATATCCTCTCCTGAGTGATTGAGGTTCATTTCATGAGTTTTGAGAGAGAGTTTAAAAATTTTAATGAGGTATTGTAAGGTTTAATTCATAAAGCCATTTCAGGTTTCTTCCCTGTTGTACTGGTTTTCTGGTCCTCCAACTAGTTCTGGTTTTCGGCTTTCAACAACATCTCCTCATATCTTCTTAGAGAAGGACTCCTATCCTACTCTGGAGCCTCGACTTGCTACTCTAGCTAAGGCAATCTACTACAATAGCCCTAGGCGCCTTCTATGGAGCAACGGATGATAGAGCTACAACCATACTCTTCTCTAAAGTCTTCTCCATCAATGAGCTAGTAGCCATGCAATTAGCATCCATGACCTCCCTATGGCTCTTAGCGAGCCTAAGGCTATTGAGGACTCTCAAGGCCTCTACAACGGCTGAGATCTCAACAACCAAAACACAAGCAACCCTCCTTAGCAAGCAAAGGTGGCATCAACTCTCCAACTTGTAGCCGCCCAAACTAAGAGTTCCACAAGCAAGCTCAAGGCCCACCACTTACTACTGCAACTATAATGCCTCACAAGGCCCAGTGATGCAACTACCAGCTGACTCCAGCACCGTCACCACAAGCCACGGTTGACAACATACAATGCTTCAACCATAACAAATGGCACATCTCCTACAGTCTCCAATGCCATCAAAAAGATGAAGAGGATAAAATAGAATAAAGTGATAGGGATGTGATTGGCAAAGATTGTGGAATAAAAGAGAGTGGATGCAATAAAGTTTTTTAGAATTATCATTTTGGAATATATTGGCTTGTGTGCGATATATATTGGCTTGTTGGTACCCTTAATTTTTTGAATAGTAGTGAATGTGATTGTTTGTACCCTGAATTTTTTTGTTTGTAATTGTTTGTACCCTAGATTTTTTTACAGTTCTTGTATGAGTGCCCTGTTATGATTTGTAATGTGTTTTATATGCCCGAGTTTGGTTATTTTTTTCCAACAAATAATAAATGTAACGCCCTCCTCCCCGAAATTCTTCCATAAAACCCAACCCATTTCCCCATGTTGCCACCATTCCGCACATGGATACTTTGCTATCACATGTAGCAGAAAAAATTGTGCATGATGCAGATTGGATAAAGTTTAATGTCTAAGTGCAAGTGCATGGGTGGGGTCAAGATTGATCATCACAGAAGCAGCATTGCCTGAGGGTTGCTCAAACCAACCTACGAGATCTCTGCAAGCTTTGGAGAGACCACTTCAAGCCACAAATTAGCAAGGAGGAGACTGTCAAAGACATCATGGTTTGTGTAGACATCTTCTTGGACTGTGGGTACATCATCCAAGAAGAGCTTCAATATATATTAGAAGATGTGCAAGATGAGGTCCCATCTAGACATGAGGAGGAGGACAATACGAGTGATAGTAATGCAAAGCAGTAGACGACCTCCTCTCTTTAGCATATGCATAAGAATCTCTTTTGGAGAGAAATTTTGTTTATGAATACTATTTTTGTTAATATTTTTGTATATGAACATTCTTTTGGATATAAATTTGTATATGAACACTCTTTTGGCCCCAAATTTTGTATATGAATGCTCTTTTGGATACATATGGTAATATATTTTATGGAGATATATGATAATATATGATGAAGTATAAAGTAACTTGTCTTTTCATAGTTTTAGTAAGGTGAAGTTGAGTTTTAAGAAGTAAATTGTCTTTTAAGTAAAGTGTAAGTATGGTATGGTTTTTCCACTTCTTACCCACTCTTGTGTTTGTACTTGTTTTCTTGTTTGTGTCTGTGTTTGTCCAATCCCCTCAAATGAGACATGGCATCACATTCAAAATCAGAGAGCACCTTGTGATCATGGGACACATCGTAGGAGGAGATGTCATGGACTCTACTCTCCAGAGGGCTTCGATTCGACTCAGCTGACTCCTCAGAGGAATACCCCTAGGACTACCCCTGGGTGGACTCCCCACGGGCCAACTCTTCAAGGGACTACTCTGGGAACCCCTTTGCTTACAGCCCATGGCTTTTGAGCGATGCGGAGGCAATGAGTTTCTTCTCTCTCCTATCCTTGTAGACCTCCACTATTCCCTCTCCTACACCCCTCGCAGGGACATCGATGGATTTACCTACTCGACAGCCATCCCCTATAGCCCCCTCCGAGGGATCATCACCTAGGTGTACCCATCGTAGGTCAAGAAAGAGTAGTAAGGGTCGAGGCTGCTGTGGTGGCACGAGAGATGTAGACGAGTCTAGACATTCCCACCTGTCCAGATCTCCCCTATATCATGAGACACAGTATCGGTCTAGTCCTTGCCCTCTCCACTCACAGGTTGTAGCACCTCAGAGACCACTCGCTCCCCTTTTCCTTGCTCCTTAAGCGCTCACTCGCTCCACCCCTTGCTCTAACTCTGCTACTCCATCCACCACGCATCCTTCGGACTTTGTTTTGCATGAGGACCTATCCTACAGAGTGAACATCATTAGGAGGTTGGTGAGCACCCACTTCCCTAAGAATATATTCAAACCTTGGAACCAATAGGACAATAAAGCCAAGGAGGCCACCATACATGCCCTCAAGAGAAAATTTCCAAATCCTAAAGGGTATGAGTTTGATCGAAATGCCATGCTTACTTGCATGGGGGAGCTCCTTAAGTCTTGTAGATATGAATTAAGGGAGGCTGTTAAGGAGGGTAAGCACAAGCCAGGGTGGGTAGACCCAAAAGATTGGAAGAGAGAGAAGAAGGAGCACAAGGAGAATCCAAATGCATTTGAGCCTCAGTGCAGGGCAGCGAGGATACGCTTGGAGACCTTAGGTACTTCGTACCTCAAGATTGGTGGTAGGCTCGGCAACGAGCCATGGGTGGTAAGTATATATTTATATTCTATTGAATTTTTAATATGTTCAATCGTTCAAATGTCTTATCATTCAAATCTAACTAATTGAATGTGGATCCATGAGAATCTGTATTGGAAGGCCTCTAGACAACGAGGAGTACAGAAAGGCGTTTAGGATTGGAGCCAAGAAATGGTTTAAGGACAAGGAGAAAGAAATCTTTTTAGATTCCATTGTCTTCGATGTTGATGCTGCAATTTGGAGCTCATAGTTAGTGTTACAATTCGGGCTATTGAAGATGGCACCTCACTTCATCATTGTTGCATCTGAAGTTAGGAGATTGGCTCTGCTTTGATGCATGATCTATGTTGAGGTCGTTTGGATGGAGGCCTGTGATGTGCGTGGGCGCTTTGAGCGCTAGAGTTGCTGTGGTCGGTAATTATTTGGCTTGCTAGTGGTCAGCTGAGTCAATGGAGCCATGGGTCGTAGGTCCATGTTCCTAGAAGCGTCTAGATGGAGTAGTTGACAGTGTTCATTTTGGCTCATTGGATGCATAGAAGGTGGGCGTGACTATTCAACTAGGCGATCCTCTCTTATGGGAGGTCTAGTGACCGTGTCACCCAGGAATCAACAATGAGGCTCATGAGCTTCTGACGTTGCAATGGTAGAAACTATGGAGAGCAGCTCAACAGTGGTTGAGGAGGAGGGGAGCTAGAGCCACAACATGCCTGATCAATAGGGTGGACTTGTGATTGCCCCTATTCCTCCCCACCCCCCTCCCCCCTAGACCCCTCTCCCTCCCCACTCCCACCCCCTCCGCTCGAGCTCCCCCCCCTCTTCCGCCCCTCACCCATCCTGCTATGGTCATCCTCACCACCCACTCCCTCTTCCTCCCCTCACCCGTCCTACTATGGTCATCCTCACCACCCACTCCCTCCCTCTGCTCTCCCCTACCCCTCTATTGAAGCTTCTTTAGCCTTCTTGCCCTCCCACCCTTGTCGTGGTTCCCCTATCAGTAGGCAAGGGCACGACTACATCCCCTTCCGCTTCCTCATCTCAGCATCATCATGTCCCCCCCTCTTAGCCCCCCCATTAGGGGTGGGATATAGTGGGAAAGGCAAACTCTAGCATAGGCGCCCTCTTCTAAGGAAGTTTTGGAGATTGGGACTCTAGAATTACCTAAAGACCCTAGTCTCTGACCCTCTGCCACTGGAGGTGATGCTTATGATCTTGCAACCTAGAAAGGGGGTTTGATTAGTGTAGTGGGCTTCCAAAGGCATCCAATTTTGCGATTCCAATTTGCCTTCACAGGGTTGGAGAAATGGAGCCCTAGTGGTATTCAATGTTATGATGGAAGATCAGATTTCACGCATGATGGATGAATGGATGTGTCCAAAGGGACTAGATCTTTGGCACACCCATGGTGCTGAAGTGAATTTTGAGTTGGGCTTCATGTGGGAGAAGCCAATTTACGGATTGATGGTAGGGGTTATCAAATTGCCGCTTGAGGAAAGGATTGATCTCATTGGCAACTCGAGAAGTATGCTGAGTTTCTCGGAGTGGACATCTCCTTCATGTTGCAGTGGGCACAAAATATTGGCATAGAGTCAATGTCCACCATGGTATGCCAACATACGGACACTGACTACTCACCCTCTAAACCCCCTTCAAAGTCACAAAAGGTAGTTTTTTCGAACAGGCACCCACTCATAGGAGAGCCTTGTTTCCCTGTCCTCATGAGTTGGACCATAATGAGTTGGAATGTGCATGGGCTCCATGACTATGCTTGTAATTAGCCACCGCAGTACCTAATATTTTGGTAGGAGTTGCAAAGAGAAGTGGTAGGGCAAGCAGTGGATTTCCTTTTGATATAAGGGCACATCTTCTTAGCATAAAAAATCAGACGGTGCCACCACCTTCTTCCAGGGAGAGGCATGGAGGTGTGGTCTCCTACTGTAGGATGGTGCAGAGGGGTTTGCATCTTGGTCAGCCAAGTAGTGGCCTCGGAGATCTACGATCCAGGTGAGCTTATCCCAGGGTAGGGAATTCAGATAGGATTTAGGATGGGAGAGTCCAAGATTGGGATCTTGAATGTGTATGCTCCAGCATACAGTCAACACTATTTGGCCTTTTGGAGGAGGTTGATAGAGTGTCTTTCTGATGTTTACTCTTGGATCATTGGAGGAGATGTCAAAAACCTAGAGTTTAGGGAGGACAAGCACGGTGGTGCCTCCTTCTATGAGATGCCGGCAGTAGAGCGGAGCACATGGAAACAATTCATCTTCACGATCAATGGTGGCAGAGATGCATGAAGAGAGCTAGAGTTCAGCAAGATCCCTTCATTCCGCTAGAGGAGACATGATGGATTGCTTGAGAGCCTAGATCACTTCTACGTTGGGGATTGGACTCTCCACATAGGCGGCTCTATGCGGATTCTAGCAGGCACCACGATCTCATACCACTCTACAATAGTATTATACCTAGTCTTCCCCAAAAGGGTGTCCTTATTCTAGAGTACCTATGTCTTCCATAAGACCCTCATGCATTATTCCAAAATCAACGCTTCTTCCTTACCATCACGAGGTGGCATCTTCTATTGTGTGAAGTGGAGGATCACCACTACATCCACTTCAAAGAGATTGATGGGGTTTGGGTTATTCCTAATAAATTCAACCCTTTGTTGTGATCTAGTCCGTCAATCATATTGACTCCTTCTATAACCTGTGGGTCGGGGTGCATGTGAATCGGTCTCTTTGCCTTCATTGACATGTTGACCTTTCACCTCTCCTTCAATATGGTGATCCCCTCCGAGTGCCAATCCTACTTGAAATGCACTTGTCAGCAAAGACAAGGGCTACCCAACAACATGGGGTAGGCACCACTTATATCCTCCATTCGTAGCACAATTATGGCAATTATGAATGTAAGGCATGCAACAATAATTGTAACCCTGTCAAGAAGGCCCATCTGTTGTACATGCCTATGAAACACATCTTTGGATATGATGTTGATGCTCAAGCATCCATCAAGTGGCACAATCATAATTATTTAGACTCTTCGTGTCGCTATGATCACTGCAATAGTTTCATCTTACATAGATCCTTCCAAGCCATCTGGCTATAGGTCTGGTTGTGTGGCACAAGCTGTTGGAGGGGTGCCAGTTAGACTTGCCTTACAAAATGCTGAAAATTATCTTCCTCGAGTGACATCATTTGGGATTGGTGTAGCCAAATCCATTGGAGCCTGAAGCTGCTTGCATAGTTATTGGATGAAGGTTGGCATAACATTCAATAGTTGTTGAACTAACATCTTGATCTGCAAGTCCTTGAATGCCTCCCACAACTCAAAACTTGAATCCAAAGACATATCACAACCTATACTAGGGTTCACCGCCACATTTTTAGGCACACTCAACCCACCTTAGAGGAGTACCTCTTTATCATTGGGTAGGGATCTTTCTACATATTTTGTATGTTGGGAAGCATGCAATCAGAGGTTGCATCTATTGGACCCACTTTGTTACTATGGCATGAACCTCTTTGTTTGCCTTCCAGTCAATTTGATATTTATCTATATTGATGGAATGCCCATTTGGCAATGCAAGACCCAATATAATCTTCATCACCCTTGTCACCACATTCACTGAGGTAGCATTGTCGGTAGGCCTTTCATCCAATTCATCCAATGCACTGCATTTAGATGAGGAGCATCATTAGGAGCCGCAGTGGTGTTGGTATGGAACTATTCCTTCTTGCCTAATGTTGTTTGAATGAATCACACTCGGAGTTATGGTAACTGAGAACAAAAATTGTAATAATAAATAATCTGCTATTGGAGCTCCATTGGTGAGGGCAGTATGGAGGACTATCAATTTTGTGGGTATTGCTGGCATGAGCCCCACGACTAAAACCGAGGGCAACAACAAGGGTCTACTACATGGAGGTTACCATAGCATTTCACCAACATGTGTCAATCATGCGCATTGTAGTTTGGCATATAACACACCATAAGTGGTTGAGACAATGTTCTTTAGGGCAACGTCCATTGTTATAGCACTTGCTAAACCAAACGCTAGGTCAAAGATGCAAAGTAGCGCTTGTGCCATCCTCGAGGAGATGATCCTTGGCCATTGACTCCTCTAGAGTCATCATGTCATCCTTCTTACTTGAAGGTTTTAGCTTGTGGAACTTTTAAGCTTCTTCCCTTGAACTACTACAGTTCAATGCAAAAGCAAAAGACTTGTTTTAGGAGTTGTTTTGTTGGATTTGCAATTACAAGGATGCCTTCCCTTGTGGACCAACATTTGCTCCATGTGGTGGGTGCGATTGATGATATTATAAAACTTGAGAACATTAATATTTGTAGAAGCCACAACTTGTTTTAGTTTATGCCTGGTAGCGTTGAATCGCTTGGGGAAGCTGATTTTGGAGCATGCAAAGTTTAGCCACATAGTCTTTGATCGCTATATCTTTTGATCCATGTTACCAAGCTTGGTGAGAACATGGGTTGCGGCCTCCTCTTCACGATATCAAGCTAGGAAAGTAGCATTGAGGGTTGAAAATTTTGTAAAAAGGGCACCATCATACTAGGCAACCCAAAGTGATGCCTTCTTCTAGAGTATCGAAATGAATGTCGTCATCTTCAACACTTTAGTTCTCCATGCCAACAGAATGTTGGCATGATAAGCACTCCCTAAGAACATAACATTGGCATTAACATCATCAACTAGAGTGGCTTGAGAAGTTGGGGTACTTTACCATCATGATTGTTTGGAAATGCACATGGGCACAAGCACACATGGGTGGAATTGGAGAGGTGGGGGACATGGCAATGAGTTCTAGATGGCTCCCCCAATAGTTGGTATGAAACACAAGAAAGAGAGTGAATCCTCAGAAGGACCATCTTGTGAGAAAGCACTACTATTGGCTTTCTCAAAGTCATAGGACTCAACTGAATCAATAGAACAACACTATTTATGATGAAGATAATGTGCATCTCATGCAAACATAAACCATATGGGTTCTTAGAACAATCATGGTTGCCGAAGTGTTGATGGGAGGGATCTTCATTAGCTAAATGTATCATGACGATCAATAAAATTAACACAAGGCCACAAGTTTCCTTGCACTCGTCCCATGCTCAATTAATCTTATTCTGCTCCATCTAAGGGTGTTCTTCGTTTTCCTTTTGTGAGGGTTCAGTGCCCTCAGCTTGTAGTTTCTTTATTGGTTGCCTTGTTGTTTGTCTATTAGTTATTGCCCCCTTTGGTTTTGACTTGATGTCGTCTCTGATTCGACCAGTGGTTACTTCTGCTTCAACTCTTGGATGACATTTGCAAGTGTCTTCTTTTCTTCCCTCCATTTGTAATGGGGTTGTTTTGGCGTCCCAACAAGGGTGTACGACAAATTGCTCCAACGAGCAATTGCATAGAGTCCCGCAAGAAAAAGAAACCACCCGATTGCAAAGCAGAGAATCAATGGAACAAAGACAAAGAGCAAGAAAAGGCATCAACAAAGGACACCATGAAAGATGAGCTCAAGAAGCTCCTAGAATAGATGTGCATCCAAGGCAACCTAATGAATGGTCATACAATAAATGACTATCGAGCGTGCTAGTTTTGCATGACCTGGAATCGTCCAAGACAAAACTATTGGTACAACAAGAAAAGAGGTCCACTGAAGTCAATCAGGTGGCACTATGGCAACTAGAAATTCAAAATGTAAATATCTTTTAGTTAAAGAAGTTGTGGGATATTCCTTTTGAGATAGAGATGAGATTTCAGCCCTTCGCAACTTCTTCTAATAGTGTAAAGAGAGCCATGTGTTTGTTCTGCAAGAACTAAAAGCTGGTCCTAAAAGTGTTGACAACATGAAGATCCAAGGATATAGGTCAACAACTGCTCGGGGGAATAGCCCTCCTGATCAAGGACACGATGCAGATTCTAGCCTCCTTTGCAGACCCGAGAGGCTAGTTCGTGATGGCAGAAGTCATGTGCCAGGGTATAACCTTTTCGACGGTTTCAATGTATACTCCCAATACAGCCCCCCAAAGAGTCGAGCTGTGGGATAGGCGGAAGGCAGCGATCGCAGGTAAGAACGCGATCCTCTTGGGTGATTGGAATAGTGCCACTAGCTCTCAAGATAGATCGCACGTTAGTACAGATATGTCATACCGATCGGGTGTCCTTCGATGCACTCCAATAGCTGAGAGTGTTCACATCGCACAATAAGCATGGAGACAACTCCTGGTGTGCGGCACGCCTAGACAGGATCTACTTGAGCAAAGAAGGCGACTGGGTCTCCACCTGCTTCCAAGGTAAAATCCTATTCGAAAACTTTACCTCAGACCGTTCTCCTCTGTTGCTTACAGTGGAGTTGTTGGGCATACACTCAACCACCAAGGGCCCTTTGCCTTGCAAATTAAATGGCTCTATGCTAGGTGTGAAAGGGTTTGACGAGATGATGCAGACTGCATGGAGAACGGCAGCAGCCAAGCCTGCTAACCCGATCAACAAATGGAGTGACACAAGCAGCAAAAGATTATGGTAGAAACAAAGCAAGGAATGCGAGGAGAACGGTCGGTACTACGGCCCAAGCCAGGGTTTCACTGATGAATGCCCTTCAGGAGTCGCCTGAAGATGCAAGGCTGGCAACTCTCCTTCATTCAACAGACCACTATCTAAGAGCCCAAGAGCACGAGAGATTAAAGGAGGCCAAAATCCAGTTAAGGTTGAAGTGGCTTGAGGAAGGAGACAAACCATCCTCCTCCTTCTTCAATTCCATCAGGGATAAAAAGCAAAAAGAATGCATTACAACAATCTTAGATGAGAACAACTCAATGGTTCATGGGGAGGCAGAAATAGCAGGGGTGTTCACAACATACCTCGCCAAAGTAGCAGGCTCCAAGCCTACACCACTAGCCAACTATGAGGAGAGAATGGATGCCTTTCTTCTCAATCTGCATAGGCATGTAGGCGGACACGAGGAAGCAATGTTGCAGAGACCCTTCTATGAGGAGGAGATCAAATATACAGTGATGCAGATACCTAGAGACAAAGCACTCCAGCCGGATAGAATACCAGAAGAATTCTTCCAACATTACTGGGTCACATGCAAGAATGATTTAGTTAAACTGATACACTGGGTTTATCAGCACAAGGATTTGCCTTGCAGCATCAATACAGGGGTCATTAAACTAATTCCTAAAGGCCACAACAAGCTCCACCCTAGCCAATTGAGACCACTGACAATGCTAAACACCATTTACAGGATGCTAGCGAAGTTACTAGTGAATCAGATCAAAAACCTCCTGAGCAGACTAATCCACCCTCACGAATATTCAAACTGCAGCGATCAGTGAGGCAGGGGTGCCCGTTAGCCCCTTTGTTGTTTGCTATAACTACGAAACCCCTGCTATGCCAGCTAGACTATCAAATGAACAGAGGACTTATCAAGGGCTTGAGCCTACCGGAGAACACTAACTTCTGTACCACCGTGGCAGGACATTGTTCTTTCGGACCCGAAGGTTAAAATACCACAGTCTGAGTTCCGCTCTCTCGGACGGCCCTGCAGTAATTCAAGAAAATCCCAGACTAGCGAGGAGAATCTCAAGGAAAGGCCTTGAAATACACCGGCAAATTTGGGACCCAGGTGGAAACACGTGAAAGAGGCCTGAACAGATCGCTGAGGAATTCGGTCTGAGCAACAGGGAAAAACAGCTAGTAGGCAGCACGATCCAAAGGATCAACACCAACTGGCCAACGAGCAATCGGTTCAGAGAAGCACGAGATTTCAAGGGGTTTATCAGCCCCACAGGTAAAGCCCTCAACCGATTGACTTGCAGTGACTTTAGGAGTGCGAAGGAAGCAACAGGCGCACTAGTGGCTCGTAGGCAGTGGAAGTTTCATGCTCCGCCGAGAGATGGAACGGACAAATGGGTATCTAGACTGAGAAGGGTCTGGGATGCCACTCAATCTTACAGACTGAATGTGCTACTCTGGAGAATAGTGATAGGTAAACTGCCAGTAAGAGCGAGGCCCACGAAATGGAACCCCCACATATCCGCAGAGTGCCCACTCTGTAGCAGATTCAGAGAAACGCATATGCACCTGCTATGTGAATGCCCCATCTCTAGGGAACTATGGACGGCTGTAGAGAAGAAATTGGTTAGCATGAAGCTGGACATCAAGTTTCATTGGAGAACCGCTCTCCTTGGAGACAGAGGGAAGCATGACGAACTCACCTTCCAATCAATACAGACATTGAGGGCTGCCATACTCTCTCTCATATGGAAGTTCAAAAATGGAACAGCCTTCCAACGGCTGCCACAGGGAAGAATACCTATCCCAAGCTACATGGAGGAGTTTCAATTATGCTGACTTCGTTTGGTTACAAGGATGAAGTTTGGAAAGCCTTAGCTAGACTATGGTCGTTAGGAATTTTTGTTCTTAGAACAAGATTGCCTACAATCCGGAGCTATCACAACTGTAATTTCTTTTCTTTTTTATACTACTTAATAAAGCTGCTTCTTTTGCCCCCAAAAAAAAAACTTCTTCTAATAGAGGGAGAGGAGCTTCGATTCCATTGAGGCAAAGGCAATAATTTTGGTAGATTCAAGAATAAAGCCAGAGGCAATACTTGGTAATGGTAAAGAGTCTCCGTTACAAGTTGTGACCAACAATGGCTAAGTTGCTTTTAAGTGTCTCATGAATCCTTATAGAGAGTTGTGGTTGGACATGGACGAAAGAAACTAGACCATCACATTTAGAAGCGAGTGCTCACACATTGTCAATGCCTTTAACATCTAATATTTGGAATCCACATTTCATATATGCAAGCAGTAACACATGGTGAATGTCTTGGTCCTACTTCTACTTTAGCAAGCTATCTATGGTCCTAGTTCTATTGTATCAAAGGTATACGGTAATCACGGAACGACGAGGGAACCATAATGCCCATCAAAGCTATAAACTGATAATCACGGAACGATGCGGAAAAGATACATAATTTGGGCAGTGGGTTGAAAAGCGTATGGTCATATCAAGGACGTTGTATCTTACATACTCGCCCTTTTGCAAAAAGCGTACATGCTACTGTAGATCCTCCATAACCACGGATTGCTTAGCTTATAGACACATCGCAAAAAAGAATGTGTCATTGTAGGTAATTGGCTAAAGAAGCCATCCCAAAACTGTTCTGCTCCTACAGGAAGCGTGCACTTTGGAGCGGCAAGGGTCGGAGCGCCAAGTTTGTGATCAGCTGGATGGTTAACGAAACGAAAGTAAGATGTGCAAGGAGGAGCGTACAGATGACGAGTAACCTGACCCGTCTATGACGGGCTAGCGACCCGCTCCGCCGGGTCTCAAGATGCTAAAATGTCTGAAACCAGCAACATAATCTAACAAAAAAAAAAGTCTATGACATAGTACTTCAAAATATTACATCCGAAAGTGAAGCCAGAGAACTCATTGATATGTCCAAATACACATTCGCATACAAAGTCATAACTGAACATACAAAATCTACAATAGACACACAAACATCCCTAAAGGGAAAAGTCTGCGGCCATGTACTATAGGGAAAAGCTTGCGCCAGCCATGTACTCCACATCCGCCATGTCCAAAAGAAAATTCTGTATGACAGAGTACTTCAAAATATCACATCCAAAAGTGCAGTCACATGTCTGAACATGCAATAGCTACATCAAAGAACTGATTGATATATCCAAATACACAGCCGCAAATAAAGCCATAACTGAACATACAAAATCTACAATAGACACACAAACATCCCTAAGGGAAAAGTCTGCGACCATGTACTACACGGAAAAGCTTGCGACGGCCATTCACTCCACGTCCACCGCGTCCGCCACGTCCACCACGGCTACGAACATACAACGGAGTACCAACAATCGTATCTGGACCAGCATCACATAGAAAGATAATTTAGGAACTATAATTATTGAGCCATAAAACTTTTATACATGTATGTTGGTAAAACCCAACTCATTCTTTAGAGTACTTACTCAGACGCAAAGGGCTGTCAACAATGCTCACATAGGTGTACGTGTAGTCCCCATTTTGCCCTCGATAGAAAATTCATGTCCCCACACATTCATAGTATCCCAGCCAGCGAACAGTGATGGCCATCATCCCTATGAAGCCAGCAAGCCAGGACAGCGTAATATCCCAAATGGACTCGTCCATCCAAAGGATTGTGGATGTGGAGATTCATTAGAAACCTTGAATCAGGAACAGTCCTAAAAGACAAACAATAGCATGTTTTCCCACTCACGTATAATCGAAAAAAAACCTTTTGTTTTAACAAAAAAATAAAGCAACAAACAATGTACACGGTTCTTACCCAAGGTAGCTCTCCAGCTCAAGCAAATCCAACAACAGTTGCGCGCTCTCCAAAGATCCCCAGCCCGCAGGATCTGCAATTTTCTAAAAGTGAGTGACTATACTATTAAACATGTCAACATAAAACATGGTTGTCAAGCAACTATGTACCTTGCACCTGTGCTCCTGTTTCGATGACAAATGTGAACTGCCTAGACATCCTATCGCATTGCAAAAAAAGAACGCACGTGTCAATCTACATATACTTGGAAAAAACAATAGGCTTGAAGAGAAAATAGGCTGTAGTATATTGCAAACCCATGACTCAAATGAAAAATGAAATCCAAACATTATCAAGGACAAAGTCATGAAATATTACGTCTCAGTTCATATTTTTGTAAATAACCCACATTCCCGAAGACCTATGACAGTTGGAATATTGAAAGAAGTTTAAAAAAAGCTATACAAAGATTACCGAAATGAAGATTTGCCACCCAAGAAAGTCTCAAGAGGGCTTGAAAGAGCAATGTCATACTCCTAGGCTCTTGCTGTTGCCAATTGCAAAACTTCCTTGTACACAACATTTGTGGTAGAAGTATTATCCATCTCCTCGCCCCTGGCATCAGACGCACTTTGCAAAATGAAGACCTTAACAGCGTTTGATGCTCGGATATGTGAAAATGCCACGTATAGTTGGCCATGATTGAATACCGGTGTCGCCAAGTACAGCCCCAAAACAAACAATGTTTGGCCCTGTGACTTATTGATTGTCATGCCAAATGCCAATCGGATAGGAAATTGCCGTCTCCTCATGTCGAATGGAAGTTTAAGGTTGGTCAGAATGAATGTTATCCTTCGAATAAACATTCTATCACCAGCATTGGTACCAGTAATGATTTCAGCTTCTAACACTTTCGTGTGAAACTCTTTCCAAATACACATCTGCAAACAAAGTCATAACTCAACATACAAAATCTACAATAGACACACAAACATCCCTAAAGGGAAAAGTTTGCGGCCATGTACTATAGGGAAAAGCCTGCACCGACCATGTACTCCACATCCGCCACGTCCAAAAAAAATTTCTCTATGACAGAGTACTTCAAAAAATATCACATCCAAAAGTGTAGTCACATGTCTGAACATGCAATAGCTACATCAAAGAACTGATTGATATATCCAAATACACAGCCGCAAATAAAGTCATAACTGAACATACAAAATCTACAATAGACACACAAACATCCCTAAGGTAAAGGTCTACGGCCATGTACTGCAGGGAAAAGCCTACGACGTCCGCCACATCCACTGCGGCTATGAAAATACAACGGTGTACCAACAATCGTATCTGGACCAGCATCACACAGAAAGATAATTTGGGAACTATAATTATTGAGCCGGCAATCTAGGACAGCGTAATATCCCAAATGGACTCGTCCATCCAAAGGATTGTGGACGTGGAGATTCATTAGAAACCTTGAATCAGGAACAGCAGTCCTAAAAGACAAACAAAAGCATGTTTTCCCACTCAAATAAAAACTTTTGTTTTAACAAAAATAAAGAAACAAACAATGTACATGGTTCTTACCCAAGGTAGCTCTCCAGCTCAAGCAAATCCAACAACAGTTGCACGCTCTCCAGAGATCCCGAGCGTTTGATGCTCGGATACGTAAAATGCCACGCATTGATGGCCATGACTAAATACCGGTGTCGCCAAGTACAGCCCCCAAAATCGACAATGTTTGGCCCTGTGACTTATTGATTGTCATGCCAAATGCCAATCAGATAGGAAATTGCGATCTCCTCATGTCGAATGGAAGTCTAAGGTTGGTCGGAATGAATGTTATCCTTCGAATAAACGTTCTATCACCAGCATTGGTACCAATAATGATTTCAGCTTCTAACACTTTCGTGTGAAACTCTTTCCAAATACACATCTGCAAACAAAGTCATAACTAAACATACAAAATCTACAATAGACACACAAACATCCCTAAAGGAAAAAGTTTGCGGCCATGTACTATAGGGAAAAGCCTGTGCCGGCCATGTACTCCACATCCGCCACGTCCAAAAAAAAAATCTCTATGACAGAGTACTTCAAAAATATCACATCCAAAAGTGTAATCACATGTCTGAACATGCAATAGCTACATCAAAGAACTGATTGATATATCCAAATACACAGCCGCAAAATAAAGTCATAACTGAACATACAAAATCTACAATAGACACACAAACATCGCTAAGGGAAAAGTCTGCGGCCATGTACTACACGGAAAAGCCTACGACGGCCATTCACTGTACGTCCACCATGTCCGCCGCATCCACCGCAGCTACGAACATACAATGGAGTACCAACAATCGTATCTGGACCAGCATCACATAGAAAGATAATTTAGGAACTATAATTATTGAGCCATAAAACTTTTATACATGTATGTTGGTATAACCCAACTCATTCTTTAGAGTACTTACTCAGATGCAAAGGGCTGTCAACAACACTGACAAAGGTGTACGTGTAGTCCCCATTTTGCCCTCGATAGAAAATTCGTGTCCGCACACATTCATAGTATCCCAGCTAGCGAACAGTGATGGTTTGTGGTCCATCATCCTTATGAAGCCGGCAAGCCAGGATAGCATAATGTCCCAAATGGACTCGTCCATCCAAAGGATTGTGGACGTGGAGATTCATTAGAAACCTTGAATCAGGAATAGTCCTAAAAGACAAATAATAGCATGTTTTCCCACTCAAATATAATCCAAAAAAACTTTTGTTTTAACAAAAATAAAGCAACAAACAATGTACATAGTTCTTACCCAAGGTAGCTCTCCAGCTCAAGCAAATCCAACAACAGTTGCGCACTCTCCAGAGATCCCCAGCTCACAGGATCTACAATTTTCTAAAAGTGAGTGACTATACTAGTAAACGTGTCAACATAAAACGTGGTTGTCAAGCAACTATGTACCTTGCACCTGTGCTCTTGTTTCGGTGACAAACGTGAACTGCCTAGACATCCTATCACATTGCAAAAAAAGAATGCATGTGTCAATCTACATATACTGGAAAAAAACAATAGGCTTTGAAGAGAAAATAGCCTGTAGTGTATTGCAAAACCATAACTCAAATGAAAAATGAAATCCAAACATTATCAAGGACAAAGTCATGAAATATTACATCTCACTTCATCTTTGTATAAATAGCCAACATTCCCAAAGACCTATGATAGTTGGAATATTGAAAGAACTTAAAAAAAGCTATACAAAGATTACCGAAATGAAGCTTTTCCACCCAAGAAAGTCTGAGGAGGGCTTGAAAGAGCAATGTCATACTCCTAGGCTCTTGTTGTTGTGCTAATTGCAAAACTTTCTTGTACACAACATTTGTGGTAGAAGTATTATCCATCTCCTCGCCCCTGGCATCAGACGCACTCTGCGAAATGAAAACCTTAACAACGTTTGATGCTCGGATACGTGAAAATGCCACATATAATTGGCCATGACTGAATACCGATGTCACCAAGTACAACCCCAAAACTGACAATGTTTGGCCCTGTGACTTATTGATTGTCATGTCAAATGCCAATCGAATAGGAAATTGCCATCTCCTTATGTCGAATGGAAGTTTAAGGTTGGTCGGAATGAATGTTATCCTTGGAATTAACGTTCTATCACCAGCATTGTTACGAGTAATGATTTCAGCTTCTAACACTTTTGTGTGAAACTCTTTGCATATCAACTGTGTCCCATTGCAGAAACCCTGGCGAGGATTCAAATTGCGCAACAAAATTATAGGAGCATTCCTTTTCAAAACCAACCAATGCGGGGGATATCCACCACCAAGATCAAGACTGTTCAAATACTCGACTGCAATCTCCCCCTAAGTTGTCCACTGAGTCTGCACTTAGGTACTCCCTTTCCTCACCGGGCATTGCCTTCAATGCCGTAGCATTAATTGCATCAACCTCGATGTTTCAAGGTGCAAGAATAGCGTGCTCTCGAAAGTATGGTGCACAGTCCAAAACAGTTGCAAGCCCTCGATACACCCATCCAATGAGGCCTTCCATGGACTTTGTCTCTAAAAGCATCTGCGATGGAATCACAACAGTATCTTCTTTTGTACATCTATTTATCCCATTGTCAATGTCCAGAACCCATTGCATGAACTCTTGCTCAGCACAATTATCACCATTCCGAAGGACCCGCATATTCTGCGTCAACTTCAATACTGTAGTGCGACCCCAAATCCTTGAGTGGCATAAGGTAGCATTGACAATGTCCTCTCGTCTTGCCTTTGGAAGAACTGGCAAGACTTGCCTAAAATCCCCCCCCAAGAATACCACCTTCCCACCAAAAAGTTGCTCATTGGACATGATATCTCGCAAAGTTCTGTCTGGTGCCTCGAAAGCAAACCGGTGAGTCATGGGTGCCTCATCCCATATTATCAGCCTAGCCATCTTCAAAACATCTGCGAGTTGACTATTAATCTTAATATTGCAACTGCTAGTACCATCCAGCTCCAACGGTATCTTGAATCATGAGTATGCTGTGCGTCCATTGGCTAGTAGCAATGCAGCAATCCCAGAAGATGCACATGCCAAAGCGATGAGCCCCTCCCCATGCAATCAAGAGAGCAAGCAATTGTAGAGAAAGGTCTTTCCAGACCCTCCTATACCATCGAGAAAAAAGACCTCACCACCATCTCCATAGACCCTTGCCAAAATCCGATCGAATGCAGCACGTTGACAGTGATTCAAGGACATTTCCATTTGCGGGGCAGACTGTGCTTCTTTCACACAATCAAACATTCTTTCTTCTTGTAATAAGCCATTTCCAGCTTCTGACAAAGATGTTCTATCTACAACAAGCATTCCGTCAAACTCAGCCAACCTTCACCCATGTTGTTGAAGAATGTGCTCCAAGTGCAATACAGCCTTCTTTATCGCTAGTTCATGACGACCAATTAAATTCCCCATACTTGATTCCAATATATTAAAAAAATCATCCGAAAGCTCAGGGGAAAATTTTTCCCACGAAAGCCGAGGAGACGTTTGCTCACAGAAAACCAATATTGTGACAAATAGGTGTCTCAGTTGTGCACTATTTTGATAAAACGCAGCCTCTTGCATACACACAAACCATTCATCATCACTCTCCAACAATCCCCGTGCTATGCATGCTACCTTGAAAGTAGGGTACACTTGGCTGTCAAAAGTATGTAGGTCATCAAAGGACTTGCATCCCGTGCACACATTAAGAAGCATACGCATGAAGTAGAGCTCACTAGCTGAGGGGGAAATATTGTACATCCGACCGATGGTCATCAAAGGACATGCATCCCATGCACACATTAAGAAGCATACGCATGAAGTAGAGCTCATCAGCTGAGGGGGAAATATTGTACATCCGACCGATGGTATTCCCCTTTTGTCTTCTAGTCCACCACTTACTGGTTTTGTTCCAAACCAACTTGTCTGGCAAGTCACCATACAGCAAGTTGCTTGCATCATATTGCAACTGATTATAAGTGAACCATTCTATGAGGGTGGTCTTTTGATTCTGTTCCCTGCCTACAACATTTTGCAAATCATCATCATCTCAAAAGATGACGTTATTGCGCATCGGAAGATGAACCTGCAATCTTTGCACATCGGGTTTTTCATCGTGTTTGGCATACTCATAAATCCGCCAACATGCTTCTGTTGCTGACACATAACGTGCATCTAAGTAACTACTAATCTCATCAATGCCACCGTCAACTATGTTGTGCAAATGCCCTTGCTCTCCTGCGTTATTTAGCTGCATCTTGATAATGGCTCTGTCATGACCTTTGTACACATATTTTTACAAATACTTAACTGCAGTGATTGTGGAGCATATTTCAACATTTATGTGTGCCTTGTACTTCACAGAGAGGAAAGGATTAAATGGCACAATCCAACAATTATCAATCACACCTTCTTTCACTTGTATCTTTCTAGCATCATCATGATGCATGTAAACTGGATAGCCATCGTTGCCAACAACAGTCGTCTGCGAGAATCCACGTGGATAATGACGAATGCATTTTCCATCAACCATGCAAGCTGCAGATGGATTTAGTGCACCACATGGACCATGGACATTACATTGCCCAATAATATCATGCAACTCCGGGAACATTGCCTTATCTGGCAACTCCGCACACACTAATCGGTCATAGTGACCGATCTCCATGGGTTTGAAACCACTTTCTAATATCAACAATATGTGTGAGTGTGGCAGACCTCTCTTTTGAAACTCTATGACACTCACATATCCAGCCACCTTCCCAAACAAATTATGTTTTGTAATTGACTGCATCATGTCCTTATGCTTTTGGAAAAACACACGGGCTGTCAAATCTAGACGGTCTTGCGCAGTTTGCCCCGGCAACAATGCTATAGATATTTTAGGCCATTTGGGATTACAGGTGAATGTTATGAATAAATCAGGTTTGCCCCTGTTCCTGACAATTGCCATAGCATCTTGGTATAGCTGGCACATATACCGAGGCCCTCTCGTAAAAGAAGAAGGCAACACCACCCTACACCCTGCAGCATTGCCAAGCACAGTACGTGTCCCATCAGCTATATTCACCATGTCCATCAACCCTTGATAGACTTCAGTGCGTAGGGAAGCTTGGTTGTTTCGTATCCACACCAACCTGGACTCTTCCATGCTACTGTAGGCATCAACCATGTATTGTTGCAGCAATCTACCCCCATGCAAAAGACATGCATTTGTATCATATCTCACTTGCAAATGATATGCGTAGTAGTCTCTGGGTGACACAACTCTGTCCATGTATCTCATGCAATGGTGTGTGATTACGAACATCACTATATGGGATATATGGATGCCAACCATCTTCCCCCCGAGGGAACAAAAGAACATACATGAGAGGCATGTATGATCGGTGCAAATTAGATATTCTATGCACAAACCCATTGCAGCTAAAAATCCGAATGTCCCGATTTCCAATATCGAAGTCATCCCCTTGTCTTGGCATGATTGCAGCAACCTCGCTAGCCATAGGAGCCAAGTACTGCCTTGAGGTGGAGCGGCTCTCACAAATAACCATCCTCAGGTTTGCATGTGGATTTGTTCTTAGCATTTGCCCAATAGCCATCAATGCACTGGCATATGGATTGCACTCGTGCATCATCCTTTGCAACAACTCCAAAATGCCTGGATCCAAACTAGGCATCCCATGTAAACGGTGTTCTAGTTCATGATCAGTGTCATACACATACAACTGTGCAAAATGTGGCATCTCTTGCCTAGCCTCATCGGGCAACAAATTTCCAACCCGATGATACACACTACCATGGACCCGAAAGTTTTGTATACCCCCATTCCCATGGAACATTTGATCAACATGGGCTCCCAATGAAACAAATGCCATGGCACTATTATAAGCCCTAATGTTTTTCTTAAACAGTCTACTTCTAGCATCATGTCCGTGCAGTAGAACTCTCAAAATCTCTGGTGCATTCGCATCTCTTGTTTCCACGGTTGAACCTGGCAAAAGCTGCATGTATGATCCATGGATCCGAGTGCATGAAGAGAAGGAGCATTGAAGACCAGTGGATACAAAGATAGATGCTCTACATTTTCCCTTAATGGAAAAGTATGCAAGATAGAGAGGCTCCCCCCTGCACCCAAAATCACAGCCCTGTTGTGAACAACACGCCTTCGGGTTCTTAAATGAGTAGCATCCCTGGTTGCATCCATTTGAGTAGTTGTACATACTACTGGAGCAGGTTCATGCTCATTACGTACTATTGGTGAAGTATGGAGGTCCATTGTATTTTCAGCAATGCATGCTACATTACTGTGCCCATGCATTTGATTCTGTTGTCTGCATAGGCCAACTTCTACATCCATAGATTCCACTACCACCCTCACACTTCTAGCAACTTGTGTTCTCGACCTTGTTCTTTGTATAGCATAAACGCGACGGGCCGCCCACGTTGAATCCATTTGAGTGCCCATGCATTTGGTCCTGTTGTCTGCGAAGGCTGTCTTCTACATCCATAGATTCCACAGCCACCCTCACGCTTCTAACTCCTTGTGTTTTCGACCTTGTTCTTTGTATAGCATAACTACGACGGGCCGCTCGCGTTGAATCCATTTGAGTAGGTGTACCTATCATTGAAGCATGTTGATGCACTCTACCTACTGTTACTGAAGTATTGAGGTCCATTGTATTTTCAGCCACAATGCACGCTACATTACTGCATCCGTGTATCTGATTATGTTGACTGCAAACTCCTACTTCTACACCCATAGATTCCATAGCCACCCTCATGCTTCTAGCACCTTGTGTTTTAGACCTTGTTCTTTGTATAGCATAAGCATAACAGGCCGCCCGCGTTGAATCCAACAATCTTCTCCTATGAGAATGTAGTGAATGTAGCCTCTCTTCTATTTATCTTGCCATCTTCTGTATCCACTCAACCAACTACATAAATATCTATTCCTCAAAGGGAAAAATAGCTTAATCAAATAACTTATGCATCATCCCTAACCATGACAAAATTGATGGATCTCAACCAATGTGCCCTAAGGAAGAAAATAATTTAGAAAAGCAAGAAGCAAGGTTAATTAGCAAAGCCATCCCTTTCCCATCTATCTAAAATTGAGAGCGGACCATCTATGCATTGAACTCATAGTGTCCCATGACCAAGTTTCAGTGTGTCACTATCTTTGGTAAGAGTAATGCTCATATTTTTTCAACATATGAGCAAAATATAATACCATATGTGCAACCATCATTTGAAACATAAAAACCAAAGCTAACATATCTAAAAAAACTCAAAGTTGACCATCTTAAGAAACGATGTGTATATGAATGAATATTTTAAAATAAAAAAGTATAAGCATTGCATCAGCAATTATGCGAATACATGATGCAAAAAAATTACAAATATTTGAGTATATCTTAAATAAAACGAAAATGGGAAGGAACAATAGGCAATTCAAATATTGAATTAAATTAGCTTCCATTGCCATATATACGTCAAATGAAAGTAAATATAATCATTTGCAAAAAAACTTGTCTTGCCAAATAACATAAGGGCAACCCAACTACATGAATCCCATAGAAGCATTTGGGATTCCAGTACAAAAAGTGACATAAAAGTCTCAGGAGTCAAACTTGTCTTGCCAAATAACATAAGGGCAACCCAAGTACATGAATCCCATAGAAGCATTTGGGATTCCAGTACAAAAAGTGACATAAAAGTCTCAGGAGTCAAACTTATCTTGCCAAATAACATAAGGGCAACCCAAGTACATGAATCCCATAGAAGCATTTGGGATTCTACTACAAAAAGTGACATAAAAGTCTCAGGAGTCTCTTTATTGTCACGGGTTGCGACCTGCTCTAGTTTACGGCTCATCCTGGTCATCAAAGCAGTTAGCCTATATAAACCAACTTTGAACATTGACACCTCAGTGGACAACAGCTGAACTTGTTCTTTCAACTTATCAACTTGTAGTCTACACCCATTCTCACATACAACTGCCCCTTCTCCACCTCTCCCCAAAATCTGTTGCATCCATTGATTAGAGTCCTTAACGCTATTCTCAATTTGAGAAATCCTTGCAATGAGAGTTCTAGGGAATTCTGCCATGTCCTGTGCTATTACTGCAGCACCATCTGAATGGATTTCTCCCCATAACGAGCCCAAATATCGTGTGTTCATGGCACATGCATCCTTATTATTCTCGCACATGGCTTGAATGGACTTTAAAAGATTGTAATGACTTGAATGCTCAGTTGCATGGGTTGAAGCTCTCCCCCTTCTAAGTCCTTTCATTATATTAGCAGTGCGACGTTCGCGGCTAGACTTAAAACGCTTTGAAGGCAACTTGGGACCGTGATTTGGTCCATGGGTTGAAGTCTCTGCCCTTGCAAAAACTTGATTTATCACATGAAGGCTATCTGGCTCACGAAAAGATGACAACACAATGTCAGAAATTGCAGAGCCCTCCACCCTTGCAGCTCGCTTCATTGCCCAAAGGCTTTGTCGCCCATGGAAACCCGACTCCCCAAGATTTGGAACAACGGTAGAAGCCATTTCTGGAGCTGCAAATACAAAAACCTTTTCAGGTATGTATTGGCTCAATTGTATAATTGGATCACACAGATTCCATAGAACAAACATGAGCAGAAATCAATTGGCATAGGAGGTAGATACCCAAAGATTGTAGCCCATCTCCTCTCAGCAAAGAATTTGGAATCAAGTTGGATGGATTGAGATATTTGTGAATGAGCTCTTGCCAAGCACTCATGCAAATATTTTCCGATTCAAAGGCGGTAAGTTGCTTAGAGCGACCAAGGATAAGGTGGTAGGAAGTAGAAATCATAGGACATGTTAACAGGAGAAATCCCCCTAACCTCCCCTTGCCATGCATTAGCCTCCTCTACCCAACCCTAAATCTGAGACCTTAGTCCTATGATCATCACCAAGCAATCTTACTGCAATCTTACTGTTTGCTCATCAAGGTGCTCCTGGGAAAGATACAATTAACTTTGAAGCTTTCGTATCCAACCACATCATGGACTTATTTCACTTCCGTCCACCATTATATTTTGCTCTGTGTGTGTGTGTATGTGTGTAGCCCCATCTATCATCCAATCGCCTCACCTCTCGAGCTTAGTTCTCATGGCTATAAAGCACACGATGTGAAACACACTTAATCCTTTACTCTCCTTGAGAAGCAAGGCTAACTTCTGAAAGAGGTTAGATTAGATCACTTAGGGAAGAGGATACTGGCTTATCTCTAGACATACTACCAGCTCGATGCTCCTAAGAAAAATACAAATACCTTTAATGATTACTGGTCCAAACACATCATGGCCTTGTCTTATTTCACTTCTAGCCTACCATTATATTTTTTCGTCCCCCCCCCCCCCCCCCTCTCTCTCTCTCTCTCTCTCTTGGTGTAGCCCCACCTATCATCCAATCGCCTCACATCTCAAGCTTAGTTCTCATGGCTATAGTCCACATGACATGAAACATATTTGATGCTTTACTCTCATTGAGAAGCAAGGCTAGCTTCTCAAAACAAAGGTTAGATTAGATCACTTAGGGTGGAGGGTGCAAGCTTATCTCTAGACATATTGCCAGGTCATCAAGATGCTCCTACAAAAGATACAATCACATTTAATGATTACTGGTCCAACCACATCATGGCCTTGTCTTATTTCACTTTTGCCCTACCATTATATTCTTTCCTCCCCTCTCTCTCTCTCTCTCTCTCTCTCTCTCTCTCTCTCTCTCTCTCTCTCGGTGTAGCCCCACCTATCATCCAATCGCCTCATGTCTCGAGCTTAGTTCTCATGGCTATAGTCCACATGACATGAAACATATTCGATGCTTTACTCTCATTGAGAAGCAAGGCTAGCTTCTCAAAACGAAGGTTAGATTAGATCACTTAGGGTAGAGGGTGCAAGCTTATCTCTAGACATATTGCCAAGTCATCAAGATGCTCCTAGGAAAGATACAATTACATTTAATGATTACTGATATCCAATCGCCTCACCTCTGGAGGTTAGTTCTCATGGCTATAATGCACATGATATGAAACATACATAATCCTTTACTCTCCTTGAGAGGTTGATTAGATCACTTAGGGTCCAACCACATCATCGCCTTGTCTCTAACTAATACACTAACTTAATTCACTTCTGTCCATCAACATATTTTCCCTCTCTCTCTCTCTCCCTCTCTCTCTCTCTCTCGCCTCTATTATCTTTTAGTTCTTCCGTCTCAATAATATAATCATCTAGAAACTATAAGATCATAATGGTTTGGATGATTTTAAAAATGTAGCTTACATTTAATGATTACGGTCCAACCACATCATCGCCTCCATTATCTTTTAGTTCTTCCATCTCAATAATATAATCATCTACAAACTTAAGTCACTTCTGTCCACCATTATATTTTCCCTCTCTCTCTCTCTCTCCCTCTCTCTCTCTCTCTCTCTCTCCTCCATTATCTACAAACTATAAGATCATAATGGTTTGGATGATTTTAAAAATGTAGCTTGTCTTAAACGATGCAAATATAGATTTAACATATCTTCAACGATGCAAATATAGCTTTAACATATGGAGAGATAAATCCGTCAATACTCTCTCTCTCTCTCTCTCTCTCTCTCTCTCTCGCCTACATTACCTTTTGCAAGCTTATCTCTAGACATATTGCTAAGTCATCAATATGCTCCTAGGAAAGATACAATTACATTTAATGATTACTGATATCCAATCGCCTCACCTCTAGAGGTTAGTTCTCATGGCTATAATGCACATGACATGAAACATACATAATCCTTTACTCTCCTTGAGAGGTTGATTAGATCAGATAGGGTCCAACCACATCATCACCTTGTCTCTAACTAATACACTAACTTAATTCACTTCTGTCCATCAATATATTTTCCCTCTCTCTCTCTCTCTCGCCTCTATTATCTTTTAGTTCTTCTGTCTCAATAATATAATCATCTAGAAACTATAAGATCATAATGGTTTGGATGATTTTAAAAATGTAGCTTACATTTAATGATTACTGGTCCAACCACATCATCGCCTCCATTATCTTTTAGTTCTTCCGTCTTAATAATATAATCATCTACAAACTTAATTCACTTCTGTCCACCATTATATTTTCCCTCTCTCCCTCTCTCTCTCCCTCTCTCTCTCTCTCTCGCCTCCATTATCTACAAACTATAAGATCATAATGGTTTGGATGATTTTAAAAATGTAGCTTGTCTTAAACGATGCAAATATAGCTTTAACATATGGAGAGATAAATCCGTCAATACTCTCTCTCTCTCTCTCTCTCTCTCTCGCCTCCATTACCTTTTTGAAAAAAGATGGTTCTCAGTTCATCAAGGTGCTCCTGGGAAAGATACAATTAACTTTGGAGCTTTCGTATCCAACCACATCATGGACTTATTTCACTTCTATCCACCATTATATTTTGCTCTGTGTGTGTGTGTGTGTAGCCCCATCTATCATCCAATCACCTCACCTCTCGAGCTTAGTTCTCATGGCTATAAAGCACATGACTTTTGGAGGGGGTGTGCAGGCGTGGGGGGGACTATCGATTGTACTATGTCCCCCTTTTTATGTAGGAAGGTGGGGAACTATGGTGTTCACAATCTGTACCCCTGGGTTGGGCTTAACGGCCGTCGTGACCCTTGGGTGACCTCATGACTACGGGTTCGTGACCTCATAATGGGTCGGCTCCTTGGTGGGACTTTGTATCCCTTACATGTATCAGGGGTATTTGATCATGTTGTTGCAATAACCGAGAAGCCAAGCACTTCTTGCAAGCATTGCAGGTTGGGGCACATGAGCCAGAATGGAATGAAACTCTTATGCCGTTTGGGTTATGTACCGCATTTGAGTTTCTCTGATTTTGAATTTTGTGAGCATTGTCTCTATGGGAAGCTTACTAAATCAGCCCATAAAAGAAGGGGAAAGAAAGAGTTTGAAAAGCTTGATTTGGTTAGTTGCATCATCAATAAATGTCACATAGTATTCAGCCCCGCCTAATGACCATGTAGGCATGGGACCACATACGTCTGAAATCCTTTACTCTCCTTGAGAAGCAAGGCTAACTTCTAAAAGAGGTTAGATTAGATCACTTAGGGAAGAGGATGCTGGCTTAGACATACTGCCAACTCGATGCTCCTAAGAAAAATACAAATACCTTTAATGATTACTGGTCCAAACACATCATGGCCTTGTCTTATTTCACTTCTGCCCTACCATTATATTTTTTCGTCCTCTCTCTCTCTCTCTCTCTCTCTCGGTGTAGCCCCACCTATCATCCAATCGCCTCACGTCTCAAGCTTAGTTTTCATGGGTATAGTCCACATGACATGAAACATATTTGATGCTTTACTCTCATTGAGAAGCAAGGCTAGCTTCTCAAAACGAAGGTTAGATTAGATCACTTAGGGTAGAGGGTGCAAGCTTAGCTCTAGACATATTGCGAGGTCATCAAGATGCTCCTACGAAAGATACAATCACATTTAATGATTACTGGTCCAACCACATCATGGCCTTGTCTTATTTCACTTCTGCCCTACCATTATATTCTTTCGTCCCCCCCCCCCCCCCCCCTCTCTCTCTCTCTCTCTCTCTCTCTCTCTCTCTCTCGGTGTAGCCCCACCTATCATCCAATCGCCGTTCTCATGGCTACAGTCCACATGACATGAAACATATTTGATGCTTTACTCTCATTGAGAAGCAAGGCTAGCTTCTCAAAATGAAGGTTAGATTAGATCACTTAGGGTAGAGGGTGCAAGCTTATCTCTAGACATATTGCCAGGTCATCAAGATGCTCCTAGGAAAGATACAATTACATTTAATGATTACTGATATCCAATCGCCTCACCTCTGGAGGTTAGTTCTCATGGCTATAATGCACATGATATGAAACATACATAATCCTTTACTCTCCTTGAGAGGTTGATTAGATCACTTAGGGTCCAACCACATCATCGCCTTGTCTCTAACTAATACACTAACTTAATTCACTTCTGTCCATCAATATATTTTCCCTCTCTCTCTCTCTCCCTCTCTCTCTCTCTCTCTCGCCTCTATTATCTTTTACTTCTTTCGTCTCAATAATATGATCATCTAGAAACTATAAGATCATAATGGTTTGGATGATTTTAAAAATGTAGCTTACATTTAATGACTACTGGTCCAACCACATCATCGCCTCCATTATCTTTTAGTTCTTCCGTCTCAATAATATAATCATCTACAAACTTAATTCACTTCTGTCCACCATTATATTTTCCCTCTTTCTCTCTCTCTCTCACCTCAATTATCTACAAACTATAAGATCATAATGGTTTGGATGATTTTGAGAATTTAGCATGTCTTAAACGATGCAAATATAGCTTTAACATATGGAGAGATAAATCCGTTAATAATCTCTCTCTCTCTCTCTCTCTCTCTCTCTCTCTCTCTCTCTCTCTCTCTCTCTCTCTCTCTCTCCCTCCCTCTCTCTCTCTCTCTCTCTCTCTCTCTCTCTCTCTCTCTCTCTCTCGCCTCCATTACGTTTTTGAAAAAAGATGGTTCTTAGTTCATCAAGGTGCTCCTGGGAAAGATACAATTAACTTTGGAGCTTTCGTATCCAACCACATCATGGACTTATTTCACTTCTGTCCACCATTATATTTTGCTCTGTGTGTGTGTGTGTGTGTGTGTAGCCTCATCTATCATCCAATTGCCTCACCTCTCGAGCTTAGTTCTCATGGCTATAGTGCACATGACATGAAACACACTTAATCCTTTACTCTCCTTGAGAAGCAAGGCTAACTTCTGAAAGAGGCTAGATTAGATCACTTAGGGAAGAGGATGCTAGCTTATCTGTAGACATACTGCCAGCTCCATGCCTCCTCCATGCTCCTAAGAAAAATACAAATACCTTCAATGATTACTGGTCCAAACACATCATGGCCTTGTCTTATTTCACTTTTGGCCTACCATTACATTTTTTCGTCCTCTCTCTCTCTCTCTCTCTCTCTCTCTCTCTCTCTCTCTCTCTCTCTCTCTGTGTGTATCCCCACCTATCATCCAATCACCTCATGTCTCGAGCTTAGTTCTCATGGCTATAGTCCACATGACATGAAACATATTTGATGCTTTACTCTCATTGAGAAACAAGGCTAGCTTCTCAAAATGAAGGTTAGATTAGATCACTTAGGGTAGTCGGTGCAAGCTTATCTCTAGACATATTGCCAGGTCATCAAGATGCTCCTATGAAAGATACAATTACATTTAATGATTATTGGTCTAACCACATCATCGCCTTGTCTCTAACTAATACACTAACTTAATTCACTTCTGTCCATCAATATATTTTCCCTCTCTCTCTCTCTCTCCCTCTCTCTCTCTGTCTCGCCTCTATTATCTTTTATTTCTTCCGTCTCAATAGTATAATCATCTAGAAACTATAAGATCATAATGGTTTGGATGATTTTAAAAATGTAGCTTACATTTAATGATTACTGGTCCAACCACATCATCGCCTCCATTATCTTTTAGTTCTTCCATCTCAATAATATAATTATCTACAAACTTAATTCACTTCTGTCCACCATTATATTTTCCCTCTCTCTCTCTCTCTCCCTCTCTCTCTCTCTCTCCTCCATTATCTATAAACTATAAGATCATAATGGTTTGGATGATTTTAAAAATGTAGCTTGTCTTAAACAATGCAAACATATGGAGAGATAAATCCGTCAATACTCTCTCTCTCTCTCTCTCTCTCTCTCTCTCTCTCTCTCTCTTGCGCCTCCATTACCTTTTTGAAAAAAGATGGTTCTTAGTTCAGTTTTCCCCTCCCAAGAATCTAAGCATCCACGAATTATAAGATCAGAATGGTTTCCATGAATGTAGCTTGTCTCAAATGATGCAAACACACACACACACACACACACACACACAATGTGTCCTAAGGAAGCAAAGAATTCATGAATTATCAGATCGGAATGGTTTCAATGATTTTGAAAATGTAGCTTGTCTTAAACGATGCAAACACACACACACACACACAACGTGTCCTAAGGAAGCAAAGAATTCCAAAAAGAAAGCAAGGTCAATTGAAAAGCAAGGCTAGCTTCTCAAAATGAAGGTTAGATTAGATCACTTAGGGTAGACAGTGCAAGCTTATCTCTAGACATATTGCCAGGTCATCAAGATGCCCCTACGAAAGATACAATTACATTTAATGATTATTGGTCCAACCACATCATCGCCTTGTCTCTAACTAATACACTAACTTAATTTACTTCTGTCCACCATTATATTTTCCCTCTCTCTCTCTCTCCCTCTCTCTCTCTCTCTCTCGCCTCCATTATCTTTTAGTTCTTCTGTCTCAATAATATAATCATCTAGAAACTATAAGATCATAATGGTTTGGATGATTTTAAAAATGTAGCTTCTAGATCTCTCTCTCTCTCTCTCTCTCTCTCTCTCTCGCCTCCATTACCTTTTTGAAAAAAGATGGTTCTTAGTTCAGTTTTCCCCTCCCAAGAATCTAAGCGTCCACGAATTACGATCAAAATGGTTTCAATGAATGTAACAAAGAATTCATGAATTATCAGATCGGAATGGTTTCAATGATTTTGAAAATGCTTAAGATGCAAACACACACACACACACACACACACACACACACAATGTCAATTGGAAAAAAAGTGATCGCCTACCTGGATAAACAAAAGTTGTGGAGAGAAGCTAGTGCTAGTCCAACAATAAAATGAAGCACCTGCAAGAAAAACAACCCAAAAAAAAAGTAAAGCTAAGCGAATTGTACATCTCTCTCTCTCTCTCTCTCTCTCTCTCTCTCTCTCTCTCACTCACATAGAAATACGTAATGACATACACCCCCACGTATAAATTAAGCTAATGCCTTACACCTTTATCCCCTTCTTCCCATTTCCTTTATATTTGATTTAATCCAAGTGTCGCCTTTCCATATTCTTTTGTTTTCGGCGCATGCAATGAAATAGTCATTGCACCCCTTCGCCTCACTACATGGGCCCTCCATGGTCTAGATTCCATAAACTTAATCACACTCCCTCACCTTTTTCTTTATGCCGCAAACCTCCAATGTACCTCCATGAGTGAGGGGATACTTTTCCTTCACTTTTGGGCCGATGATGCTCAGTTACGTGTCAAAGTGGATGTTTGAAGTGATTTTTGTTATGTGCTGGAGGAGCATGGGATGAGGCAAGGAAGGGAAGGCAATAGATAGAAGATAGATGCTCAAGGGCGCTCGTATGTCTGCACTCTGCATGCCTTTGCCCCCTCGAGATTTGCATTCGGGTCCTCACACACATCCCCAAGAAAACTCGTCTCGCTCTCTCTCTCTGACCTTGTCTTTGTCTCTTTTTGTTCAAATCTTTAGAAATCGATATACTTGCTCGGCTCCCTTTGCTGCATGTGTTTGGCAATCTACAAACCGTAGTAGCAAGCTGCAAAGGCAAGGAGTAGGCAATCTGCAGAAGCGTAGCAAGGCATGCAGAGGCTAGGGCACTGAGAGAAGGAGGAGTGGGTTGGCACCGCAAGAGCTGGAGTTGAGCGACGGCGATGACGAAGGGTGGTGGAGGGTGGTGGAGCTACAGGAGACGAAGGGTGGAGGGTGGTGCGAGGTCGACGACGAAGAGCGATGGAGGGAGGTCGACGACGAAGGGTGAGCTGCAGGAGACGAAGCCGAGGTCGAGCGACGGAGGTGGTGGAGGTTGGAGCTCGAGCAACGGAGGGGCGACGGCGCAGTCTCTTTGAAGGTGTGATGAAGGCGATGGCGCCTCCCAGCCACGTGGCTCTCCCTCCTCCCTCCTTAAGAGAATAGATAGATCCCTCCTTAAGAGAATAGATAGAAGATAGAAGATAGATGAGTGAATTGGAACAAGAGGTAACTAATGACGGAGTGAGCCGGCATTTTTTAGTTTTTGTAACGGGAGAAAAGGAAATTTGACTGCCGTGCGTGACATGGCTACCATAGCTTTGTCTTGGGGGTACTTTGAGCGAATGGAGAGGCGAATCGAAGGGAGATGAAGAGGAGAAGGGAATGGGGGTACACTGAGCGAATAGGGAGGCGAAGGGCGAATGGAGGGGGGCGAATAGAGAGGCGACTGAGAAATTTCGGGAGGCTTTAATCAGAGAGGCAATTACGTCGTGGAGCATACGTTACTAAGAACGTTAGCTCTTCAGAGGAGAAAAACTTCCGAACTTAGGGACATGGTTTTGACGTGAAGTCCGTTAGGTTGTCAAGCAATGGAGATAACAAATTGATGTCTACAGTGAGAACGCAAATTATGTCAGGCGGAATCCCCTAGGATGATAATACCAACCTCGTAACCTTAACGTACATTTTCAAACTTCAAAGGAATAATCTTTGTCAAGCCGGCAGACAAAACATCTTGATTGTGTCTATGCAGGTGTAGACTGAGAAAACTAAATCCATGGAACTGTCGATCCTAATGCAAGATCCTCATCAGTTTGCACGCTCCCCGTCTGCCACAATATCATCGACGTAGTTCGCCGCCCTTGATTCTTGCGCTTGTCGACAAGCGACGATGCTTCCGACTGTAGTGGATCCGTCTCCTTTTTTGTTGCACCTTGTAGTTCCAGCTATAAAGTACTTCGATTTTTTCTAATCGCCCTCACCGTAGGCG
This sequence comes from Dipteris shenzhenensis, assembly GCF_047967505.1. Taxonomy (NCBI): domain Eukaryota; kingdom Viridiplantae; phylum Streptophyta; class Polypodiopsida; order Gleicheniales; family Dipteridaceae; genus Dipteris; species Dipteris shenzhenensis. Next base: position 17,792,983 of record NC_141608.1, on the reverse strand, counting down.
ATCTCATTCTGGCCGGCATGGAGCGCTTACTCCTTACTCTGGATGCTTCCACCCTTGCTCCCCTCGCTGCTGCCCTGATCTCCATCTCCATCGCTGCATGGCTCTTCTGGAGATCCAGGACCCCTTTTAAACGGGCCGATCTCCCGCCCGGCTCCTTGGGTCTGCCGTTCATTGGACAAACCCTGCAACTCGTTGCAGCATCGAGGAAGAACCTTTACGACTTCTCAGAGGAGCGTCACCGAAGGTCCTCCCTTTTCCCTACGCTTCACAAAAATTGAGCCTTCTATGACGACAATTCTCTCTACAAGAAGGCACTTCTAATGTCAAATTTCTCCATTGCGCACCCAATTTTTGGACGACCCAGCTTCCTGCAGTGAAATTTCTATTGGTACAATTGAGAGAATGCTGTTGTTTTCAGATACGGGGAGGTATTCAAAACCCACATTTTCGGAAAGCCATGCATCTTCGTCGCTGGGGCAAAGGCTGCAAAGATGCTCTTTCTCTCAGGCAATCGTATCTTCGATTCTGCGCATTTAGGCAACATAGAAGCACTATTTGGCGACAGATCGATTCTCTCTGTTCGAGGCGAGGAACACAAGCGTATTCGCAGGATTACGAACGAAGTATTCGGCATTGAATCCATAAAGAAATACGTGGAGCGAGTTGAAGAGGTGGCATTGCACACGTTCTCGAGTTGGCGAAAGGGGCAAGTCCGCAATTTAGAAGACGAGGCCTTACAGGTAATTAGCTCTAGCTCTGACTATTGAGAAGTTTGTGTTGGAGAGCACCTCACCTCACCCCAAAGCCCTCACTATTAAGAAGTTTGTCTTGAAGAGCACCTCAAGCCCTCTCAGCATTCGCCCACCTGAGCTGGCTGCCCGCTTGGTTGACTTACGCTTCTTCCTTCAACCTAAGCCACGAGTAGTTAGCCTCTCATAGTTGACCATGGCTATGTGATTGCGTTTGTGTGTGGAGGGTTTGGACCGGGAAGTTTACCTTAGGATTTAAACTACTTTCTCGTAGCTAGCCATGTGTATGTGATTAGGTTTGTGTGTGGGGGAAGTGGATGGGATGTATTCAAGGGCCCATTCCAAAGTGGGGGGTTAAGGGTTTCTAATTTGTTTATTTATTTGAAAAATGTGGGTTCTTATGTAGGTTTTTTGTTTACATATAAAGATGTCATCACAAATAGTACAGAAGTAGAACCATAATATAGGCACGAACTAATTTCTAATTTGGAAGCATTTGCCTCCTGTTAGATGCTTATTGGATGGTATTTGAATCTATTTTTCTTTTGATTTTCAAAAGTCAACTCATTGCTACCCTATTGTTTAATATTAAACGTCCTTATAGTTGTTAATCATCAGATATGAGCACATGTCATGTATAGTGATGTGTCCATCTCTAAATGATTCTATCTTCCTATTCAAGCATCATGAGTTCTTGAGAAATAGCAACACCATGGAAGGTCCTCATTACAAATAATATTCTCAATGTTTAGGTTTCATAAATGCATGCATTAGTTTAGTCCCATATACTTTTTGTCCCTTATGACTGTAATTACCTAGTCTAGGGTCAATATACATAAAGGTTGGAAGCAAACATGTTTGTCTTTTGCTATTGTGTAATCTAAGAGAATCTCAAGCATCTAACTGGTGAGCGTTAAGGCATTAAAAGAAAAGCCAACTAGCTTTTAGGCAATCAAAAGGCATGACAAGAAGGACAATAGACCTTAATAATTGTAGACGGAGTAGTGTAATCCATCTACTATCTATCTATTCACATGTGTGTGTACTTGTTCGTGTGTGTGTGTGAATGCATGGTATGTACGTGCGTATATATGCATGCATACATGCATATAGATAGATTTATATAGAATAGATCTCTCTTCAATATTAATAGATCCTTCTTATGGTTGCCTATAATCCAAATTGTAGGTATGTTGCATGTGCCTACCTTGGCTAGTATGGGTTTAAGGGGGGGGAGAAAGAGAGAGAGATTGCTGAAAAACTGACTTATTGGCCCTTTGGCACCAGTTTGCCCTCAACCTCATAGTTGGAACACTATTGAGTCAGCCACCAAGCGCAGAAACGAAAAGGATGGAAAAGCTATCAGCCATATTAGCAAGGGGAATGATGAGTCTTCCCATCCACATTCCCGGGTTTTATTTCCATGAGGCATGGAAGGTGATTATTATAAATCTGTGACGTTTTCTTTTTCATTATCTTTAAGAGGATTAAAAACGCAAATTGAAAAAGTTTCCTTCGAACAATGATTTGATAGTAAAAAATGTTGCCCAATGGAATGTAGCAAGTAATAAGTAATTTTATGGCGCAGGCTCGAAATGAACTGATACGTATATTCAAAGAAGAAATCCAACGAAGGAAGGGAATGGCAGAGTCGGCGATGCCGGACGACTTGATGACCAAAATGCTAGCGCCAAAGGACCCTTCTACCGGAGATACCATTTTGGGTGACGATGAGATTGCTCAAAACATGGTCACCTTCATCCTGGCTGGGCATGAAACATCGGTTTCGATGATTATGTTCATAATCAAGTACCTGGACGAAAATCCGAGCGTCGAAGAAGCGTTACGGGTAAACATGCTTTGATCTGAAGCAAGTTAAAATGACGACTATAATCGTGCAAATACGGCCCGCATGCAAATCAAGGACGTCAACCAATCACGTCAACCAATCGAAATACTTAGTGTAGTGACATTCTGGCATATGCGTGTTAATTTCTTCAGGTAGAGCATGAGGAGATCAGACGAAGGAAGCTTGATCAAAATGCACCTCTTACCTGGTCCGAAGTGAAGCAGATGAGCTTCACAGAGAAGGTAAACAAAACATGATGACAAACCAGCTAAAGAATTAGCATTCTGATACTGCTTGTGAGATGTTTGATCTTCTTCTGATGCAGGTAATCAGTGAAGCAATGAGACTTGCAAATCTTGCGCCCTGGATACCTCGCATCGCCATGCAAGACTACCCCCTGGAAGGTGACGCACTCGGCAGATGCTTTCTATTACAAAAACTGCACCTATTCCTACAGCGGGGTTTCCTGACCCTATTTTCTATTAACATCCAACATTCAGCTTTCTATCGCGATCCAATTTGCTCTAACTCTCCGAAAACTGTCTTGTCCTGCTGGATTGTTGAGATCCTTTTGTGGGGAGATTATCAAGCGCAACGCCCGCTTGAAGTTTCTTTCATGATTCCCATTCAAGCCCGATCATATCTTTTACATTTGTTCACAGGTTACATGATTCCAAAAGGCTGGCTAGTGGTTTTAAACGCTCGAAGGACACATCTGATGTCCGACAATTTCCCTGACCCCCAGAGTTTCAATCCATCTCGCTTGGACAAGGTATTCTGTATAGTGCATTAAAACTGCCACTTCGTGTCGATGAATTTTTGTGCGTACATTCGGATGTTGATCCAACGGCTGATCTGATCTTGAGTATTGCTAATGCAGCCCCCTAAGGCATTCAGCTTGGTACCTTTTGGGCTAGGCGATAGACTTTGCGTTGGCAAGGATCTGGCCAAGTTAGAAATAAGCGTCTTTCTCCATCACATGTGTGGGGGGTTCAAGTAAGTACTCCATTTATGAGACATCCTCACGTTGTACATCGTTATTTTAAAAAAAAGAGAAGCTTTTATTACTATAGGAAAAATATACAAAAAGGGTACTACTCCCCACTATCTATGCCAATACGGCTAACTTTCACCCAAGAAAGAGCAACTGCCAAGAGAACAACCTACAGTATGGGAACTAACTCACTTAGGCCTCACTTAGGCATATACCAATAAGGGAGCCCCTCCTGTTCACTAGTTCCCCATGTTAGCAAGAAAACCTTTTGTCAGCCCTACAAGAGCATTCTCCCGAGACCCCACCCCAATTCGTTGTTTGAAAACTAACTCATTCCGCAAAGTCCAGATGGCCAAGAACACAGTAGCATAAATATAGTACCAAGATGCCGCCAATGTAGAGGGCAGATCATAAGTATCTCCCAAAAACTACCAATCTCCATTAGTATAAACAAAGATTCGACCATTGAGGCACGTCTTCCTAACAGCACCTACAACATAACACCAGATTCTTCTTGGCACTGAACACACCCAAGTTAGATGCATATAGTATTCTCTATCCATCTCCCACATAGTGGGTAGAATGCATTATGTTTAGGCCATTTTACCATACTACCTCTCAGAGGCAGCTACTTATGCATAACCTTCCATACAAAAAAATTAGCCTTCCCCATTGAACATCCCTTCCATACGTCACTTATTCTTTGTTTTCACGACTTCTCTGACCATCTCAGCTTCCATTTCTCATTCAATTTTGGAGTTAACAAGTGATCAACACCCACGGGGGTCACTAAGAAATATGTAGGATAACACTGCGATCAATAGAAGGGGCTTTATATTTTTATGGAGTTACAAAAAATATACATACATAAGGGGCTTCAAATTTCAAAAAGTGAAAATTTTCATACTTTAATCATCTGAAAATTTACACAAGGGGTGTATATAGGCTATTAAAATTTATCGGTGGGAGTTTTTTTTTCATAGTGCCCCCCTTGTGGATCAACAATTAAACTTTTGTCTTTGGTTGTGATCCTTCTAATTCTAGTTGATCCTAGATACTATCTGACAAGGGCCAAGGCAAACTGGTCTCTCAACAATCCTATCGACTTCCAGTATGCCCTTCTACCATCCCAAGGTGAAACCAAGTCCTAATACCCTTCCTAAGCAAGAACCTTGTAGTTAGAACATCCACCCAAGCCAATGCCTTTCCTTGCAGTGTGACAACCCAACTGGACACTATTATATTGCTCATATAGACTAGCATCTCGTCGGAGACCAGATCTACCCTTCCAATGCATCAAGTGACTACATGCTTTCTCGGCATCAGCTAAACCTGCAATTAGATCTGACCCATAGATCTTGACTGGGAACTAAGAGCGATGTCTATCATACCATGGCAAGTCCCTCCAAATACCAACCCTTCCCCTTGGAATCCTCTGAAAGCCATTTGCAACATTCCACCCAAGGGGCATTACACTCAAAGACTTGAGGTAACCACTTACCAATCAAGGCAATATTTAGGAGGTCAATATCGAGGACTCCCAAAATGCTAGTAGCCTTTGGGACCTTCATGGCATCCCAAGGTATGTAGTGCCACTTACGTCTGTCCTTGTCCTAAGCCTAGATGGAGGAACTCAACAACTTCTCTATCTCTAGCCAATGGTTCTTTTTTAAATGCAAATTGGTGGCCAGATAATTTGTAGCTACAAAAAGGACATGTTTAACAATCAAGAACAATCAACACTCTTGCATTTCATCCTAACACTACACCATGCTAGACTCTTACCTTTTGCTATATCTTTTCTTTAGATCACTACAACATTGCCTCAGCATGACTCCCAAAGGGGCACCATGGTACTAGATCACAATAACTTAAAAAACATACTTAATAAGAAGAGCAATCAACCATGGAGGTTGAATTTCCAGATCAGATATGATACCAAAAGTTTCAAGGAAACTACATACCGAAACCTAGGCTACACAAAAATCTTGCAACATCAAGAAATGCTTCTCTACAATTTCTTGAGATTCCAACATAATGGCCACCACACCATTATTGCGAGAAGAATTGATCCCGAAAGGCAGAGCTACCCCATGAATTGACCCTCCAACAACCACCTCCTTCTTGATCATATGAATTAGATGAATAGTGCCAAGGGCAAACAATAAAGGGGCTAGAGGCACCCTTGATGAACTGACCAATGAAGATGGAACCTACCTATTACCCTCCCTAGGATAGTCGAGGCATTATTGAACAACACACCAACCCTCTTCACTCTCCCTAGAGTGATTAATAGCCTAATCACTCTTCAATTCTTGGAGACATCCACCCTCCCTTTGGCATTACCCTCCCTAGAGTGATTAATAGCCTAATCACTCTTCAATTCTTGGAGACATCCACCCTCCCTTTGCATGAGCTTATATTTTATCTCATCCCTTTAGCATTCGATCTAGTTCCATAGGTACCCCATGCATCATATCACCTCTTGCTAGCTTTGTGTTCTCCTCTCGTGTTGACCAACATCTTGCATAATGGCCTGTCTTCCTGTACAAGTACTGAGAATTTGGGAACGGCCAAAATCTATCCTTTTGAGTGACCACAACCTCCTCTGATAGATGTACATCAACAAAATCCAGCAGATCTTAACCAGTCCCAAAGAACCTAGGCATGCTTTGCACCAAATATTTTGTGACCAGAAGGAAAAACAACCAAAATCCTACCAAAAGCATTAGCCACCATATCCAGAGACTTACCCGTCCATGCCGTATATGCCTGGGAAATCACTACAAACTAGACACTCCCTGAACATGGATTCATCAATACTAAAGGAGGGGCTCTGTGGTATGGCCAACACTGCTATTCCTTAATACATGACGGACCTACCAAGCACATCAATTTGGATAGCCACAAATGCATTATAAAAAATCATTTACCCATGAAACGAGGAGCATATCCCTACATTGATATTTCACTTTGAATGCCAAAAACCTGTAGCTCCCCTAACGTAGGCACTATGTTAGTGAAGGAAAGTTAGAACCTTATGTTGGCTAGTCTTTCCACCTTTGGCTTGGTTGCATCGAAATGTAGATGGCACCTAGTCTTGTGCTTCACAACATTTCCCCATAGGTCTTTTTTCATAGGTTTTGCCTCCCTTCGAGCAACATTTGCACACACCAGATTCTAGGTTTCCTCATTTGATAAAGGAGAAACGCCTACCACCTAATTTTTGGACATTATTTTCATGAATGAAGCTTGATCAACCTATTGCACCTTAAGTGCATCACTTCCCTACCCCTTGGACTCCACAACGTTGGCTCTCCACTGAATTGTCTACATGCAACATATCTGGACCATCACTTCTTGTTGACAAAGGCTTGGACACTACCACCCCAACCTTGATCAGGCCACTACCCTTTGAGCTTTCCTCAGGCAAGATGATAGAAAGGTCCTCACATCTCCGACTCTTCACTCCTCCATTGGAACCCATTCCATAACAAGAACACTCAAACATTCAAGCACTCACACACCACTACACATGCAAGAAACTGGAGGTACCACATGCAAGTGGGCAACAAACTCACTTTTTTCAGTCCTTCCACCTATACTTTGTTGCTTTTTCCTATCTCATGTTAAACGAACAGAGAAATATTACCCCACTATTGGTGGTTCCAAAGAGAGCCACTAGCTTAATTAGTGTGAAAGACATACCAAGAGCCTTTCATGTATGTCAAGGGTTAAGCACAAGTGCGCACGTGCACACACACACACACACACCTCACATATGAGCTCCAGCTCATCATACTTTGATGGTGGCCAATTTTTGACTTGGATAGTGACAAAAAAGACACTTTTTTGCTAGTGGTGATCTTGTGGTGATCCGTGGGAGACTGGAGTCCATAAACAAGGCCATTCATGGAAAGTTGGTTAAAATAATCCCTTGACAAAGATAGAATTCAGAGAGGAGATCTACAAGGACATCTTAAGGGTTAACCCTAGATACTTAGAGACTAAGAAAATGTGTCAGTATCCATCAACCTATCTTCATGAACTACTATTATTTAATATACCTAGTGGCTTTCTTAGGTAGTAAATTTCCAAATACTCCAAAATACCTTAATGCATAGAATAAGAAACTTATAATGGTAAGTGTTTAAAGCCTAAAAAATGCCTTTGATTTTTTTCTTTCATGGTGAATTTGGTTTTGTCTTATAGTTTTGGGCAAATTTTTATATTATATTTAGAATGCTTAATGAGACATTCCATGTATAATTATACAATCATTTCTATGCCATCAAGAAATTGAAATGATATAGTGTTATAAGAAATATTGGAACTTCAAATTTGTGTTTAATTATCAATATTGTCAGTAAGAGACAATTATTGCTGTTACAGGTGGAAGCGAGATACAAAAGACATGGGTTTGGACTTTAGTGGTATAATCAAACCTAAGGGTGGTGTTCCAATTAAGATCATAGAGCAGTTGAGATGAACAATGGTAGTCCAATATTTGTTTTCCAATATGTTGTTCATTGCCTTCTCAATGGGAAGATGATATTATATAAGGTATTTACTCTATAAATGTAAAATTTTAAAAAAAATGTAGATCTAATATGAATTCATTTTGCATCCAAACTAAGAGCTTTAATGGAATTTTGCTCACTTAAGATCTCATGCACTCACCTATTCAAGTGCCCATGATAATCTTATTTTATAAAATATCAATAAGGTTTAGAGTGAGATGTTTACCAATATTGTTGCATACATATGGAGATACTTTTTTAAAGAACATTTTTTGTTTATAAAAACATGAGTTAATCATTTGAAAGTCATTAAAAGTGCGACAACCATGTTTTTTCATTTGATCGTGGAAATCAATTGATTGGATAAATACCATGTAGCATATCACAAACATCACATGGTCAAAAGAAAATTTATCCATGGTATATGCAAAATATTTCCTATATCTTCTAGTATTTTGAGGTTATTACATAGTTAAATGTAATAAACTCAAAAAATATTGAGTGAGTATTATGCAGTACAATGTGCAGAAAAATCTATAAAATTGAGTTCTACCATCATTTGCCACATATCTTCCTTGATTTACTAGTTGTGATTCGTAAAAGTTATCTTCAACACTTTTTGGTTAGTTTTATGAGTTTTCCTTAGTGTTTGTGTAGGTTGCTTAGGATTGAGTGTGTGGCTTGCCATTTATAGCTTGATAATCTTGTCCTAACTAACATAGATAGATAGATAGATAGATAGATAGATAGATAGATAGAGAGAGAGAGAGAGAGAGAGAGAGAGAGAGAGAGAGAGAGAGAGAGAGAGAGGATGTGACAAGGGGGTAATTTGAAGCAAGTGTGTGTCTCATGACCTAGTAATATATTTTATAGTAGGCATATTCAATAGTTTCCATTGTTATGTAGGTGTGTGGCTCCCATATTTATAGAACAACCTATACGACCATGATAACGACCTTCTTAAGCAAATATGTGATAAAAAAGATTATCTAGATCATCTTAGCTTTTAATGTTGATTCTATGGCTTTAGGATGTGGATGTCATTTTGATATTTGATGGTCTCAAGGCTTAATGGAATAGTACAAATGATGTATATTATAATAATTGTGTTATGTCCTTTGTGAGTTTAATGGTTTATTATTCAAGTACTATAGTTAGTCTTTTATGTGTGTACTCTGTGTGTACTTGTTGGTATTCTTATTGTTTTTAGTATTTAAGGACTTGTCTTTCTTGTGATTTGGTTTGAATGGTTGGTTAGGTGTTTCATTGTTTAGATAAGTTCACTTTCTTACATGATTGTTACATGCTTTAGACCAATGCTTAATTATCCATCATGGTAATCAAGACTTCATGAAGGATTGAGCTTTAGATTGTTCATAAAGCTTGCCTTACTATCTATCATAGGTTTGATAGATGAAGAGATTTGGAATGTCATGTCTATTCCACAACTCCTAGAGGAAATGCATGACCAAAGTTTTGAAATAGTTGATATAAACTAAAAAACGTATAGTAGCATGCAATTGTGCAAAGTGCATTTATCCTCACTTTTTACAATATATTATATATCCATGGGACATATTAAACCGTGACTTTTTTAATCAATGGATTGGAAAAGCTTCATGTGTGGTTCTCACAATGGAAAGATCATGGAAAGAATATAAGCTTCCACTTAATATAGAAAAATGTTGAAAGAGAAAGGACTTGGACGAGCCATGTGATTTGGTATCTTTAAGGGATATGTTGCAATGATAAGTGATACAAACCTAATATGAGGTTATATGAATGCCAATATAGAACACCTAAGGAGGAATTACAACTTTGCATTAACGTGCAAAATGTGTGCTTTTAATGTGCATTGGAGATGCATTACAAGTGCACAACCAATTAGGGAAGGGAGTGGAAGTAACGGTGAATTGAGTATAAGTTGTGAGGAATATGAGGCTTCATACAACTTTGTATATATGATGGCAAGAAAAGTTGGCATGAAGATGCACAAAGTCGTGCTTCATTAAAAACTAATATTTTTTATGTTTTTGAATAAATCAAGAATGCCTTTATCCAATTGATGAGCAAAATGGAGTTTTTGTACATATCATCTGACAAGATCATGATCCCCATCTTCTTAGTGCTTGCCTTGAAATTCATTGCTTATTATATATATGCAGCACAATTACTTGTCAGTGTTTACTTGCCTAAAATGGGTCTAAATACTCTAGTTATATTGGGAGTGGAGGGCCAAATCGTACCAACTGTGTTAAATTCTATCGATCAATGAATTGGATAAGTTGTGAAAGGAACTGAATCTCACTCAAATGAACTTGGAAGGCTAGCTATGCTAGCTCCTCAGTGGGAAGAAAATTGGCATGGAAAAGGACTTCCAACTCTACAAAATGATTTTGATAAAAGGGATAGAACTCCTACCTATGTGAGAAAGACCACAATGAAGGGTCGATATCTTTAATGGAGAGCTTGTCAAAGTATACAACAAGAAGTTAACAACGCTCCTAATCCGATACCCCAATGCATTATTGCCATTGCTGGATTAATACATCTCTCTATATTGTTTCAATAGGCTAAGGAAACCTACCTATGATGGGAAGATCCTACATTCTTAAAGGGCCCCAAAAGAGTTCCTATTTTTCCTAATGACACTAACATCCAAGGGTCTGATTTCATAACCAATTGCAAAACTAAATGCACTCAAATTATTTTCATAGCCTCATGAATTTGCGATTAGATTCCCACAATAAATGAAGATTAAGAAAGAACTTGTATGTTATTGCAAGTACCATAGTAAAAAATCTTTTTTAGCAAATTTGAATATTTTCAAAATTGAAAGATTTCCAAATTGCTTACCAGCAAAGAGGTGACAAATTTGAATTCTCATTTAGCTAGACACTAATGTGCACCCTTCCTCTCCCCATAGATTTTTAAAAAAAAAGTAACTTAGCAATAGGTTAAGAGAATTAATGCTCATATCCCTCTTCCCCATTGATAAAAAATTAATGGGAATTTTAAAACAAAATATATTTTATTGGTCTATTCATACTATTTTGTATTAAGTGAGAACTATCCAATGCTACCACTTTTAAGATTCCCTCCAAACATTGATAGATTTTACATGAATTTCAGGGCTAAGGCAAAATTTATACCTACCTATAAATCATATATGGTAGCACAATTCCCCTATCAAGATAAGTTTTGGCTATTCTTCTATCCTTTATGTAGTTAGTTGAGTTTCTCATTAAGGTTTTTGATAATTGATTTAATAAATGGTCCTCTTCAAGGTCCCAAACCACCAGATTCCAATGTGCACTACACGAATAATTAAGAACCACTATGCTTTAACACAATGTTGCCAATACAAGGTGAAAAATAAGGTTGAAATGATATGTCTCGTGATATCCCATAAACAAGACTCACACACCCTCTAAATATAGAGGTTCCAACCATTTGCAAACATTGGCTATTGTCTTCCTGGTATCATTAAGTATATGAGAAAGGAGAGAACCCAGGATATACATATGGTTCTATATTGATCTAGGAAACCGTGAGATAACTATACTGCACCAACAAATAAATGAATATTATCTTATTAGATTTAATCAAAATGTTGATTTATCAAGCCGAGAACAAGTTAGTATTAGACCTAAGAATGGCCATCATAACGTTGTCATTGACCTCTTTTGAAGGAACAGAGAGGATTGAAACCTCCTCTCCACAAAATTCGAGTTACTAAGGTCGATGTTGACTCATAACCCTAACATTAAAAGAGCTTCCCATTTCTTCCAATGCAGCCTCCTTTGTAGAATTAAGCTCTTCTATCATCTTTGTCTCTTTGATAGCATTCATTTCACACTCCTTTGAGCCATTATCTATTCGAATTGGGGGACGGTCCATAATGATGCCCATAATAAATGCTCAAATGGTACATATTATAAATGCATGTAGATGAAGTCTGTATATGTTGACAGTGTGGTTTCACTTTGCATCTCAAAAATTTGACCAAGTACCAACAAGAAATTGTAGCAAAAACCCTCCACCCACAACTATGGCTATCTTTTTGATGCGGTACCTGACATGTTATATACTCTATTTACTCTGTCAAGTCACTATACTCTATTTGTTATGTCAAGTCACCTTGTTGAATTAATGCATCGATAGCACTTACCAACTTTCAAGCTAACCTGTCCATCATAATATATAACAAGAGTAAATGTGTGCATTGCAGATGATGCATAACATGTAATTAACAATGGCATGGATGCATAACATGGAATTAACAACACAGGTAGTCTTTACTTACTCTGACACATTGCCATGGATGGATGCTGTTGAATTGGCAAAGAAACACTTCTTGGCAAGAGATGTCCATGGCTACCAAACTCCAATATGAGCTGCATTGAATAATTATTGTGTTTGACACAATTCTAGCAATGCAAGAGAAAAAGTAAGTAGGGGTTTGTTGCTTACTTCTCATAATACAATGTGACAATAACTCATGCCTCATTCATAGGAACAAGATTCAACCATTTGCAAACATCCTCTATGGTATTTTTTTTGTTGCTAAGCACTTCAGAAATAAGAGGATCGACCATATATTAAATTCTTTGTATAAATTTAAGAAATTGCGCTATAACATTACTAAAAAGAAAAAAGCTTGTTAGGTTTAATCAAAATACGAAAGTATAAAGCCAATGAAAGTTTGCATCAAAACTGAGGAATGTTGTAATGACTTTGTCATTACCTCTTTCTTAGGATTCACGAGGATTAAAATATCCTCTTTAGCAATGCAAAAGTATGATGTTATTATCAAATTAACAATGTAGCATTTAATGAACTTCCAACCTCCTACAATATAGTCATATTTTCATGACTCATCTTAGTGAGAGAGTGAGCTACATCATATTCTTCTTTGCTTTCTATATCCTCCACATCCTCCTTCTGCTATATAAAAAGATAAAAACGGTTATGAGATTTACAAATCCCAACTAAAGGCTTTGTTAAACAAGCATAGAAGTATAAACATAAGGTTTCATAGCTCCTGCAATGTAGTTATATTTTCATGACTCATCTTAGTGGGAGAGTTAGCTACATTACATTCTTCTTCAAATGAGCTTCTTATGTCCTCCTCATCCTCCTTTTGCTATAAATAGGTAAAAAATTTATGATATTTACACATCCCAATTAATTCAATTTTTAAAAAAAGATTTGTTAAACAAGCATAGAAGTATAAAGATAAGATTTCATACCTGAAGATATGTTCATAGTCACTTTATGAGATCTTCTGAGGCAATATCACTATTATCATATTCATCATCTTTGTCATCGGATTCCTCACCGTGCCATCATTGACATCATCATTACTTCCTCTCCCTCGCTCGACTCTCGTCGTCGTGGTAGCAGCCACGACCACTCCCTCCCTCCACTCTTGTTACTACCATGACAGTAGCCGTGCCCAGTCCCTCACTCTCCCTCACTCCACTCTTGTTGTTGTGGCAGTGGTGGCTATGGCCACTCCCTCACTTTCCACTCACTCCACTCCCTCACTCTCCCTCACTCCACTTCCTCACTCCGCTCTCGCTGCCGCGGCAATAGCCATAGCCACAGCCACTCCCTCACTCCACTCTCATTGCTACCGCGATAGCGGCCATAGCCACTCCTTCCCTCACTCTCTCTTTCTGTCATGCCCACTCCCTCATTGTCCTCACTCCACTCCCTCACTCTCTCTTGCTACTATGGCTGTGCAGCCTTTCCCTCACTCTAAACCTCCACTCCTGTCTCTTTCACTTTCTAATGTTTTTTCTCTTTGTAAATTTTTTTCCTTAATTTCTTTACAACAAGATCATAAATTTGAAAGCAAACTTGAAAAATAATTACCAAGAAAAGTATTTAAGTGGAAAATGATTTGATTTTGGAGAAGAGTCTTTTCTTCCTCTTGCTCCTCCTCTTGCTCTTGCTTGTTGAAATGGGAGAATGAATGAGAGAAAGAGAGAATATATAGAAAAAACTAGGGTTTTTTCCCATTGGATCTCTCCATTTTTCTCTCTTTGTCATTGGCCCTCAATCCCTTATCCTAATCTCTCATTCCCTCCCATGCTCCTCTCCTCCCCTCCCACCTTTCCCACCTCCCCATTTTCCCTCCACACTCCTCTCCCCTCTCCCTTGTCCTCATCCCACTCTTCCCTCCCCGCTCCCACTTTCTTTTTTCATTAATTCCTCCCTCAGCCTATCCCACGCCCTCCCATGGATGTTCTTCTTCCCTTCCCTCTCTCATGTATTAGATTATAAGATGTTCTTGTTCTTCATGCAAGCATGCCTGAGACTTATGAAGCATGAACGTGTACCTTAGCAAATTAGTCTAGCTTAACTCTTAGTAATGTTATTGATGCTCTCATCTTAGAGGAGACAAGAATTTCTTCAAGAAAGGAGAATTGATAGGAAAAATAGAATCTCTTTAAAGGATGATGGAAGAAAACCTTTGAGTGAACACACTCTCTTTGCGAAAAAGCCACAGATTCACTACAAGTGCAAGCAGCCTAGACATGTAATTAAGGAGCGCTACAAGAAGTAGTAGAATGAAAAGCTTAATAATAAGGATGAATAATCTAACCATGAAGCCAACCTCACTTCTTCTGAAAGTATATTGTGATCAAAGAAGTTCTTAGTGATTCCTTGGTCAAGCACACCCTATTTGGTATGGATGCATGATCAAGAGAGAGTATTGAGAAATGGATGAAAATAGCATCTATACTTAGTGATTCTATGTGGCAGGTACATTTGAATTGGTGTCTAAGGTGCTTGCCATATGCTAGACTTGAGACATTTGTGATAGACATTTGTGATAGCTATAGTGGCAACATATTGTAATCACCTCCTTGGATGTGAGACACTTGGAGGTAGAGTTATGAGTGATGGACAAGTGGACATCTCCATTTTCCTATTTGAGTTCTTGTACACTCGTGAGTGTATGAGATATCATCTATGGTTTTGATTCTCGAATTTTGTCCTAGGATGTGAGAAATCACAAGTGTCTAGGGCTAATGTGATGGATATCAGAAGGATAGGCATTTTTTAAAGGTGTTAGAGAGTGGTAATATGTTGGGATGGAATGGGCGAAGAATGGAAAAGATAAAGTAGCATAGGCCTCATGTTTATTAAAGGCATGGAGGTAGGAAAAAGTAGGCAGATATGAAAAAAGTAGCTTGCATAGCAGATATTAAAAAAAGTAGGTCACATCTTCTAAAAAAAGAAGCAATTACTATTTGCATCATAGCTTTTGATCCATAATTCCATTTGAGAATATAGTTTTTTTCACAAATCTTGAATAATTGTGGTATATTATAACATTTTATGAGAAGTCAAGATCTAAATCCATGATATGTTAGGTTAAAAATCTGCTTTATGTAGCACTACCTAGCTTTTTATGAAAGGCATCTTGTTTTTGGAAAGGTGGCACTAGACTATTGTTAAAATATCCTTCCAAAAGAAGGAAAATTTGTGTGAAGTAAAATTCAAGATTTTGGCTATTCTTGGGCCCGCTACATCCAAAAATCGAGACTTTGGTTTGTCCTTGGACTCATGCAATTGCCTAGCCTTAATGTGCACACTTCTTGCTCTCCTTAGCATTGTAGCACTCAAATTTGGAGCAACTCTAGCCTTGTATCTTCCCCATTCTATTCATGATATATTATTATCTTATATATTATGCATGTGCTTTCAAGATAATAATATATAATATTATTATCTTATATATTATAAGATAATAATATTATATATTATTATCTTATATATTATTATCTTGAAGTTTTCATTTACATATTGCTCTCCTCCTCCTTGTCTATGGTGATTGGTAGGCTTTGAGCTTTGCAAGAGATACCCTAATGTTGCATGGCATTTGGTAGTGATTGTAAGCTCATTCTCTTCATTAATTTCTATGGAGGTTGAGAGGTTCTACATGAGTTCTTTTTTCCTTCAAGAAAGTGGCGGGTTGTCTTCTTTCAAAAAGGATTTAATTTGTGGTCCAGGAATGGTATGTTTCTATCCCTTTCATGGCGAAGTTTTCATATCGCCTAAGGCATACACGTTTAGGGAGTAAAATGGGAGGTCAGCTATTACTTATTATGGTGGATCTTTTGTGATATTTGATATCACATAACCCTTTCCTTTGCTAACTAGAATAGTGTGGCAGGTCAAAACTTCTCTCATAGTTTGATGGTCCTACTAGGGATGGCCATGAATCAGTGTTGTTTAAAAGAAGGTAGGCTTAATTATACATAGGTACATGCACACACACTTGGGTATTCCATTATTTTTCGAAGAAAAAGAGGAGGATGGTCATATATTTTTGGAGAACATGGACACTTATTATGTAATGAATGACATAGATACCCCTATGGAAAGAATTTATACCTTATTTCTAGGACTTAAAAAAGATGCAAGAGTATTCGATTGATTTTTGGAGAAGAAGAGGAGGATGGTTAGATTTTCTTGGAGAACGTGGACACTTATTTTGTAATGAATGACAAGTGGAAAGAAGACCTACCTTGATGCTAGGACTTAGAAAAGAAGTAAGAGTATAATCATACAATACTGTAGATCTATCTACTTAAGGATGATCCTTAGTCATTGTAAGTGGCCTTTAGATCATGCTATTGCAAAGGTGATGATGTTGTGGAGCTATGATAGAATATTTCTAACCTAAAGCAAAGGAGGATGTATGATTATGTGATGTATAAGACCAAGTTTGTCACATTCTTGGAGAGATGGTTGTGAGCTTCGACTAACCCTTGGGCCATGCTAAAGAAGGATAGATTTATAGTGGGACCCTTGTTGAATACAAAGGTGGAAGAATTATATCCAAAATACTTGAGCAAGTAGGGATAGGGCGTTGTACAAGGCTAGGAAGTATAAGCAAAGGAGCAATTTGCATGATGCTATCAGGTAAAGGAACCTATACCTACAAAGAGAGGATAATAGGAGGTCCAAAGAAGAGAGAATCTTAAAGTACAATGTAACCATCATCAAGTGGTTCCTACTACTACTCTAGATAATGTGGGAAGGCTAAATGAAAATACGCAAAACATTTCTATCTATTTGATCCATATGGCAAGGGCTAAGGATACAAAACCCATTGGTCTAATAGAAGTTGCAAGAAGGTGTCAAGGAGTCAATGGTATAGGGAGAGGTCAAGGGCAATTGCAATTCTAGAACTACCAAAAAATTGGACACTACATGTACAAAATTCTACCCCTCGCCGTCAGCTAAGAATGGAACCAAGCCAAAGTATGCCTATTTTTTCTCAAACGATAACACAAACTCCTTAAATTTTAGCTAGGGACAATTCACAAGCATACGCAATACCTCTAGTAAGAGAAGATGCCCAAAGAATAGAAGTAACACTTGCTACAGGAGAGCCAACTCTAACCCATAGAATGAGGTGGGAGATAGAGCTGTACATATGGTTAAGTTTGAAAAATTAGGAAAGATTTTGGAGATGGATACCATGGGAGCCAAGAGGACCAAGAGTAAAGAAAAAGAATTGATTCAAGAGAAAGCCAAACCAAATAGGCATTCAAAAAAAAAGGGAAGCTAGAAGAAGGAAATATGGTAATAAACAAGGAAAGAAAGATCACGAATAAGATTTTTGCTGGAACGTGATGTTGCTTCTGTTAGCGATGCTATGGATTCCACTAGAGATAATGATAATTGCATTGATCAGGTATGGGACTCCATGTCTAATGTCTCTCTTAATAATGAGTATGGTACAAGGGTAGGCATGTAACATTTTTCAATTGATCTCACGCATGAGGAGGAAGATTGCATGTTTTTACATGAGGTGCTTGGAGGTACTTACTTTGATCAAGTTGAGGATGAATACAGTGATGCATCTCATCATGGCAAGAAGCATGTGTGTGATTTAGAATTAGAAGGGCACCTAGACATTGCTTTCATGGATACTATGTGTCTTATTGGAGTAGACTACTTTGAGGATGAATTCCAATCTGTGTGAAGATGACAGAATGAGAGGTCAAATGAGGGTGAGTTTGCTTATCAAGGAAAAGAGAACTTTAATATTGTCCTCCTCCTCATGTCTAGATGGGACCTCATCTTGCACATCTTCTAATATATATTGAAGCTCTTCTTGGATGATGTACCCACAATCCAAGAAGATGTCTACACAAACCATGATGTCTTCGATAGTCTCCTCCTTGCTAATTTGTGGCTTGAAGTGGTCTCTCCAAAGCTTGCAGAGATCTCGTAGGTTGGTTTGAGTGCCCCTCAGGTAATGCTACTCCTGTGATGATCAATCTTAACCCCACCCATGCGCCTGCACTTAGACATTAAACTTTATCCAATATGCATCATGCATAATTTTTTCTGCTACATGTGATAGCAAAGTATCCATGTGCAGAATGGTGGCAACATGGGGAAATGGATTGGGTTTTATGGAAGAATTTTGGGGAGGAGGGCGTTTCATTTATTATTTGTTGGAAAAAAACAACCAAACTTGGGCATATAAAACACATTACAAATCATAACAGGGCACTCATACAAGAACTGTAAAAAAATCTAGGGTACAAACAATTACAAACAAAAAAATTCAGGGTACAAACAATCACATTCACTACTTTTCAAAAAATTAAGGGTACCAACAAGCCAATATATATCGCACAAGCTAATATATTCCAAAATGATAATTCTAAAAAACTTTATTGCATCCACTCTCTTTTATTCCACAATCTTTGCCAATCACATCCCTATCACTTTATTCTATTTTATCCTCTTCATCTTTTGTACATTTGATTCTTTGCTTTATCCTCCTTCAATCTTTTGTACGTTTAAAGTCTCCCAATGGCCCCTAGCAAAGAAGCTATGATAGCATACTTGGAGGAGTTGTATCGTCAGTATTATGAGATAAAGGATGGGGAGGTAGAGGTAGCATCGCTCCCTTGGGCACATCTGTGCCCCTCCACAGATGGCACAGAAGAGGATTATTTTGACTAGAACAAGACAGATCACAAAATCTTGGAGGATTCTATTGAGTGTATGCTAAGCTACATCCAATATAAAGGCCACATGCCCAAGGAAGCTCCTTGGAGTAAGGAGCAAAAGAAAAAAGAAGTGAAGCACAAGAAGAAGAAGAAAGATGACAAAGAAGAGGGTGGCACTTCATCGAAGACCAACTGATGAGAGGAGCAAAGTATTATACAGTACTCGGATTTGGAGAATGTAATTACAGTTTCTAGTATATGAGAAGGAGCCCTCTCTTGGACATTTGTATATGAGAGGGAGCCCTCTCTTAGACATTTGTTATGCTCTAAGAAGTGGTTATGTTGTACCTTGGATATTTGTTATGCTCTATGAAGAGATTATATTATATCCCTCTCTTGGTTATCTATTATGCATTATGTTTTTTAGAAGATGAAAGAAGATGAGATGTTGAAAGAGAGAAGAGATGAGATGAGGGAAAGAGAGAGTGGAGGGAAAGAGAGAAAGGGGAAAAGAGAGGAAGAAAGAGGGGAAAGAGAGAAAAGAGAAGGGGAAAACAGAGGAGGAAAAGAGATGAAAAGAGAGGAGTGAAGGAAAAGAAAAGAAAGAAGAAGAGGAGAAAAGAGAGGAGAAGAAAATAAGAGAAAGGGGAAAAGAGAGGAGAAAAGAAAGGAAAAGAAAAAAAGAGAAAGGGGAAAAGAGAGGAGTGAAGGAGGGAAAAGAGGGGAGAACGAGGGAAAAGAGAGGGAAAAGAGAGAGAGAAAATAGAGGGAGGAAGAAAGGGAGGAGAAAATGAGGAAAAAGAGAGGGAAAAAAGAGGGAGAAGAGAATAGGAAAGAGAGGGGGAAAAGAGGGGAGAAAGAGAGAAAGAGAGGAGAGAAAGAGGGAAAAGACAGGATGGAAGAGGAAAAGAGTGAAAAGAGAAGGGGAAAAGACATGAGAGAAATTAAGAGAGGAGAGAAAAAGAGGATTCCGAAAAGAAAGAAGAGAGGAGAGGAGAAAAGAGAGAAAGAGAGAAGGCAAAGAAAGAGGGGAAACAGAGGATGGAAAGAGAGGAAAAGAAAGTTAGAGAAAGGGGAAAAGAGAGCAGTGAAGGAAAAGAGAGGGGAGAAAGAGAGAGATAGGGAAAGCGGGAAAGAGAGGGGGAAAAGAGGGGAGAAAGAGAGGAAAAGAGAGAAAAAAAGAAAAAGAGAGGGGAAAAAGAGGGAAAAGAGAAGAAGAAAAGAGGGGAGCAAGACAAGAGAGGGGAGAAAGAGAGAACAATAGATGGGAAAAAGAGGGGAGAAAGAGAGGAGAGTTCCTATGACCATCACTATAGCTAGCACTTAAGGCACTATCTGCAAGCCAATGTATTCACGAAATGAAAAACAAGAAAGAGGGGAAGCATGTTCCTACCGAAAAAGTACGTGTCCTGACACTGGATGATCTCGCTTCTCGAGGAGGTGTTTCGTGTTTATTGCCCTATAAAAGAGAGAAAACATACCATTTTAAGAAAACTAATTAGTGAAAGGAAGAGTTTGGGGAAGTAACATTCGAAAGGGTACGGATTGAGGTGACAAAGAGAAGCCTACAAACAAGGAGAAAGCACAAAAGCAATAGGTAGAGCTTTCATACTCTTTTCTTTCATGATTGTTTTTCATGTATTGTTTCTTCCTTGAGAGAAAGGAAAGGAAAGTAAAGGAAAGGAAAGGAAAGGAGGAGAGAAACTTTAGAGAAACAAAACGAAAGGAAAGTAGAGGAAGGGAAACAAGAGGAGAGGTAGAAAGAAAGACAAAGAAGCCAAACAAGCTTGACATAGAAGGGGAAGAGAGGAATTCTTACCTTGAGATGGAGAGGGAGCTACAGCAACTCTTGTAGGTGCAGAGGGAGAATGTAGGAGAGGATGAAGAGGTGGGAGGGGGAGGTGTTGAGATATCGAGCTCCACTCGAGATATGCCAGGGTGACCGTTGGGTACTTATGTCACTGACTTGTTAGCTGGAGATGCGGTTGGTACACCGCCCACGAATAATAGCTGGATGACAGCTATCCTTATCTACACTAGTTCGTGGCTCAGTTAGTATGCCACCTTAGTTAGTTGAGTTTGGTTTGAGACCCACATATAGGGTTCTTCTATTTCTTTGTACTTGAGTTCTTTTGGCTTTCACAACTAAGAAGAGGAAAACTGTTTTCAGCCTCCACCTTTGTGTGTATTCCCCCATTGTGCATGTGAGAAAGCCGCAAGTGAGACTCCTTCCCTCTCTCCCACAATCTTCACATGGTATCAGAGCCTTGTTCGTGGTAAGGAGCTCAAGAAAGCAAGCCAAGTTCGTGGTGTCTTGGTAAGAGGACAAGTGTTGCTTTCCTATTTCGAGTTTGGGAGCAAATCTCTGCAGGTAGCACAGCTAGAAGTGCAGGAGTGCACTGTTTCAGATTGAGACGCCCTTCGCAGTGTGGCGAGAGCGCAGTATATTCTGCGGGTGAGGGCAATGCCCTCAGTGACTTTATTTTTCTGATTTGAGGCCGTTTCGGGGCCCGTTTTGACGACAGAAGTTCTTCGCAGGCACTCAGAAAAAGGCCTTGTTTTTTGCTGTGCGACCTCTGCGCGGCTAGTCGGTGGAAAGGTGCTGCAGAAATTGCATCGTATGCCTGTGTGCAGAGATATTCGGAGTTGCAGATTCATGCCTGTTGCCTGTTGATGCGAAATCGTCACTAGGAAGTGACTGTGTGGTGAAATACCACTTTCGTCAGTTTTGCAGATCTGCCCGTGTGAGGCAAAAGCTGTGTTTTTTGCAGTGACAGAATATTTTGCAGTGTTCTGTAATGGCATCTGATTCTCTTTCACAGATTGTCACTGAAAAGCTTGACAAGAACAACTTCCAGGCATAGAAGTTTAGAATGACGAATTTCTTGATGGGAAAAGGCTATTGGGAATTCATTACAGGAAATGAAGAAGAACCTATTCTTCCTAATGTTCCCAGTCAACAGGAAATGCAGGCATTCAAAGGATGGCATGAGAGAGCCAGGAAAGTTATGTACTGGCTATCTATCAGTATTTCGGACTCCATGATTGTGCATATTCAGGATGCAAATACGCCAAAGGAGGCATGGGATACTTTGGCAAAAATGTATAGCACAAATACGCAAGCCAGGAAAATGCAACTCAAACAGGAGTTGCACAATGTGCAGAGAGAAAATTTGAGCATAAATGACTACCACATGAAAGTGAAGAAAATTGCAGATGCACTTGCTTCCATTGGGTCGCCAGTGGATGATGATGATTTGGTTTCTGTGACCTTGAATGGTCTAGGAAAGGATTATGCACAGTTCCGGACATCCATTGCCGTCCGTGAAAACTTTCCTGATTTTGAGGAGCTGATTGCTCTTCTAATCTCTGAAGAGCAGAGAAATGGTGGTGCATCTTCTTCAGCAGGAACTTCAAAAGAAACAGTCTTCTACTCAAATGCTGGCAGAGGTAGAGGCAGAGGTAGAGGAGGCCGATCTGCAGGCCGTGGTAGAAATCAGAATATGCAGCAAACGCAAGAAAACCAGTCCTATGCAGGAGGACGTGGTAACTCTAGAGGCAGGGGGAGCCAAAGAGGCCGTGGTGGATGGCAGAGAAGCCAAAATGCAAACAGCAATGTTGAATGCTACTATTGTGGCAAAATGGGTCATATGGCTAAGGACTGCTATAAAAAGCAGAATGACATTATGAGTGGGAAATTGCAGCAAGGCAATTATGCATCTTCTAGCAGGCAGGGTGATGACAGAAATGAGCATCTATTTATGGTGCAGCATATGACCAATTCTGTGACAAGTGCAGAAGAACAAAATGATGTGTGGTACGTTGACTCAGGTGTGTCAAACCACATGACAGGTCATGCAGAATGGATGCAAGATGCAAGGAAGATGGAAAAGCCAGGATTTGTGGAGACTGGTGATGATACTGCACATCCTATTGTGCAGATTGGCAAAATTCCTTTGTCTATGCAGGATGGGAAAAAGAAATACTTGTCTGATGTATTTCATGTCCCGAACATCACCAAGAACCTGGTTTCTGTTGGTCAGATGGTTGAGCAGGGCTTGCAGGTCAGATTTAATCCTCATGGATGCTTTGTTGAGGATATGAAAAATAATGGTCGCTTGATAGCAAAAGGAAGAAAGAAGGGCAGGATGTTTACGTTGGATGCAGACATGCCTGAATTGAGTGCAGCAATGTTTGCACATGGGACCGGTGTAGTTGCAGATATTGATATCTGGCACAAACGCATTGGTCATGTTAATATACAGCGACTTAAATCAATGCAAGCCCAAAATATTGTTGCAGGATTGCCAAAATTCAAGGTTGCAGAAATGCACAAGATTTGTGAAGCCTGTCAATTTGGGAAACAGGCAAGGAAACCTTTTCCTAGGCATGTTCAAGGGGTGTGATTTTTTGGTGAGCTTTTTGTCATGAGCTTTTTTTCAATTTTCATGAATATTACGAGCTTTTCATTCACCTGAGAGAGAGAGAGGGGGGGGGTCATGGAGTGGGGTGGGTTGAAAGTTTGGGTTGTGGTTGTAGTTAAGAGGAGAGAGGGGGGGGAGGGGAGATAAAGGAAAGGGGGAGGGACGGGCGCATGGGTAAGGTGGCATGGAGAAGGGAGGGGAGGGGAGTTAGAACATATATTCATTATCATAGTGGAGAACGTAGAGGGGGAACTTATAAGGTATGCAAAGAGGAGTGCAAGGAGGAGAGAGAGGATGAGGAATGTGAAAGTTATGTTCATCTACTAAATGTAAAGGGGAAGGGAAAGCATGTGGGGAATTTGTTTATTTTCAAAGTGTATAATTTGACAAATTTGACCTCATATTTGGATTCCTCGTCGAATTCCGGTCATTTTGAGTACCAACATGACCATATTCTGATAAAAATTGGAAAAATGGTGTTTTTGTCATTTTGGCCTGTTTGGGGCCTGTTTTGAGTCTAGCGCAGACTCAAAACAGGCCCCAAACAGGCCAAAATGACAAAAACACCATTTTTCCAGCTAGCGCAGACTCAAAACAGGCCCCAAACAGGCCAAAATGACAAAAACACCATTTTTCCAATTTTTATCAGAATATGGTCATGTTGGTACTCAAAATGACCGGAATTCGACGAGGAATCCAAATATGAGGTCAAAAGTTTCAAATTATACACTTTTAAAATGTACATATCTCCCATAGTTCCTCCCTTCTACTTTGAATATGGACATATCTTCCATAATTTTTTGCCTCCTACTGCCACTCATATCCTCCCCCCCCTTGTGCATAGTATACACTCTTCCACCCCTCCCACATGCTATGAAAATGAACATATCCTATATTCTCTCCCCCTCTTTCTAACCTCCCCATCTTTCTTATAACAAAAACATGTATGGATTTCTAAAAAAAGCTCGCAAAAACAAAGGAAATGGTAAAAAAGCTCACATTAAAAAGCTCGCCAAAAGATTTCCCCCCATAAAATACACCCACAGTTTTCTGCTGAAGTCATCAATAAATATGACAAAATAGTGACAGCCTCCAATAGATGCAGCTTTTGTAGTCCACACATCAGAGTGTATTAATTCCAATGGTTTTTTTACTCTCTTGAACATGGGGGAAATCTTTTGGCGAGCTTTTTAATGTGAGCTTTTTTACCATTTCCAAAGAAAAGTGAAGTGTTTGGGCACTTCAAAGCTTTCAAAGCTATGGTTGAAAAAGAAACAGGCCTGCAAATAAAATGCCTAAGGTCAGATGGAAGGGGAGAGTACCTCTCAAATGAGTTTGCAAGGTTCTTGCAGGAGCATGGTATAAAGCAGCAATATTCATGCAGTCATACCCCACAGCAAAATGGAATTGCAGAAAGAAAAAATAGGCATATTGGAGAGGTGTCTCGGGCTATGCTAAATGAAAAAGATCTACGAGATTATTATTGGGCTGAAGCAGTTGCTACAGCAGTCTATATAATGAAAAGGACTCCCACTGCAGCAATACATGGCATGACGCCAGAGGAGATGTATACTGGTAGGAAACCAGATATTTCCCATTTGAAGATTTTTGGTTGCATTGCTTATGTCCATGTGCCAGATGAGTTGAGGTCCAAGTTGGATCCAAAAGCTGAGAAGTGCATCTTTATTGGTTATTCTCTGCAGCAAAAAGGGTATAGATGCTATAACCCTTCTACACGTAAGTTCACAGTGAGCAGAGATGTTGTTTTTGATGAGATGAGCAGCTGGTATAAACCAGTAAATGTGATGATTGATGTAGATGCACAAAATGGTAATGCTGCACAGAATGCACAGCAGCAATCACAAAATATCAGTGGACCTGGAGTGTCCTCTACCAGTGGTTCACATACTTCGCCATGGACAGGCAGATTGAGATCAGGAGAATCCCCTCAAAGCAATGCAGAGAGTGGTACACAGGTATCACAAAAAGGGAAAGAGAAGGTAGATCAGCCCATGTTTGATGTGAATGCAGGTCACTCTTATGTGGATGGTGAATCCAGTGGCTCAGATTAGAGCATTGATGATGAGTTGGGTATTCCTTCTGTTGTTACACCTGGAGTAAGGAAGACTAGGGATGTTTTGAGAGCACCTGGAAGTGAGCCTATTTTGCGCAGGTCTACCAGGGTTAGGTATCCTGTGGATAGGCTGAAATATGATGGATTTACAGCCATTCACTATGCCTATATGGTCAAAGTGATACAGGAACCAGAACCCACTTCTTTTGAGCAAGCCATGGGAAATGAAAAATGGGAGAAAGCCATGGATGAAGAAATGGATGCCTTGGATGCTAATGCTACATGGGAATTGGTGCCTTTGCCTAAAGGCAAGAATGCAATTGGTTGTAAGTGGGTTTATAAG
Organism: Dipteris shenzhenensis; assembly: GCF_047967505.1. Taxonomy (NCBI): domain Eukaryota; kingdom Viridiplantae; phylum Streptophyta; class Polypodiopsida; order Gleicheniales; family Dipteridaceae; genus Dipteris; species Dipteris shenzhenensis. The sequence goes on along the minus strand of NC_141608.1, from coordinate 17,767,036 downwards.
ATCAAGCACAATGCAGATGGTTCTGTGAATAGATACAAGGCAAGATTAGTTGTCAAGGGGTATGCACAGACATATGGCATTGATTATGAAGAAACTTTCAGCCCGGTTGCAAGGATGGCAATCGTAAGAGCAGTCATTGCTATGGCTGCATCAAAGGGATGGTCTTTACATCAGATGGATGTAAAGAATGCCTTCTTGCATGGTGATTTGCAAGAAGAGGTCTTTATGGAGCAGCCAGCAGGTTATGTTCATGCTATTCATCCTGAGTTTGTTTGCAGGTTGAAGAAAGCCTTGTATGGCTTGAAGCAAGCACCTAGAGCATGGTCTGACAAGATAGGACAGTATCTTGTCACTATTGGCTTTCATATTTCCAAGGCAGATTTCTCACTCTATGTGAGAAAAACAGAGAAAGGGATTATGCTGCTTGTCATTTATGTTGATGATTTGATCATCACAGGTGATAGTGATGAAGATATCCTTCATGTGAAAATGCTATTAAAGCAGAAGTTTGAGATGAAGGATTTGGGAGAGCTGCGTTATTTCTTGGGCATTGAGGTGATTAGATCACCAAGTGGGATACAGCACTTGCAGAGGCAGTATGGATTGGACATGCTGTCCAAATATGGGATGACAGGCTGTAAGCCTATTTCAGTTCCTTTGGAGCAGAATGTGAAGCTGAGCACAGATGCAGGTGAGCTTCTGGAAGACCCTACTATGTACAGACGCATAGTAGGAAGTTTGATTTACATGACTATTACCAGGCCAGATTTGAGCTATGCTGTTGGGTTGGTAAGTCAGTTTATGCAGGCTCCAAGGAAACCGCATTTGGATGCGGCTAGACGCATACTCAGGTATGTGAAGTCCACATTGCAGTATGGACTATTTTATGAGGCTGGGGTTCAGATACAGTTGCATGGATACACTGATGCTGATTGGGCTGGTAGCATTTCTGATAGACGATCTACCAGTGGATATGTGTTCTCTTTTGGGAGTGCTGCAGTCACTTGGAGCAGCAAGAAACAGCCTACAGTTGCCTTGTCGAGCACAGAGGCTGAGTACAGGGGTGCAGCAATGGCTGCATGTGAGGTAGCTTGGTTGCATAAGCTACTCTATGATATGCATCAGTCTACAGATGGGCTGGTTGTCATTTATTGTGACAACATGAGCAGTATACACTTGGCAAAGAACCCAGTCTTTCATGCTAGAACAAAGCACATTGAGGTGCATTATCACTATGTGCGGGAGAAGGTTTTACTAGGTCTTATTGATCTAGTTTATGTCAGCACAGAGGATCAGATAGCTGACATATTCACGAAAGCATTGGGTGCAGAGAAGCTGCGCAAGTTCAGAGACCTGCTTGGTGTGCAGGATTTGGGATTGAGCTCGAGGGGGAGTGTTGAGATATCGAGCTCCACTCGAGATATGCCAGGGTGACCGTTGGGTACTTATGTCACCGACTTGTTAGCTGGAGATGCGGTTGGTACACCGCCCACGAATAATAGCTGGATGACAGCTATCCTTATCTACACTAGTTCGTGGCTCAGTTAGTATGCCACCTTAGTTAGTTGAGTTTGGTTTGAGACCCACATATAGGGTTCTTCTATTTCTTTGTACTTGAGTTCTTTTGGCTTTCACAACTAAGAAGAGGAAAACTGTTTTCAGCCTCCACCTTTGTGTGTATTCCCCCATAGTGCATGTGAGAAAGCCGCAAGTGAGACTCCTTCCCTCTCTCCCACAATCTTCATAGGAGGGAGAAGGCAGAAGTGAGGAGGCAAAGGTTGCACTGACAAAGCAATAGGTACGGATTGAGGTGACAAAGAGAAGCCTACAAACAAGGAGGAAGCACGAAAGCAATAGGTAGAGCTTTCATACTCTTCTCTTTCATGATTGTTTTTCATGTATTGTTTCTTCCTTGAGAGAAAGGAAAGGAAAGGAAAGGAAAGGAGGAGAGAAACTTAGAGAAACAAAAGAAAAGGAAAGTAGAGGAAGGGAAACAAGAGGAGAGGTAGAAAGAAAGACAAAGAAACCAAACAAGCTTGACATAGAAGGGGAAGAGAGGAATTCTTACATTGAGATGGAGAGGGAGCTACAACAACTCTTGTAGGTGCAGAGGGAGAATGTTGGAGAGGATGAAGAGGTGGGACGGGGAGGGAGAAGGCAGGAGTGAGGAGGCAAAGGTTGCGGGCGATGAAAGTAAAAGCAAGGAGGAGAACACATGAAAAATGAAATGGCATGTGTGCTGAACAACACAAGTCTTTGGTTCCCAGATTCCATCGGTATGAAAGTGTGTATATAAAAGCAAAGGGTCAATATGGACGTTGGTATTGTCGTACATATATAATGATGCCCATACCAACAGAACAGGGGTTTTCTAGGGGTTTTGGGTTTAGGGTTTTTGGGGGGTCTTGGGGGGATTGGGAGATTTTGGAGGGTGTTTGAAGGGATTTAGGGGTGATTTAGGCCTCAACATGTTGGGGGGGAAAGAGGGGATTAGGGGGGTGTAAGGGGGTTTGAGGGAATCTGGGGGAGTTGGGTGTTTGGGTGTTTGACTTGACTTGGGGGGATGGTATTGGATGTGTTTAGGTGGAGAGGATGAGTAGTGATAGCTCCCTCCCGGGAGTTTGGAGTGGCTTCGTGAGAGATTGCCTTGTCCTTGCATGCATTGTAGGTGAGGGGTTTGTCATTAGTGCCATATTGTGATGCGCCACTTGCAAATGTATGGAGAGGCACCACCAGAAGATGATATTGGTCAACATACTATTGCATCATCAGTTAACCAATGATATTTAAATGATATATGGATATTTATATTGCTTGTCCTTGTTGCACACACTAACCTTGCATTATTATATTATACAGGATGAGGAGAGAAGTGAGGGAGCACATGCACCCCACCACCACAGTTCGAGCAAGATGATCTTGAGGATGATCCTCTAGAGGAGGACAAGGGTATGGCGGACATGATGGATTATTTTTTGGAGGCACCACAGGAGATGGGGGTGAGATGTCTGAGAATGAGACTGTGATGCAAAATTGGCATCAACACGCTTGTATGATGGTGCGAGGATGACAAAACTATGAGTTTTCCTCTCGATCTTGAATTTGCAAGCAAAGTGTGGATTGTTTCTAGAGATGAAGCAAAGAAGATGTTGACGATGGTTGGGATGGATTATGATACCATCCACGCTTGCCCTAATGATTGTATTTTGTTTTGTTATGAGTATGGCAATTTGGTTAATTGCCCGGAGTGTGGAGCACAGTGCTACAGACAAGACTTGCTAGGGGAGATGATCCCAGTGAAGGTCTTGAGACATTTTCAATCATCCCTAGAATACAACACATGTTCAAATGCAAGTCCATTACACAACTGATGATGTGGCATGCTACACATCGATGACACTTTGAGGATCCGTACAGATTGTGCTGATTGGAAGCACATAGAAAACATGTGGCCAGACTTTGCAAGGGAGCCACACAATTTACATCTCGGGATTGCAATGGATGGCATGAACCCTTTTGGGTTATGCTCCACGTCTTGGTTGACATGGCCCATAGTCCTGGTGAACTACAATATCTTGCCATGGCTAACAATAAAGAAGGGACACCTCATGCTTACCCTACTTGTGTCAGGGAAGTACAAGGCCAAAAATATGGACATGTACATGGCACCCTTGATCGAGGAGCTACAAAACCTATGGAGGGGCATACGTGTCTTTGATATTTCTAGAGCCCCAAGGCGGCGGGCCACAGACATGTGTATTAGGGGAATTTTTGATATGGACCATGCATGAATCTCCAAGATATGGGGAGTGTGCAGGTATGTGCTTTTGCATGCCTATTGATACATGTATGCTTTATTGTGGTGTCATCTATGCATATCTAATGACCTATTTGTGCGTGCATATATGTAGGACTTAAAACACAAGGATACCATGCTTGTCCTATTTGTGGCTCTAGTTTGAATGTGTGACAATCCAAACATATGAGCAAGATGGTTTATGAAGTTCATGCTCAATATCTTCCGCTTGATCATCCTACATGTGAAGTTCAACTTAATCCACCATCGGTGGTCCGTAGGATGGCAAGTGATTGGATTCGGGATTGGAGAGCTAATTGTGAGGAGCCTCCTCCTGGTATGGACCGGCTATCTATCTTTCACGAGCTTCCACTGGGGCGAGTTACAAATCAATCACCTCTTGGATCCCATTCATATCTTTAAGAATGTTGGGGCTTCTATTTGGGCACACTTGGTTGGTGACAAAGATACAAGGGGAGTGCGAGAAGACTTGCACAAGATGGGTAGTATGCCTCACTTGTGGCCCCAAGAGCATGTGGGTAGAACTCAAGAGCATGGTTCTACAACTCATGAGGGCAGTTCAGGAACCCAAGAGAATCCTCCTAGAATTGTTCTCCCAAAGGCACCATGGATCCTTTTCCAAGGTAGAGGAGTCAAGTGTCAAGGCCGATATTGCATCTTTTTGGACACCCATGGGACACATGCATTGCCTGAGGGGAGTGTTTACAAAGGACAATAATTTTAGTGGCCTCAAGTCTCATGATTGGCACAAGGGCTTACAGGTATTCTAGATGTTAGCTTGAAAGAAGAGTAAAACTAAGATTGTGATGCTTTCATGTAACTTATATGATTGTGACACATTGTTGTAACTTATACAAGATCGGTAACTTTCATGTAACTTATACAAGATCAGTAACTTTCATGTAGCTTATACAAGATCACTGGTGTTGTCAAGTATGCTTGCCACATCAAATCATCTTCATTATATTTCATACAATTTTAAATGATGGGTATAAAATATTGAATCTTACAAGTGCACATGGAATAGGTGGATCTCACAAAAAGAGATCTCTATATCGAGCATCGAGAGGGCTAAGGTGGAATCCATTGAAGCTACTGTGTGTGCTTGCTTGAGAAGCACTTTCCCTCAAGAATTATGATGACTCAAGTGCACTTCCTTGTACACATAGTTGATGAGGTTGCCATTATAGGAACCATTCATAGTGGTTGGATGTTTTTTCTTGAATAGTTTATGAAAACTTTGAAGGGATTTGTAAGGCAAAGACTCGTGGGGTCACTCATAAACATGTAACATAGCATTTTAGTGTAGGGAGGGGTATTTTTTTAATAGGGGGACTTACTTGCCATTTACATACATGAGGGGATTTATAAAATGGGGACTTAGTGAAATTTATATGTGTATATTTATGGAAGGGTGTCTAAAATTTAAGATGGAAAAATGTATACATGCAAAAGAGGGTTAAGCAATTACATGAAAAAATGTAAAAATTAAAGAATAGGGGTATTTTTAATACATGCTTGCTCGCATGTGCTATATGGGTTTTATGAAGAGTGACCCCCTAGGGGCAAAAGAACTAGACCCAAAGCAAGCATGGTGGAGGGATGTCTTGTGCAAGAGTCATTAGTATACATCACAAAGTTTCTTGCATCCATGGACCCCGATATGCCACATGCTTGGAACATCAAGGACGATGATTGTGTCATTGTAGAAATTCACCAAGGTAAAGAGGTTGAAATAAAGATGAGCAAAGAGAAAGAGAGAAATTCAATAAGTTTTGTGTTCTCAATAGTCCCAAGATGCAAAGATTGGTGGAGAGATATGAAGAGGGCAAAGCAAAAAGAATAAATGACATGATGAGATTTAGAGTCATGCATAGGAAGAAGGTGCCATATCTATAGTACCTTTCTCTTCTCCCTAGATGCATGTCCTATGATTGGCTATAAGAAGCTCTTTGTGAAGCCAAAGATGATGGCGAGGGCGTAATCGATCGAGAGGGGGAGCTTGCAGTCGGATGTATGCCACATGTAAGTTTTTTATCTTTCTACTTAATTTGGGTATTTATGATCACAATTGCTACAAAATGCATCCTCATTGTTTTAACCATGTTCTTTTGTAGTACAAAAAGTACAGTTCATTGTCATCACATGGACAACATTTTTGTGTGGAACACATCTATTCAAGGAGAGTCACATATGATTGTGGAGTCATGGCTAACTTTGTACAAGATAGCCGAGCAAGTGCTTCTGATACCAATCTTCTCTCCTTGCAGTTAGATTATTGTGGGACCATACATGATATCTATGAAGTTGATTTTAGACAATTTAGTATTTTCATTCTTGATGTCAAATGGCTTAGAACTATCTACAATGGTCCCAATGCTTTAGTCATGAGAGACAGCTTTGGTTTCTTTGCCATTGACTCCACCAGCAGACCCTGAACCGATGAAAGTGATACTTTTGTTCTTCTAGAGCTACAGTTGTGGTTTCTTTTCCATTGACTCCATGGAACCCTGGACCGATTAAAGTGATACTTTTGTTCTTCCAAAGCATTGTGAATAGGTACATACTGATGAATTGATTAAAAGCTAATATCTTCATTTTTAAACAAATATTGGTAGATGTTCTTTTTTTAATATACTTAAGCATAAATGAATATAATTACTAGCACATAATTTGTATCTTTAACGTAGGTGGTCTTTCATCCTCATCGTTTGGATCCAAGATGGTGGTATGTGGTCCACGTTGCTCCTCAAAGCAAACATGATTTTTGAAGATAGGAATGTAGATACGGAGACATCGGCAAAAGATCCAAATAATGATGCCGTTGGATCTAGGGAAGAGGATGAAGATGACGATATGGGCCACGAAGAAGGTGACAATAATGACATTGTAATGGAGGAAGGTGGAGATCACAACTTTGGGAAAGAAGAGGGAGAACTAGAGGCCGGTGAACTAGAGGATCAAGTCTTAGGTAGACACACAATAGGGATGATGATGTAGGTGATCAATTGTATGTGAACCTTGAGATAGACATATTTTTCATGCAAGGCTTAGCTCAAGATGAAGCCGTCGATGTAAATGCTACCGATATATAGTTTTGACATCGATGAGACTTCCTATGTGTAATTGGCCCTCACATTTTGTTGAGAGTTCACGCTCAACATCATGTGATCATTGTGCATAGCACCATCACGTGATCATATGTGCATAGCACTAACCTTATAGAGTGCTATAAACGAAAGGGTTAGATACCCTAACCCTATTCCTAACCCTAAAAGGTTTGTATATACTCTATTTTTTCAACTAAATCTAGTGTATAGTTAGTCATTTGTGGTGTGCTCACTAGTTGTGCCCTCTCTCCTCATCTCCACTCTTCTCCTCTCCCCTCTTCATATTTTGTCATGGTATCAGAGCTCCCTTGCCTTCTGTTGAGGCATTGAGTTCCTTGTGAGAGCATGAGAGTGATTGAGAGATCGAGAGGTTCTCTTGAGTGTTCTTCAAGGAAGTTCACTTCCGTTGAGAGAGACATTTCCGTTCATTGAGTGTTCAATTCCGTTCATGAGAGATATTTCCGTCATTGTGAGGATTGAGAGATTTCTGTTGCATTTCATTGAGAGGTTCCGTCATTCTTTTGAGAAAGATATTTGTTCTTTTGTTAAGGAGAGAGAGCAGCCTCCTACCTATGCAGCTCTATAGCTCTATCTACAAGTTTGCTCCTCAGCCCGTCTTCACAGCGAAGCCAGCAATAAGGCCTTCATTATCTTCAACAAGGCCTTCATCTCCTACACCTACGACTGTAGTGTCTTCAGTAGCATCACCAACCGAGAATTCTATGACGTTCCTTAGCTTCAGCACCTCAACTAGCCAAAGCCTCTCCAAATTTGAAGGCAACTCCAGCTGACCATGCTTTGACGGTGAAGCTCAATGCCTCCAAAGCTTCATCAACCACCAAGCTTCATGAGACTTAACTCTATGACTTAGCCAAAGGTGGGCTACAACTGCTAAGCCTTCAACGATCACGAGCAACAAGGCAGCGCACAAAGACTCCAACGACATAGCCAATGATCACCTGCAATAGGCTCTCGGCACCCGACGCTCCATTGACACAGCATCAAATAGTGCCTCCAAAGCTACGACCCTCCAAAGCCCACAGCACAACCTCGACCACGTACTGCAAGGGAGTCTCCATCAAGCTTTCTCAATCAACGGCTCTTATAGCTTCAACAATGCCTTCATAGTCAGCTGCACCGACTGTAGCCTCCTACGGGAAGGCTGCGCTAGCTCTAAGGCCATCGCGACGAGCCTCTTCCCTTTGGACTGTAGCAGCAACCAGTGCTCCCGAGCTCCAACGCGTTCAATGGTGCACTATTGGATCCATCGACACCGACGAATGATTACTCGCAGCACTAGCTCTTCCAGCTAGCTCCAGCCCAATGCTTTTGCTCCGTAACTGCTCCAGGCTCTAGCTCACGTACAACTGCTCCAGTGAGCCCCATCTCCGCTAGTGCGTCGTCGATCGTCTCTGCCATCGCCTTTCACAGCACATCTCCAAGGTTTAGAGAGGACAAGTGGTAGATAAGACCTAACCACGGTTAGGTTAGTTAACAGTGGTTTAACCTTACCCAAGTTTTGTTAACCCTGGGTCAATATTAGATGGGGTCTAGCTCAAAGATTGACACGTGGCAATTTTTATCTGCCACGTCACCTTATCAGCCACATCATCATCTTATCCACACTGCCACATCAGTAGCCCACATCACCATTGCCACATCATCAGTCCACACCATCAATGCCACATCATTAGTGACACATCATCAAGCCATGTCATCAGTGCCATGTCATCAGCCACATCACCTTGCTGACATCATCATCAATGCCACCTCAACAGTGCCACCTCAGTAGTCCAATCAGCATTGACCTCTGCAGGCACACACAGTGCTTCATAGTCACTGCATGTGACCACTCCTGCCACCTCAGCACAGGCTTCACTGGCACACCTCTTGCTAGGCATAGTGCCACATCATCACTGCATGTGATTCACAGTGACACATCATCATTGAGCACCATTTGCACTCCTTTTGCCCCTCCACCTAGATTAAGTCATATCTCTTGATCCAGGAAGAATTTGAGGGTGCTCCAAAAAGGAAAGTCGCTCATTTTTTCATGCTCTACATGCTCATCACATCATGGGCACATTTCGGTGCAAGTTATACTCACATTTTAGCCTCGCCAACAAAACCACTTCCTTCATCCACATTTGTCTCTACATCGACGCATCTGACCCAGCACTTAAAAAGAACAAAAGAAAAGGAATTATTTGCTGTTCTTTCATCGATCGGCGGTTGGTTTAGATCTAGATCAGAGTAGACTAGATCACCATAGAGGGGATGCTTTGAATTTCCCCAAGTTGCCAATCTAAGCCATGCCCGAAATTCCAGACTAGTATTTACTCGGAGTCAGTCCATACGCTCACATACAGTTTCACATCTTTACATTACCTGAAACCTTACGTTCATCAGTTCAGTGAGCAGAATTCAGAGTTCAGAGGCATTGCAGATTGATTCAGTGCGCAGATAGCATTTGATTTCACACACACATGCCACCATTGTAAAGCCTATTCCGCTATCTCACGGCATCGTGCACATCGTTTCAGCCATGTAAAGCCTCTTGGCTATTCCCGGCATCATTGCCACAAGCCTTGTAATATAGATCAAATTTTGTATACTGCAGTTCTATCTTCATCGACTATAGAGATTTCACTTGGCATATTTAGTGTATTTGTAGTTGATTCATACAGAGATTTTCACGACACTTTTGAGTACATTTCTTGTACCATGTCGACTAGCAACCTCAATCTGGAGGCATCTGCTAAGTTAGACAACTCCAATTATGGTACATGGAAATACCGAATGGAGACCATTCTTGTGCTTCAGGACAAATGGGAGTATATCGATGGGTCTACACCTAGACCATTGGACAATCCAGCCACCAGTAGCTCTACTCCATCTATTGTCACAGCACCAGCAACGGGATCTACAACGGGATCTACATCTACACAAATAGTTTCCGCACCAGTAGCAGATCCTGCCATTGCCTGAGCTCAAGCAGAATGGGATAAGAAAGACAAGTATGCCTATCATCTGATCAAGCAAAATGTGCAAGATGTCATGCTAGGATAGGTCAACACAATCAAGACATCAAAAGAAGCATGGGATATGTTTGCAGCTCTCTACGAGTCCAAGAACACATCCAGGATTCTCACCCTGAGAAACCAGATCAACCAGAGTTTTCACAATAGCAGCGAAACCGGTCATGCTTATGTACTCCGCATAAAAGACTACAACAATCAACTTGCAGCAGCAGGAGAGACTATGAACCCCGCAGAAATGGTTCAAGTCATTCTAAATGGAATAGGAGAAGGATACGAGAATCTAGTCCAAAGTATTGCCATCCAACAGCAAATTCCGACACTAGAAGAACTTCAATCAGTTCTACTTGGTGAAGAACTCAGGACTCAGGTCATTTAAGCACGTAAAGGTCATTCTAATGATCAGGCATTCATAGCTTCAGACATAAGCAGAGGCAAAGGCAAAGGCAGAGGCAGATCATACCAGAAAAGTGGTCATCATCAACAAAATCAAAGTCAAAATCAGCATCAGCATCAGCATCAGCATCATCCTCAGCAACATTAGAATCAGCAAAGAGGAAATCATTCCAACTGAGGAAGATTCCAAGGACGAGGGATTGCATCCACCAATGTGTCAAACATTCAGTGCAACTACTATCACAAGTTTGGACACTATGAAGGAGATTGCTACAAAAAGCAGTACGACCAAGGCGGTCATGTTGGGGTAAAGGCACTGGCCACCCTATGTAAATAGTACTTCATGTTGTACTTTAATGTAGGACACTTAAGTACACTATGTACACATTTGTACTTAGATGTACTTAAGGGTTACTACCTTATCCATAATAGATATATATGTGTGTACTTGGGGAGGTACCACTCACTCATTGTGATTATCCCCACTATTGTGAGTGCAGTGAGTCTCTCTACTCTCTACTCACTCCGATTCTCCGTTAACTGGTATCAAAGCCATACCCTGCAGGAGACTTCCTGCTTCTCCCTTCTCTCTTCCCGCGAGCTGCTACTGCTAGTTCGTGTGCTGGGGGAGTTCATTGCTGAGCTGAGAGAGCTGGAAGCCTACCCTGTGCAGGTCGTTTTTCACCTGAGCACCTCTACGGAGCTGCTCCGAGCTGCTCCAGGTCATTCCGGGTCTACCCAGAGCTGCTCCAGGCCATTCCGGGTCTGCCCAGAGCAAAAACGAGCTGCTGCGGGCTGATTTTCTGCTGCGCACTATTTCAGCACACCCTCAGGAGCTGCTGCTGCTGATTTTCTTCGACACAGAGCTGCTCTTGGAGCTCCCCATAGCAAAAACGAGCTGCTGTTTGCTGCCCAAGCTGCTCCTGGAGCTCCCCTGTAGCAAAACGACCTGCTGTAGCAGCACCCCGACCTCTTTCTGGAGCTCCCCTGCTACCGCTTGTACTAGAGCTGCTGCTGTAGCAAGTGCTGGAGCAGTCCTACCTTCTCCAGGAGCACCCCAGCCTGCTGCTTGTGCTGCCCGAGTCGCTACTGCTGATCTACTGATGCTGAGGATTGTTCATGCGAGCATCTTCTCTTGATTGTGGCCCTGCTCGTAAGCTACAGGTATCATACACAACGGTGTGAAGCCCACTGGCATAACCGTGGCTCATTTGGCATTTGAGCCAGGTACTCTGTATTACTTGCATTGTCATCTTTCATTCCTGCCATTTTCTTTTCCTTGTACCTTGTATTGTGAATATACACATACAGGTGCAGGTGTTCTACTTGTGGCAGGGCCTTTTACTCGCACTGAGGCTTATCTTATGCCGCAAACAGTGTCGAGACAGGTCTTATCACTTGGCCAGTGATTGTATGTCAGTGATGGCACTCAGTGTATGCATTGGGCAGTTCTATGCTAATTGATACTTGTGTCAGGGCTTATATTCGCATTGAGGCTTGCTTATGCCGCAAACAGTGTCGAGACAGGTCTTATCACTTGGCCAGTGATTGTATGTCAATGTTGGCACTGAGTATATGCATTGGGCAGATCTGTGCTTGATACTTACAGTGTATGCTATGTTGGATGCAACCCAAATGGATATGTATTCAAATGCCTTGTGAGCAACAGTTGTTGATGACACTTACCGTGTTAATGCATGGGATATGCAGCCATTTTATGTGCTTATGATGCTATGATTCAGAGGGCTTTTGAGCCACTTCAACTCTAGACTGTATATTCAGCTGGGGGGGAAGTTACTGGTGTATTTGGAGGTCATTTGAAGGTCTAAAATCAGGGATTTCATCCAAAAATCAGAAAATTACATTTTTTTGACAGTCCGGGACTGTCAAACAGCCTGTTTTGACCTATTTTGACCATCAGAAAGCAAAATATTGCAGCTGTAAAATATTATATCAGTTCTGAAATTTTTCTAGAGTGATTATACGCAGTTGTATTGCATTTTCGCCACTGAAAACAGTAAAATCAGCTTGCTGTCCTGTTTCTGCAGCAAGTGGGAGAACAATATTCAGTTGGTTTTGTGCCACTGAAACAGTACAAAGTTCACTTTTGATCGTACTTCCGCTGCGGGAGAATTTTGTTGGAGTGACTAGTGCTCGCAGGGAGTCAGGCAGTTCCATCAAGGAACAAACTCTTATCACTTTACCATGAGTTCCAGCAGCGACGTGTCGTCCTTGTTCCAGATAAAGAAGCTCGAAGGAGCTAAAAATTACGACATATGGAGGACACAGTGCTACAATGTGTTGATGCAGAAGGACCAGTACAAACCTATAAAGGAGAAGGGTGTTAAGCCCTCCAACATTACTGATGAGCAGTGGGAGAAGATGGACGGCTTGGCCAGGTCGACCATTATGCTTACAGTTGTTGATTCACTGGTTGTAGGCATCAGGGATGAACCTACTGCGTGGGAGATGTGGCAACGTCTTGAGGACACTTATGCCAAGAAAAGTGCCACGGGAAAAGCTTACTGGCTAAAAAAGCTTGTTGGTCTTCAAATGAAGGAGGGGACAGCTATGTCCACTCATATTATTGAGTTTAACAGCATATTCAGCCAGGTGATCAACCAGGGGTTGAAGCTCGATGATGAGCTGAAAGCTACACTCATCCTATGTTCTCTACCTGAGTCATGGGACACATTCAGGACTTCTACCAGCAACTCAAAAACCATTCTGGTATTTGCAGATGTGGAGAGTGCTCTTCTACAGGAAGAGATGAACAGAAAGAACAATGCTATTGGGAAGTCAAATGCTTTGAATGCACGCAGCAGGTCCAAAACACGTGGAAAAGACAAAGAAAGAGACAGGAGCAAGTCCCGCTCTAAGAGTGATCTTGTATGCAACTATTGTGGCAAGAAGGGACATATTGAGAAAAAGTGTTTTCAAAAGAAGAATGACCAGAGAGCCAAAGAAGGCAAGGCTCAAGGCAAGTCTAAGGGCAAAGAAAAAGAGGAGCTGAATGTTACTTATGTTAGTGACAGTGACAGTGGACATGAGATATGTTTCACCTCTTCACTGGAGGCTCATACACTTCATGCTGGTGATGGATCAGATATGTTTTCCTGGATTATAGATTCAGGTGCTTCCTTTCATGTGACATCCTACAGAGATCTGTTTGTCAGATATGCAGGAGGGCAGAAGGGAGTTGTCTTTCTTGGTGATAACCATGCATGTTCTATCATTGGTATAGGTGATGTCAGGCTTGTTCTTGAAAATGGCCAGCAGTTAATGCTTAAAGGGGTCAGGCATGTTCCTGAGGTGAAGAAGAACTTGATTTCCACAGGGTTGTTGGATGATGATGGTTATCTTACCACCTTTGGTAATCAGAAATGGACAATCAGCAAAGGGGCAATGGCTATTGCCAGGGGTCCTAAGGTTGATACTTTGTACTCACTTCATGCTGGACATTGTCCGCATTCTAATGTAAATGCCACCGAGCTGCCAAAGATTTCATTGTGGCATAGCCGGCTTGGCCATATGAGTATTAAGGGAATGGAGCAATTGGCTCATTTTGGTTACTTGCCGAGTCTAAAATATTCAGATTTGCAGAAATGTGAATTTTGTCTCTACGGTCGTCAAGTACAAATACCTCATAAGAGAAGGTCAAATCAGAAATTACAGCTCTTGGAGCTAGTACATACAGATGTGTGTGAGATGCCTACACTCTCTTTAGGAGGTTCAAAGTACATACTGTCATTCATAGATGACGCCACCCGCAAAGTGTGGGTTTACACTCTCAGAAAGAAGAGTGATACGTTCAAGGCTTTCACTAAGTTTGTTGCACTGGTTGAAAATGAGACAGGCAAAAAACTGAAAGCCTTACGATCTGACAATGGTGGAGAGTACTTGTCCAAAGAATTTCAAGAATTCTGTGAGGCAAAGGGTATCCAAAGGGTGTTGTCTGCACCATATGATCCTCCACAGAATGGTACAGCTGAAAAAATGTTCAGGACCATTCAAGAGAAAGTCAGATCCATGTTGTCACATGCTGCATTGCCCCACACATTTTGGGCTGAAGCTGTAAAGACAGCTGTGCACCTTATTAACAGGTCACCAAACAAGAGACTATGTGGTGGTGTGCCTGAACAAGCATGGACGGGCAAGCCTCCGTCTTACAAACATCTACGGGTCTTTGGTTGTGTTGTGTATGTGCCTGTACGCAAAGAGGACAGAACTAAATTGGATCCAAAGTCTCTAAAATGCATTTTCCTAGGATATGGTGACAAAGGTGAGATGGGCTACAGATTATGGGATCCCACAAACAGAAAACTTATACGCAGCAATGATGTCGTGTTTGATGAAACCATCATGTTCAAGGAGCCTGTTGTACAGCAGGAACCTTCAAAAGTAACTATTGATGATGACAGGCATCATGGGCAACACAGGAGGGCTGTAAATCAGCCATTACAGCAGCATAATCAGCCACTAAATGATGCTGCAGTAGGTCCAAATGGACAGCCAGACATGGCACATGATATCCAAATGGATGTACCACAGTTAGATGATCTTCCTGACATGCAAATGCAGCCAGAACAGGGTAATGAACAGGCTGGACAGCCACCTCATGATGATGATGGACATCAAGTTAGAAGGTCAACTAGACCATCACGGCAACCAGACAGATTCATTCCCGGCTTTGATTATTTGATGCTCACTGATTGTGGAGAGCCTTCATGCTACAGAGAGGCTAAGCAGAGGGCAGACAAGGTTCAATGGGATCTTGCTATGAAGTCTGAAATGGACAGTCTTCACAAAAATGGCACTTGGGAATTGGTACCCTTGCCTACAGGTAAGAAGGTACTTCCATGCAAATGGGTTTATCGACTTAAAGTCACACCTGGTGAAAAGCCAAGGCATAAAGCCAGACTGGTTGCCAAAGGGTTCAAGCAGGAATATGGTGTTGACTTTGAGGAGATATTCTCTCCCGTTGTCAAGATGACCACACTCAGAACTGTATTAGCATTGGTTGCACATGCAGATATGGATTTGGTCCAAATGGATGTCAAAACAGCATTTCTTCATGGTGATTTACATGAGGAAATTTTTATGCAGCAGCCAGAGGGTTTTACAGTGAAGGGCAAAGAGAAGCTTGTATGCAGACTGAAGAAAAGTCTTTATGGTCTAAAGCAGGCACCTAGGGAATGGTATCATAAGTTTGATACATTCATGCGAACCCAAAGTTACAGGAGAAGTGACATTGATCACTGCTTATATACCAAGAAAGCTTCAGATGGCAGTTTACTTATCCTCATTTTGTATGTGGATGATATGTTGCTTGCTGGAAAATCTCATAAGGAGATGAATGCCTTGAAAAAGAGATTGCACCAGACCTTTGATATGAAGGATCTTGGTGATGCAACCCATATATTGGGTATGCGCATACTTCGGGATAGGGAAAAGCGGTTGCTATACTTATCTCAGAAGGAATACATTGGCAAGGTCTTGCAGAGATTTCACATGGAGGGGGGGAAGAGTATTGGTACTCCATTACCTCCTTATGTGAAAATCAGTGCTTTGGACAGCCCTCAGACAGATGCTGAAAGAGCTGAGATGTCAAAGATTCCGTATGCATCAGCTTGTGGCAGTCTCATGTATGCTATGGTTGCAACCAGGCCCGATATTGCGTTTGCAGTGGGAGTGGTTAGCAGATACATGGCTAAACCTGGCAAGAAGCATTGGAATGCAGTGAAAGGTGTCATGAGATACCTAAAGGGTACACAGGACTTGTGTATATGTTTCGGCAGTCAAGATGCCAAAGTGCAGGGTTATACAGACTCTGATTATGCCGGCCACCCTGATACCCGGAAGTCTACTACCGGCTATGTTTTCACTTTCACTGGAGGTGTAGTGTCGTGGGTATCTAGAATGCAGCAATGCGTTGCTTTGTCTACTACAGAAGCTGAATATATTGCAGCCACTGAGGCGTGCAAGGAAGCTATATGGCTATCTCGGCTAGTGACAGATTTGGGTTATCCATTTGGGTTATCCATTGGAGATTCCATTGTTGCATTGTGACAGTCAGAGTGCCATACAGTTGGCACGTAATCCTGTTTTTCATGCAAAGACTAAGCACATAGATGTGAAATATCACTTTATCAGGGAGGTGCTTGAAAACAAGCAAATTAAGCTTGTTAAGGTGCATACAGATGACAATCCGGCAGATCTGTTAACCAAAGGGTTAGCTGCAGAGAGGTTTGCACACTGCAGATCTCTTATGGGTATTGGTTGAGGCCAATATTCTTTCTCTCCTTGAGGGCACACTGCCTTTAAGTGGGAGGTTGTTGGGGTAAAGGCACTGGCCACCCTATGTAAATAGTACTTCATGTTGTACTTTAATGTAGGACACTTAAGTACACTATGTACACATTTGTACTTAGATGTACTTAAGGGTTACTACCTTATCCATAATAGATATATATGTGTGTACTTGGGGAGGTACCACTCACTCATTGTGATTATCCCCACTATTGTGAGTGCAGTGAGTCTCTCTACTCTCTACTCACTCCGATTCTCCGTTAGGTCAATCTAGCAGTAATCGAGGGAATTCTCGAGGCAGAGGAAATCATCGTGGTGGACATTCTAGTCACAGTCATTTTGCAAATGAACATGGAAATATGTTTCTTGCAAGCGAGGAATTGCATCAGACTAATATAGTGTACCTAGAGTACCTAGACACTGATTTCAATCCCAAAGAGGATTACAGCTATCAAGTCGACCAAATGGGACAGGATCCTTGGTACATCGACAGCGGTGCATCATCTCATATGACAAATGATCAGGAATGGTTCACAAAGATGAAACCATTAGAAGGACAGAAAAATGTTATCTACACTGCAGACAGTACACCGAATCCAGTTCAAGGGACAGGTGTTATCCCTATGAACAATTTCACTGGTACAAAAGGATTAGTCAAAGATGTGCTCTATGTTTTGAAGCTCAGCAAGAACCTATTGTTAGTACATCAAATGACAGAACACAACTACAAAGTCATCTTTGACAGTGATGAATGCAGTATCAGAGATCCAAAAGATGTCAGCTAGTAGCAAAAGGTGTCAACGAAGGACGCTTATACAGAATGCTAGCTATAGTACCAGATAAGCATGCCATGTCAGCTCAACCACAACAGATGCCACTATCTGCAAAATGGCACAAGAGATATGGTCATGTCAACTTCAAGTACTTGTTAGATCTCAGGAATCAGAATATGGCAATTAGGATTTCGAAGGTACAGTTTCTTAGAAAGGTTTGCAAAGCATGCTGCTTCGGCAAACAAAAGCGAACCAACTTTGTTAGAAGTACCTCTTGTGCACGAGGTATTCTTGATTTGATTCATACAGATGTATGGGGTTATGCCTAGACCCGCATCATCAATGTTCACTTTACTACTTGACTTTCATCGATGACTACAGCAGATATTGTTGGGTCTACTTTTGAAAAGAGAAATCTAAAGTGTTTTCTAGATTTCAAGAATTCAAAGCCATGGTAGAAAACCAGACAAGCAGAAAGATCAAGGTCATGAGATAAGACAGATTAGGTGAATACATGTCTTCTGCATTCATGAACTTCTGCAGAAGTCACGCCATACAAAGACTATTCACGTGCAGATACTCCTCAATAGAATGCAAGAGTTGAAAGGAAGAATGGGACTTTAGCAGACAGTGCTAGAGCAATGCTTAGTGAAAAGCATCTTTTGAATCAGTATTGGGCACAAGCAATAGCTACAGCTAACTACTTGCTTAATCGGCTTCCTATCGAACCGATACAAGGTATGACTCCTTATGAAGCATTCACTAGACACAAGCCATGCATTGGGCATCTCTGCATATTTGGTTGCATAGCATATGCCCACATACATGATGATCATTGCAGGAAAATGCATCATGGTTGGCTTTAGTGAAGAAAGCAAAGCATACAAATTGTATGATCCCATCAACCGCAAAGTCATTATCTCCAGTGATGTAATTTTTGATGAGGAATCAGAATGGAAAACCTCACCTACACAGGAGATAGAAGCATCGACCTCACAATCATCTACAGAACATGTTGATGAAGAAGAGCAAGAATTGCCAGCAACACCCCAAGCAGAGCCATAGTAGCTCAGACAGTCTACTAGGGAAAGCAGAGCACCAGCCAGATTGACATATGCTCAGAAAGGAAAAGCAATTCAGGTGGAAACCACCAACTATGCTCTTATGACTACCATCATGGCTATAGAAGAGCCAGTGTACTTCGAAGACGCAGTAGACAAGCCAGAATGGCAAACTGCTATGAATGAAGAAATGGATGCTTTGTATAAAAATAACACTTGGGAATTATGCAACCTTCCACCAGGAAAGAAGGCCATAGCAAACAAATGGGTATACAAAGTGAAATACAATCTAGATGGAAGTATTTAGAGATATAAAGCCAAATTAGTTGCAAAAGGATTTGCACAACAATATGGTCAAGACTATGATGAGACTTATGCTCCAGTAGCAAAGATGGATTCCATATGGTTCTTGATATCATTAGTGACACTGAGCAAATGGAATGTGTACTAGCTCGATGTCAAGAATGCATTTCTCAATGGTTATCTAGATGAGGAAGTCTACATGCAACAACCAACAGGTTATGTTGAACTAGGAAAGGAGAATAAGGTTTGCCATCTCAAGAAAAGTCTCTACGGCTTAAAGCAAGCACCCAAAAGTTGGTACAACAAAATTAACAAGTATTTTGCTGATCTGAGATACATGAAATCCAATGCAGATCATACTCTCTACTACAAAGTTCAAGGGGAAGACATTACTATTGCACTTTTGTACATAGATGATCTAATTGTGACAGGAAGCAAGGATAGCTTCATGAAAAAATTGAAACTTGACTTATCCTATAGAGTTCGACATGAAAGATCTTGGACTTATGCACTATTGTCTTGGAATTGAGTTCTGGAGAGATTCAGATAGCACATTCATGAGTCAGCTCAAGTATGTTGACAGTCTCCTGAAGAAGTTTCATATGGCAGATTGCAAGATTGCAGCCACTCCCATGGAACAGAGTTTGAAACTTACTAAAGATTTAGAAAAGCCTACTGTCAATGATAGATACTACAAGCAGCTCATCGGATCTCTTATCTATCTGACAATCACACGGCCAGATATTTGTTATGCAGTAAGCTCACTAGCACAATTTATGGCAAATCCAAAACAGTCTCACTGGAATGTAGCCAAAAGAGTCTTGAGATACATCAGAGGTACAAGATAGTTTGGGATAGAATATAGAGGAAGTCATCCTCGGTTTCCTCGGTTGCATGGATACTGTGACAGTGACTATGTCGGAGATCATGAGACCAGGAGATCGACACAGGGATATGCATTTTTCCTTGGTCAAGGTGCTATATCGTGGTTGTCAAACAAACAACCAACCGTTTCTTTGTCTTTGACTGAAGCAGAATATAGAGCACTCACTACAGGTGCATGTGAGGCTATATGGCTCAGAAGACTATTGTCAGAAATAGATTACTTTGATGAGTCAAAGCCAATAACAATATACTGTGATGATCAATTAGCTCAAGCATTGGCCAAGAATCTAGTATATCACTCCAGGACAAAGCACATTGATGTCAGAGAGCACTTCATCAGAGAAAGAGTGTTACTTGGTGACATCACACTGCAGCATTGTGATAGCAAAGAGAATGTTGCAGACATTTTTATTAAACCACTCGGTAAAGAGCTATTTGAGAAACACTGACTAGCTCTTGGTTTGACACAGGGGAAGGACATTCCCATTAAAGGGGTGTGATGGAGTGCTCGACAGGTGCATGTGAGGCTATATGGCTCAGAAGACTATTGTCAGAAACAGATTACTTTGATGAGTCAAAGCCAACAACAATATACTGTGATAATCAATCGGCTCAAGCATTGGCCAAGAATACAGCATATCACTCCAGGACAAAGCACATTGATGTCAGAGAGCACTTCATCAGAGAAAGAGTGTTACTTGGTGACATCACATTGCAGCATTGTGATAGCAAAGAGAATGTTGCAGACATATTTACCAAACCACTCGGTAAAGAGCTATTCGAGAAACACCGACTAGCTCTTAGTTTGACGTAGACGAAGGACATTCCCATTAAAGGGGTGTGATGGAATGTAATGCTCAGTCCTTCTTCGATTCCTCAGAATCATCATCTTGAGGGAAGGCCTACTTCATGATGTTGATCTTGAGGGAAGGTGTTGAGAGTTCACGCTCAACATCATGTGATCATGTGTGCATAGCACCATCACATGATCATATGTGCTTAGCACTAACCTTATAGAGTGCTATAAAGGAAAGGGTTAGATCTCCTAACCCTAACCCTAAAGTATGGCCATGGTATATATATTATTTATTATGTGCATTGTGTAATTAATTTTATATTACTTAAATATATCTAAAAATAAATGTTGTTTGACTCTGTTGCTCACTTAGTAACACGAACTGAACCCCAAGCTAGGCCTTAGTGGTAGTGTTTTATTTTGCTAGAAGGGGGGGGGGGGGGGGATGATGCAGATTAATGCACAAAGATTGGTTTGCTAGAAGAGATTGCAAACTGAACTTTTTTTCCCTTTTTATATTCTTTATTATGCGCATGTGTGTGTGTGTAACTCGTTTACTATTCCCAAAATATATTTAAATATAAATGTGAATATAGAACTATAAATATAAATATTGTTTGACTATGTCATTCACTTAGTAGGCCTTGGTGGGACCACAATTTAAAAAAAAGAAGAGAAGCATTTCTTTAGTGTTTTGTTTCATTCCAATGGTGGGGGGGGTGGGGGGATGATGCGGATGGATGCACAAATATTGGTTTGCTAGGAGAGATTGCAGATTGAACTTATTTTCCCTTTTTATATTATTTATTATGCACCCTTTTAAATAATGTTGCTCTCTTTTTGCAAAAACACGTGAAGATTTGTAAATTGATAATAAAATTTTTAAAGTTTTGTGATTTTGTTTGAGAAATATTAAAGTGAAATCATCATTTAATTTTTATCTATATTTTCCTTTTTGTGAAGTGCCATATGGCATTACAATGGCAATGTCCCATGGCACTCCCTAGGGTGTGCCTTGCCTATTTATCAAAAAATATTTCTGAGCTCATATACTTGCTTGAGTATATCTCAAGTGAGATGTAACATTTTTCATTCTTTTCCCCCATTTTGTTCCTTTTAAATAAGGTTGCTCTCTTTATGCAAAAACACATAAAGATTTGTAAATTGGTAATTAATTTTTTAAAGTTTTGTGATTTTGTTAGAGAAATATTAAAGTGAAGTGATATTTAATTTCTATCTATATTTTCTTTTTTGTGAAGTGCCTATGGCATTACAAGGGCAATGTCCCATAGCACTCCCTAGGGGGTGCCTTGCCTATTTATCAAAAAATCTCTCTGAGCTCATATACTTGATCAAGTATATCTCATGTGAGATGCAACATTTTTCATTCTTCCCCCCCTTAATCTTTCCTTTTAAATAAGGTTGCTCTCTTTTTGCAAAAACACGTGAAGATTTGTAAATTGATAATTAATAGCTCAAGATGAATCTCATGGGAGGTGGCCATATTGATCTCGAAAGGTAGGCTGTAATGGCCAAGGAGGTGAATCGAATTGTGAGCATGGCTAGTCGAATGAAGTATGAGTTTTCATGGTGCATTTAAATAGCCATTCATGTGCCCAAGCCGACCTAGTCAGTTAGTCATCAATCGTCGTTACGTATCTAGGTGCACATTATTATGTAAAGTCTCTTATAGTATTCTTTGTATTTTTCCATGGTTGAATGTGCCACATCAGTTCATGTTCTATTGTATATGCAAGTATATATCTCATGAGTCATACTACGAATCCCATGCAAAAAATTTGGATGAAAATAATGCACCCCCACAAGCACTTTTTTGGCCATAAAATAATAGTATATGTATCACGGGGCTCCATTTGTTGCTATCAATGTTTATTACACATACATATTTCATGCTATATGATTTTGACCTTCATCACTAGCTCTTACTGGTGGTGACCTATAGTTTTGAAAACAATGCATGATAAGGTCTAATCAAAGGTTTGTTTTTAGTCCATATAGTTGCAAATGTAGGTCAATTATGGGCCATAGAATTTGCCTTCACATATATAATTTGTTGGCGATGTATATCCATGTTCAGTTAGGAAGAGACTTGGAATCAATTCTCTATCAGATGTATATAATGAGAAAAAAATATATCGTGGTCTAGCAAAGATAAGCTTGCCAACCCAAATCATGTATACACCTGCATAAGAGTGTGTGTGTGTGTGTGTGCGTGTGCACGCGTGTGTGTGTGTATGCATGCATGCATGCGTGTGTGTGTGTGTGTGTGTGTGTTTAAAATAAAAAACATTTTAGCAACACGGCACATGAAGCTCAAATAAGGGTGGATAGAAAATTATTTATTACATGGTTGTTCATAAAACCAATCGTTGGTACAAAATGTAACAAATAATGATGCCATTGTAGTCCTGACAAGCATCTTATGTACTCAAGAGGGGAATTTGCTTACTTGCCACCATCCAACAAGAAAACATGATGAGAACTAGGTTAACTTAAGTTGGGAAGACATGTGTCATAAACCCTCCTCCCTTGTTATCGGGGTCACAATAAATTAGAAGCTTAGCTATAAACTTCACCAGCACAAAAATAAAAAAGATGGGTTTCTTTAAGTGTGGATTAGGTATAGTGTATTAGGTAAAGGGTTAGGTTGAGTGGTTACGTAGAAGGTTTAGGTGTGGAACTATTATTAAATAATGAGAATTAAGAGGGTCAGAAAAACTACTTGGGGGTATTAGTAGAGGGAAAATTTAAATGGAGATAAATAAGGGGGAGTATGAGAAAGAATCAAAGGAATAGTAACTTAGAAAAAAAGGGGGAGGCGGGGGGGAAAGAATGGGGAACTTTAGATATTAATTATTAAGAAGCGAGGAATTAGATGTAGGTATATAAGGGGGGCATATTGAGAAGAGGAAAAAATGGAAGTAAAAATATTAAAAAAAAGGGGGGAAATTTTTTAGTATACTTAAAATGCATAGGATGTCCTTGAGGCATACGTGGTGCCAAATGCTGATGAAGGGACTGATCTGAAATCATGGGTCCAACCACTAATGTGCATCGAGTATGGGCTGTATACGATAGCCATAAGTGCATGATGAAATACTAAGGTTCCCCAAGTTGCGCTATGGCTGAACTTGATGATGTCCCACTGCATTGGGGCACGACCACACTAATGCATAGGTATCCTCATGCTAAGGAAGGATCTGTTGATGAATTTGGCACTTCAGCACCTCAGTGTGACACTTGGAAAAGATCCTCCTCAAATTCAAGATGGTTACATACTTCTTGCACACACACATGCCACCCATGTACAGTCACATTTGTTGACTATTTTTGGCATTGGTTCTTGTACACATACCTCAGCCTTGTACAGCCTCTTGGCTATGCTCGACACTCATTTGTCATCGTTTGATTACAGGCTTGATGCTTGGTACAGAGTTGTTCTCACATGACTTGGTTTTGATATTTTAGTGTAAGCCCCCTAGTGGTAACTCTCACATAGTGTTCTCTTGGGTAGACACTCTCACAGGTACACAGGTAAGCCTGTTGCACAGAGCACCAAATTGCCTCCAGCATGGAGTTATAATCCACATTACACCATTGATGATACACCAGTCACGACTCCAAACAAGATCCATGAGTGGAAAGAGAACCTTCTTCGACCATTTACTGCCCTAGGGTATGTACCAGTTTATGATGCCGACTTAAGCCTCATTGGTCGTGAGTGATCAAACACAGATGCTTCAAATGTTAGCATGAATTGACCCATAGTTTTTGATCATGCACATTTCTCGGTAAGCCCTCAACATGAGGCACACTTCCCGATAAGCCCTCTACATTTGGTAGTAATCCCTCAGCATGAGGAAAATTTGATGGAAAGTCCTCAGTACGAGGTAGCCCCATCTATATCAAGACATTTTGATTCTCATGATGCATAGCCATCATTTTTATGCATGGATCCGACTCCATTTATTGTCACATCAGATGCAGATACTCGGCAAGAGTTCACCAATGATCATGCAATTATTCAGAGGTATGAGGCACTCACATCTCTAGTTGCATCTTGAGATTGATGCCATAGTGCATCTAGCTCTTCAGGTGATTCCATTCCATCATCAATCACTGATCCTTTCACCTCTAGTACAGGGCACATCATCATCATTTTAAGTGCTGGGTGTGCTGCAAAGGATCAAGAGGTGGTTTTGATGATGCTAACCTGTGGAAATATTAGATGTGAAATCTGATGTAATAAGTACATAGAACACAAGTTAGCAAGTAATTTTTCTTTTTGGAGCGTTGCAAAATTCCTCTTGGATCAAAAGGAAGGATAGATCACAAGAGATGAAAAAAATGATGATGTTGCTCGTGATGAGGTGGTAGCCTAAGGTCACATGCAAAATTGCACTGTGTGCCTATGGAGGGGACTATTCTTAGAATGTATGTGTTGATGTGGCATTGCCTATTCATGAGGCTAGGAGTACTTGTGGACAGACAAGTGTGCCTTGCTGGCACTCTAATGACATGGCATTGCCATGCGTCATCATGATGACATGGTAGCTGGAATGTGGATGCTGATGTGGCAATCTGGCACATGTCACTGGGACAATGATGTGGCAGGTAGCATCCCATGTGGCAGGTGCTGAGTCATTGGCGATGTCGTAGTGTGGGGTCCCAAAGGGATGATGTGGTAGTACATACCTTGATGATGTGGCACCAAGTGATGAGGCTTGTGATGATGTGGTAAGATAAGATGCCACATGGCCTCAAGGATAGAGGTGCCACGTGTCCAAAAACTGACCACTAGCTAAACCAAGGTGAACTGGACCCAACCGTGCCTACGGCTTATCGGCCACATGTCAAAAGATTGGGAGAGCTTGTGAAAAGCTCTGCAATGGTGACGGAGGTCGACGACAGAGTTGAGTGAGATTGCATTCGTGGTCGTGGCTGAGCGCTTGCACTTTCTATTGTTGGAGCTGCCCATTGAAGGAGTAGTGTGGAGCTATTTGTGGCTGCTTTACTTGGTGCATGCTCGCTTGCCATTGCTTGATGCATGTGCACTGTGGTTGCTGCATTGTAGATGGCTTAGGAGAAGCTGGAAAGCACATGTTGCACTCGTTGACCGTAGAGGAGATGGTGTTGGAGCACTTTGCCTAACTATGGGCTGTTAGGGAGAGGCATATCATTGTCGGAGGAGCTCTCTGGCCATGTGGAAGCTTGGCCATCGAAGGCCGTTTGGTGCTATAGTGCTAGAGTAGTCACGTAGCTGCCTGGTGAGCCAAATCAAGACTGAGCACTTGAGGTGAGCTTCGAGGGCGCTATTGCTTGTAGTGTAGAGAAGGCCATGGGAGCCCTATAGAGAGTCACTGAAGAAACATTGGAGAAGGTTGTGGAAGTCAACTATCAATGAAGCTCACATGTCTTTACTTGTTGTGCACCCATGGCTTAGTAGTTGTTGTGAAACCTTTGTCTATGCTACTCATTGCATGAGCTACTTTTGCTTGCAAATGTAGAAGTTGTGAGGCTCTGGGTGTAGTTTTTGGGTCATTTGAAGGAGTCGTAGCTTCTGCTAGGACTTAGCTGCTAGTTTCCATGTCTTCTAGTCTCACTGGGGTGTCAGCTTGTAGCATATGCATTGGAGAAAGATGCAGTTATTAAGGCTTTGGTCATGGATGCAACACCTTTGGAGGTTCTTCAAGACTAGTACTCTGTCAAATGAGAACTAGAAAGGAACCGACACTCATCGTTGCAACCTTCACTAAACCATGAACTCTCTCTCCAATAGACTCAAGAAACTCTCAATAAAATTGAAAACTTCAAAACACCATAACTAGAGCTCCATGAAGAGAAATGGAGTGCCTCCTCAACCAATGTAGAAAGGAAGATGGGATCTACAAGAACTGGAAAACAAATAAAGATGCCTCACAACGGAGGGCTTGTTGCCTTGACAGAACAAGGGATTTTGCTCTCTCTTGATAGAAATCTCTCTCAATGAAGGATGCCTCACGCAAGGAGGGCTTGACACTCATGAAGGGAGTGGGAGCACTTGGTGCTCTGATACCATGATAGCAGAAGTGAGAGAGGGACCCAAAGCTTGTGGAGGGGGAGTGCTGCCCTGACACACTGATGACTGGGGTAGGAAAGAATACCATGCATGAGCTGAATAGAAGTCCTCATACATGGGAGACATTCAAGGAGCTCTTTCATAGCCCCCAACATGCCAAAATATTCCCCTTGAAAGGCCTTTTGCTAAAGCGGGTTTAGGTAATGGTTAAGAACTAGCAAGTCCTACCTCAAGAAAAGAATCTGTTCAACTAAATGGTGAACCTCAGCAAGGTAAGCTCCTTTATATCAAGTTCCATAACGGGTTGATTAAGGAGATGAACAACGGCTCTCTGCATGCATTGTTGTAGGCTATGCTCATGGTAGAGTTAGTAATTAATCTATATTTATAATTGCAAAGTGTCTTAAGGTTATTACATCATTTTTTATGGTAGGACTTGGACATTTTCTCATTTTTGACCATCCACATTCATTAAATGCCAAACAAATGTTCATCGGTATGCTTTATACCATAGGTATATGTGTTCAATGATCATGAAGTTTTTCAAAGACATTTTAATGAGTAATGTATCTACAATTATAAAGTTTTATAACGTTATAACATCATTTGCATTGTGGGACATGAACATTTTCTCATTTTCAATGATGGATGGTGCATAATTATCAAAATATTCTGCATTTCTATGCTTATATAATACCTCTATGTATTTGATGGTCATGAAACTCAAAGAGATCTTGAATGATCATGGCCATTATTTTCACAAAGGCCCATAAGGATGTGACATTATTTGTACGATCTAAGATGTAGATTTTCTCATTTTTGACCATGCATTCTGCATAATATCAAAAAATTGGGATATATATATATATATATATATATATGTATATATATAAACGGTATGGTCATGATTCCTTATAAAGAAATTTCAATGAGTACTTCACTTATACTTGCAAATTTTCATAAGTATTAGACATTATCTGCATGGTGGTACATGCACATTTTCTCATTCTTGAACATGCATGGTGCGTACATGCCCAAACAATATGCATTGGGATGCTCATACCATACCTGTATGTGTCTAATGGTTATGAAACTTTCCAAAGAATTTTAAATGCGTAAGTACCTTATAGTCACAAAGTCTCTTAAGGATGTGAAAATAGACCATGCTTAACATCATGTGATCATATATGCATAGCACTAAATGTGAAAAGAGACCATGCTTAACATCATGTGATCATATATGCATAGCACTAAACCAATGGAGTGCTATAAAGGAAAGGATTAGATGCTCTAACCCTAAGGGTTTGTTTATATTCTACATTTTCAACTAAATCTAGTGTACATTTAGTCATTTGTGGTGTGCTCTCTAGCTGTGCCCTCTCTCCTCATCTCCACTCTTCTCCTCTCCCCTCTTCATATTTTGTCATGGTATCAGAGCATCCTTGCCTTTCGTTGAGGCACTGCAATCCGTATGCAAGAGTGTGAGAGAGTGCATGAGAAAGATTGAGAGGTTCTCTTGAGTGTTCTCTGTGAGAGTCCACTTTCGTTGAGAGAGTTTACATTCATTTTGGATGAAAGAATTCCATTCATTGAGTGATCGAGAAAAATTCCATTCATTTCTTAGATATTTCTGTCATTCTTTCAAGAGGCAGATTTATATTCATTCTTGATTCATTTTTGTTGAGAGAATTATGCTTGTTCTAGTCTTCCTCCCTTTTCAGTTTTTATGTGAGGTGAGATTTGAAAGGTTTGAGAGAGAGATTCAAAAGTCTCTTTGTGAGAAAAATATGTTTTGTAAGAGAGAGGGGTATGTGAGGTCCATTTCTGAGTTTTGAGAGGTTCTTTGAGAATTTGGCCTCTCTAGAATTCTAGTTGTGCAAAACACAGGGCGACCTAGAGGCAAGCTGACTCAAAGCTTCAACATCTAAGCACAAGCCTCAACAAGCAGATTTCAACATGGGATGCAACCTTAATTGCAGGTTCCATGCCACATCTAGCCGACCAATGAGCTTAGCTCCAATGACCAGTCGATAGTAGCATAGTTCCTTTAAGGTCCTCTTTCAACTGAGGCACTGGCTGGTGATAGCTTGTTTCTTGCCATGGTGATTCCCTCCATGGTTGCTTGACCTGATAGACTTGGACTCAAAACTCGACGACTCATCAAATGACATTTGCTAGACATTTTGTGTTGCTTGTGATGTGTGGCCCACAATGAACCAACATTTGCTCCATCATCCTATGGGCATTGTTGACAATATTTCCAAATGTTAGCTGCATAATATTTGCCAAGCATAGAAGAGAAAGCATGAGGGGAACCCTTAGTACCCTCTTTGTCCCAAAGATCACTACTACTAGCCCCTTTGTAATCCATACAAAAAATTCAATCGAGAGATTGACATAGCTCACAACAATAGTCTTAGGAGATTGTGGTCACCAAAGTGTTAATGGATAGTTTCTACATTAATGGAATGAGTTGAACAGTGTATGTGCAAGCACACATGTTCTAAATTGAAACATGGTGACAAGGTCAAATCGTGACATTTTGCATCAAGTTAACGCAAGTATAAAAGTAGCCCATAGAGCTCGGAATGGTAACATCAATTTCAACAAAACTGAATAAGGAAAATGATAGTTGAAACCTAAGTTTGTGGAAGGAATACTATGCTCAATGCCCTGGTGAAGTCTACCGCTCAATGCCTAGACCAAGTGAGCAAAACTAAATTGGTAACCTTTACAATGAGGCATGAAGCCCTTTAAGTCCTTTATTGCCAATGGCAATGCAAGACATGGGATGCCACTGGGCATTAAGGTGAGAAGGTGTGGACCTTGTCACTTATTGATTAAAGTGGTAGCAAATCTACAAAAAAAGATCTTGATGGGTTGATATAATCCAAGCATTTGATTTTATAGTAAATGTAATGTAAATATAAATTTAAAGTGGTAATAAACTTCTTGTAAATCTATTGTAAAAAGAAATTTAAAAAAGTAAATGTATTGTAAATAGAAATTTAAAGAGTTAGCAAATTTGATTGGCCATTGAATGCCAAATGATTAATCAATCTACTTTTACTCAACTCCAAAATTATTTTCTAGAGCATTGAAAGGAACATGATGTTCCATATTCCAAAATAGGAAAAGTAATTAAAGAGAGGGGTCTAATTAAGCAACAAAGTTTAATAACAATTCACATGGAAATGGTGATAAACCAAGGGTTGGTCAAGAGATGATTACATGAAAGATCCATAGTATATACCATTATTTGCTCTCTAAGGCTAGAGTATATGCCTTATACATTAATTATTAGGTGCCAAAATCATTATGAACGACATGATTAGGTGCCAAACTCATTATGAATGTCACGATTTTCCAAGTGTTAGACTTTTGGGTGAGAAGACTTGTTTTAAAAGGAAGTTAAAATTTGGCTACAATGAGTAGAGAGGTCCAAAATTATAAAATGAAGTGCCTAAAGGTTAACAAAGCTACATGCCTACTGATAGTAGGTTACATTACAATGTATTCATTAGTTTCTGACACAAATATCCATGAAAATTACACTTTTTGTGTGTGGGCACAAAGCGTCGATAAATTCTCGATATTAGTGGTAATAAATTTCCATAAGTATTATTATCGGTGTATACTGACACTAGTAAAGCATCGATATAGGCACTCCACAAACTGTAGTTAGGTTGGAGTGCATCCTATCAGTTGGTGACTCAGCATCATCTGGCAAAATTAAATCCACACATGCGGTCATTACCATCAGCTCATCATCCAATTTCTCAAGGAAGGGATATGGCAGCATAGAACCAAAATAAGGCCTTAGGTGGTAGCCATTAACTGGCTCTTTGAAAACTTCACCATTAAGCATGCCGACGAGTAAAAACATGCCATTATAGTAGCGATGAACAAACTAGTATGGTCTAGCGCATTGGACCTTCAGCTTGCTACGGTGGGGGATATAACCGGACTAGAACAACAACATTGTATATTTCTCTTTGATCTAGTTCTTCACATAGCGGTCGACTCAGTTCTTTCAGCAACACTGCACTATATTAGTAGTATGGCGTGCAAGGAATCTGGCCTCGTCTAGTTGTTGCAACTTGCTCCATGCAGTGTGTGAGTGAGTTTTTTGGGCTTATTCATTCCATGACTGCAATCCAGAGGCTTGGAACCAAGTACTCCATGGGCTCCACCGCTTCGATTCCATAAAACATCTTGAAAGGGGTGAGGCCTGTCACTACCTTATAAGCTATCTAGAAAGCTAATAGGACCAAATACATCTTTTGGTCCCAATCAATTTTCTCATGATTATAGTCATGATCTTGTTTGAGGATTTTGCGTAGCCATTTTCTCGGGCATACTTTTAGATAATCATGTGCTACTACCTCATCATGTTCTTCATCACTTCATTGATGGAGTGGCCTCCTTGGTCATTGTGATGATCTCAATTGGACAACCAAACCTCGTGATAATATCCTCATATAGAAATTTGGTGGTTGATGCAACCAAATCATCTTTCAAAGGCCTCTCCTCAACCCACTTGGTGCAATAGTCGATTGCCTTCAAGATGTAGTGATTACTAGATGGGTGGTCAATGGGCTTGAACAGAACAACAAACGTCAAGGCCCCTCTTCTGGAATGTCTTGAGAGGGAGAACTATGTTGTACAACATGTAGTCTCTAATAGTGGGTTGTCCCACTATCAATCATACAGTATGCAGTCCCTGATAGTGGGTTGTGTAGCATGTGGTCCTAATAGTGGTTTGTCCCAATCTCTAGCATGCGTCACACTACTTTGCATAGGAAAAGGCATCACCAATAACGATGGCCCACCACAGGCCAGCTTGGAGGATTTTATGACCAGTGGTATCTTTGGCAAAATGGTCTCTAGCTAGACCTTGGTGTGCTTTCTGCAACACCGATTGCTATTCATGCGGGGGAAAACATCTACAAAGCACCTTTTCTGGACCAAGATGGTACAAGGAGCCATGGATGATTTCAAAATTTTGGCTTCATAGAGCAAGTTGATTGCACATGTCTCGCAGGTGACGGCTTGGTATGCCAGTTTGCAAAAATTGGTACATATCATCATACCAGGTCGCTATGAACAATGGGATATACTTCTCCCTAGTCCTACTGTAGTGGTTATGCTCCATCCAGCACCTTCGCTATTGACACGGGTCCCTTGACTACTACCTCAAATATGTTCGCATCTTGGAAATCATCGATGAAGAGGTCACGTTTCTCATCACTATCTACCTAGGACAGGTAATCAGCCACCATGTGCGAACTTCTTGAAGTATGAACAATAGTAAAGTCTAATTCTTGCAACAATAGCAGCATCCATCGAGCAAGCTTACCGACCAACTTGGGCTTGTGTACAAGAAATAATAATGTTGAATGGTCCACATGGAAGATGAAGGGGTTTCCAAGCAAGTAGTGCCATAACTTGTTGATGGAGTAGTTCATTCTGAGTGCTTTTTTCTCCAATGTCAAGTAGTTCTTCCCAAGTGACATCTTGCGTAGTACACCAAAAGGAACCAAGTCTTCGTCCTTTCCTGCATTAAGATAGTGCCAATAGAGGTGACAACAAAGACATGGGAGGGGAGCTTCCAATCAGATGATTGAACAACCAGGGCTGTGGACAACATCAGCTTGAGAAGCCAAAAAGCCTGGTTGCAATCCTGTGTCCATATCAATGGTTTGGTATTGAGGAGTGCATTAGAGGGGTAGCCACATTTGCAAGCTAGAATGAAAAACTTGAAGAATACAGCACTCAAAGTAGCCCGTGACGTGCTTTGACTCAATTAATAGGTTTAATTGAACACAAAGAGGGGCAAGGTGCCCATTATAAGGTCTACTTCGTACTAATGCTTGTCATAAGGTGTTGTGGGGTTTGACTTAACTATCGTTATGTATTGAAACATCTACGCTCACATAGGTGGTGCCGCAATAACCAAGAGTGCCACCACGTTAAACAAAAGTCGGCTGCCCCCTTGACTGCACCTTCAAGGCTTGTCAGAGGTAGTTCTAGCTTGGGTGACTCTGGCGTTTGGACTGCCAGTGCTACCGGAGTACCTGCCCAGTCGAGGTGGTTGAACTGATTAACAAAAACCAAATAACCAATACAAGAGGTATTGTTCATTAGCACATCTTTCTATTCCTTATGGTTCTCCTTAGACAAAAAATATAGGAAAGGAGAGGAAAAGTGAGCAGAGAAAAGCGAGCAGCCCCAAATAAGCGAGCAAGATAAAATAGGTTTCAAGCGAGCGAGAACCTCATCCAACATCTTATTCCTCTCAATATCATTGGAACAATTGATGTGATCATAAGCAAATTAACATATTCCAACAATGAAGGCATGCCTGAAACTCACAATTAACTTCTCTTTCATCCCCATTTTATCAATTTGAGTCATTGTGGAGAGGTAGAGACACAACAATACATAAAATTTGCAATAAAGTCAGGTCCAAAAAAGTTGTGTCAATTCTTGCATTAAATGTAGGGTGATGAATATGTCCTATTTCATCATGGGGCCTACAAAAGACAGAGGGAAAAAATTGAACCTCCAAAAAGACTTCTTTTACCAGTCTATGGGGCCTAGCTCTTACTAGCATTGAGAGTGTACAAGATAGCTACTGCTAGTGTGATATGGGAATCTCCAAGTCTCAAGTTTTGGGGTACATGAAATTAGATCATGCTAACGGTAACTCTAAGAGGTTCCAAAGGCAGGCAACATTCTTCATCATAGCTAACTCAAATGCAAGGCAGTGAAAATGCCAGGAGAGTTGCTAGGTAGCATTGATTTTGGGAAGGGATATGATGATACTTTGTTGTGTTATGTAGGATATTAATTTCCATTAAATTTGGGACATGTTAGATATAACTTCATAAAATCCTAAGTCATGAAATTAATACATTACAAGTTCAAGCATAAATAATAGTTGTGAAGTTAATGCATTAAATATTCAAGCCTAAAGAAGAATTAATCAAGACCTAATGCACCGTACGAGAGACTTTGGCCTTACCCTCATTCCATAGACTTGCCAACGTAAGGCCAAAATTTTCATTCTTAACAATATGTGGAAAGACCTTACATTTGGCCCACTTTTGGCGAAAAAATTTCATTCTAAAGAATAGGTGGAGTGAAATTGTGTTTGATAAATACAAATCAATGCTCAAGTTTGGACATAAATAAAGGTATCCTTTTGAAGATATTGGAACACATGAGAGAAATAATATTGAAGATACATGAATTTTTAGACATACTATTAAAGACAAATGAACATATAATGGATGAAATCCTATTGATGATACATGAATTTTCAATAGAATTGTTATTCAAAAGATTTGATGGATTGAATGTAGCTTTAATACATTATCCCTTTTACAAGGGTGTTTGAGTTTGAGGCTTGAAACATAAGAATGAATTTGTGTTGAAGCCTAGTGGTTTGTTAAGGATATGTGAAACTTAAAGTAAAAGTACTTACAATGGAAGGGATTATATCAAGATCCTATTAAGGACATGTGAGCATATAGTAGAATAATTCTACATAAAATCAGTGGATCAATTTTAATGGCTCAAAAGCAAAAAAGGATGATGGTGCAACCTAGGGGCTACTCTACGGCACTATGGCAGCAATCTTTGTAGTTACTATCAAAGGTAGTGTAACTTTTTTGTCAAAGAAAGAGACGCGAACCACTCCACATGACCTAGATCTGTATGACCTAGGTTGCACCGACTTGTTTCTTTCATGGATAAAAGTGACCCTTAGGTGATGCTATAGCACTCCCTTTTTTGGTCCATTATTATAGCACAATTGGGGCCTTTTGACCTAATACTAGCTACCCATCAAATATTTGTTGTAGATGTTGGGGGTAATTACCAAACTACTAGTGGTAGTTTTATCACCACCATTAGTAATTTTATTTGAGTGTTCCTTAATGGTAGTTCTTACTACTACATACAATATTACCAATAGTAGTCCTAATCCCAATGATAGTACACATAATATTATTACGACCATCCAACTTTAATCATCATTATATCTATGAATGCATATATATAGGTCTATCTATATCTATACCTATTTATTCCTCATCCAATATGTTTGCATTTATTTTTGGTGCTTTGCTTACTTTGAAACTAAAGAAAATGTGATTTCATTATTGTTTGCATTCTTGTCAAACATGAGGAGTTGGAATGCATAAGAGTTGGGAGGCACATTATAATTTCTGTGCAGATTTGAGCCATTGAATAGCTTATTGATTCTGATTGTTTTCTTTCTTATTATTTATCCTTAATTTGGTTATTTCACACCGAACATCGCCATATCAATTCATATTTTTTTGTTCTAGTAATGTCCTATCGCAACATAGTCTAGAATTGATCAAACAAGATAAATGGGTGCTCACATTTAATATATTTTGAGAGTCAGAGGATAGTGGCTGTAGACTACAAAATCATCACTTTGAATAAATTTGGCAAGATTCTTCTGATAGAAGGAATAATTTCTATTGCACTAACGATGAAAGAAAATTATCAAAAGGCTGATACAAGGCTCAAAATCACACTAGTGCTACTAGGCTTAATAGTCGTAGGCTAGTAGTAGTACTAGTGTATTTACTAAGTAGTGTGCATGCCTCTCCTCATTAAAATTCATAGTCTTCAAAAATATATAATACATAAGTCAAAATATTCTAATTAGTTTTATCATCCTAATGTTGAAACTGACTTAAATTCATAGTCTTCAAAAAGGTATAATACATAAATCAAAATATTCCAATTAGTTTTATTGTCCTCATGTTGAAATTGACTTTCTCTTCCTTCGTCTCCTATGAGCTTCAAACCTTTAATCCATCAATCTCTCAAATAGTAAGAATGGTCTTGTATTAAGAGGCGACGATATCTAAAGTGATCTACAAATACTAAGAATGGTCTTATATTAAGAGGTGATGATATCTCAAGTGTTATACAAACCGTAAGAATGGTTTTGTATTAAAAGGTGATGATATCTCAAGTGTT
This sequence comes from Dipteris shenzhenensis, assembly GCF_047967505.1. NCBI lineage: Eukaryota > Viridiplantae > Streptophyta > Polypodiopsida > Gleicheniales > Dipteridaceae > Dipteris > Dipteris shenzhenensis. The sequence continues at coordinate 17,731,445 of NC_141608.1, read as the reverse complement.
CTACAAATAGTAAGAATGGTTCAAGTGTTCTACAAAAGTATTAGGTACCTCTTAGTGGCTGAAGGGAAGGAGTGATGATATCTCAAGTGTTCTACAAATAGTAAGAATGGTCTTGTATTTAGAGGTGATGATATCTCAAGTGTTCTACAAATAGTAATAATGGTTTTGTATTAGGAGGTGATGATATCTCAAGTGTTTTATAAAACTATTAGATACCTCTTAGTGGTTGAAGGGAAGGGGTTGGAAGTATGGGCAAAATCTCTAGGAACTACAGGATGGTTGCAAGAACAATTTTGAATGTCATAAATGACACTTGGGTTTTTCAACATACGGTTGAACTATTTTTAAACACTTTCTTTCATGGTTGATAACACTTTTAATAAGAAGAACCATTTTGAATGTCATAAGTGTTGATGCAATCCAACGCTATGAAGTCTACAGACAATTTTTTTTCCCCGCATATGGGTGAAGTGATGTTTACATTACTAAGTTCAACATATCAAGCAACGCATTTGTTTTGATTATTGAAGGAGTTTGATAATAAGACCCATTTCAAATGCAAAAGAATTGTTGTATCAATAATGGAATCCGCTTTGGAGTGGAAATTCAGTTTCTTTCAAACCCATGTTGAGAGTTGTGGTGGCATGAGCACATGTAGAGCAAAGGTATGAGCAAAGGACAAGCTGCCACATGGCATGGAGGACATATCCCACATGTGAGCAAGAAAATGGATGTAAGTACCCTCACCTATAAAAGGGAGGTTCATTTGAAGTAATATCAATCAAGCACTTTGCACTATCTCAAGATTCTCTTTATGAGTCCAAGCTAATCTATCTTGGAACCTAATTGACTTGAGGTACATGTCATGAGCACTCTCTTCATCATGTTTCCACATAGGTTCCATCCACCTTAGAGTGCTCCATAGATCCTGAGGCACACATGTTTTGTCATGGTATCAGAGCATAGGTTTAGCTCTCCTAGTTTAGTTCATTAGTAGTTCACTAGTAGGATTGCCTCCATTCCTAGATTAGTTGTAGGCATGTCTTAGGAGCTCATGTGTTTCTCCTAGGTTAGTTTTAGTTTTACATTGAGAACAAATTTCCGTCCCTAGAGAGAGGAAATTTCCGTCCATTTATTCCTTCCATTGCATTGAGGGAACTCTGTCATTGAGAGAGTAAGAGAGATCCATTGTGAGGGATTGAATTCTCCAAGGAGAGAAATTTGAAGAGTGCAAAGTAGTTCTGTGTTTTTTGAGAGAGATTTGAGAGAAAGAGAGTGTCATTCTTTCTTTTGAGATAGTCTTGTCTGCGAGAGAGAATAGAGAGAGAATCTCGGACTCCTTTGTCAGTTTTAGAGAGGATGAGAGAAAGCCACGGGTATCCTATCTTATTTCTATGAAGCAATGTCCTACGACTCTCAAGCTCAAGCAGCCATCAAGCAGCCACTGGATTGTAGACTACGCTCAAGACATCTACGGGCTCAATGCCCTCAAGCAACGATGCCTTCTACACCTCACAAGCTGCTTGGCTCTCAGCCACAATGGCCAAGCTCATCCAAGGCGCATGCAGAACCACTAGAGACGGCTCCTCATAGTGGTGGCTCTTCACTAGCACTCAGGCTCGACAGACCACTCGATAGCCTACTCCATACGGCCTATAACACAGTAATGCATCTACTCTACCAGTGACCACTCGCAAGTCTTCACCGTAGCATCTCTACAACTAGCTGAGAAGCTCCATTTGCAAGGCTCCAAAGCTTCCTCAATGACCTGCGACACCTTCTGCAGCAACTATTGATGACAACGACCGTGCTCCAAGAGCCACAGCCTCCTTCAAACTCCTACAGCAACAACCAGGCTCTCACAGAAGCAACAAGCAACCTCCTAAGGGATCACAAGACTCACCATCCAGACTGTAGCACTAGCATCTGGCAAACGCAATAGTAGTGACCGGCCACAACGACACGCAGCATAGACCAAGCCAGCCTCACGGTGCATGCATAGCAGCGCCCAAAGCTTCAGCCGCAAGAACACACAAGCCTCCATCGACGCTGCTTCCTCGGGCTCCCTCATGCATCGCAGCTTGACGTGTCTACCTAGCAGCCAGCCTCGACGACTCCGCGCTCCAACTCCGTCGTGCGTCGAAATTCATCCACGCCGTCGTTTGTGCAGCAGAGAAGCTTCAAAGCATCCTTTTCTTTGCTAAGGTTCCCACAAAAGAGACATGTGGCAGATAGCATCTAACCAAGGTTAGGTGAGGTTAACCCGTGGTTCAGAGGCTAGGTCATCTTCTGGCCATGTGGCAGATAAGGTTGGTCAAACTAACCCTAGTTAGGTCAACCCAATATGCCATGGTTAAGTTAGAGTGAGGGTTAGTTAAGCCACATCAGCATACAGTCAGCAGTGCCTTCTAAGCACACAGCCTCTTGTTAAGCACAGTATGGAATTCAGCATGTGAATCCCTGTGCCACATCATCAAAGGCCCTCTTCTTCACAAAACCTTCAACAAAGCGTAACTTTCAATCCAAGAAGAATTTGCACATGCTCCAAAAAGGAAAAGTGATCGTCTTTTCGAGCTCTACGCGCCTGATAGATCAGAATCATTGTATGCAATTAGACACTGCCAATATTGAAAGAAATCAATTGGTAAGACCTTTGCAACAATTGGAAAAGCAAAGCATGAATGCAAACATCGATGTAAAAAGCAAGCCAAAAGCACAAGTGCATGAGATGACCATAGCACAAAACATGGCATCCACACATAAAGCATTAAGGCACATGGAAGAACAAAGCATCATGCATCAAGCGAAGAAGACAACAAGGTCATCATCAAGCCATGAGCAGAATGATAGTAACAAAATGTATTGAAGAACAAAAACCTTGCCAACCTTGCCTATGTTTTGTAAATCAAGCCTGACCACCTGAGAGTAGCTATGAAAGCACCCAGGGGAGGTATTGACATGTAAACCACACTTTACCACCTTAAGTAGCAATGCAAGCACTAAGGGGAGGTGATGAAATGTAACTCACATCTGACCACCTTGTAGTAGCCAAAGGATTATGGCACCAAGGGGAGGTGTTGAGAGTTGTGCTGCCATGAGCACATGTAGAGCAAAGGTATGAGCAAAGGACAAGCTGCCACATGGCATGGAGGACATATCCCACATGTGAGCAAGCAAATGGATGTAAGTACCCTCACCTATAAAAGGGAGGTTCATTTGAAGTAATATCAATCAAGCACTTTGCACTATCTCAAGATTCTCTTTATGAGTCCAAGCTAATCTATCTTGGAACCTAATTGACTTGAGGTACATGTCATGAGCACTCTCTTCATCATGTTTCCACATAGATCCTGAGGCACACATGTTTTGTCAACCCACATACTATTGTTGCATAATGTGAGTATGGCTCCAATTGGAAGTTAAGGAAGACTATAATTCGCAATATTGGTAAAGTTACACATAGTAAAATAAATTTTATTTTTGAGAATCTTCCCAAATAGTGGTTTCCACAAAGCTATGTTGAGTACCTCGATAAGGAAATTGTGGAAAAGCTCGCTTGCTTTTTTGGGCCCGCTCGCTTTTCCTCGCTTGCTCTATCGACTGCCTCTACTTGTGTCAGGGAAGTACAAGGCCAAAAATATGGACGTGTACATGGCACCCTCGATCGAGGAGCTGCAAACCCTATGGAGGGGCATACGTGTCTTTGATATTTCTAGAGCCCCAAGGCGGGCCACAGACATGTGTATTAGGGGAATTTTTGATATGGACCATGCATGAATCTCCAAGATATGGGGAGTGTGCAGGTATGTGCTTTTGCATGCCTATTGATACATGTATGCTTTATTGTGGTGTGATCTATGCATATCTAATGACCTATTTGTGCATGCATATACGTAGGACTTAAAACACAATGATACCATGCTTGTCCTATTTGTGGCCCTAGTTTGAATGTGTGACACTCCAAACATATGAGCAAGATGGTTTATGAAGTTCATGCTCAATATCTTCTGCTTGATCATCCTACATGTGAAGTTCAACTTAATCCACCATCGGTGGTCCGTAGGACGGCAAGTGATTGCATTCATGATTGGAGAGCTAATTGTGAGGAGCCTCCTCCTGGTATGGACCGGCTATCTATCTTTCACGAGCTTCCATATTGGGGCGAGTTACAAATCAATCACCTCTTGGATCCCATGCATATCTTCAAGAATGTTGGGGCTTCTATTTGGGCACACTTGGTTGGTGACAAAGATACAAGGGGAGTGCGAGAAGACTTGCACAAGATGGGTAGTATGCCTCACTTGTGGCCCCAAGAGCGTGTGGGTAGAACTCAAGAGCATGGTTCTACAACTCAAAAGGTTAGTTCAGGAACCCAAGAGCATCCTCCTAGAATTGTTCTCCCGAAGGCACCATGGATCCTTTTCCAAGGTAGAGGAGTCAAAGGTCAAGGCCGATATTGCATCTTTTTGGACACCCATGGGACACATACATTGCCTGAGGGGAGTGTTTACAAAGGACAATAATTTTAGTGGCCTCAAGTCTCATGATTGGCACAAGGGCTTACAGGTATTCTAGATGTTAGCTTGAAAGAAGAGTAGAACTAAGATTGTGATGCTTTCATGTAACTTATATGATTGTGACACATTGTTGTAACTTATACAAGATCGGTAACTTTCATGTAACTTACACAGGATCAGTAACTTTCATGTAGCTTATACAAGATCACTGGTGTTGTCAAGTATGCTTACCACATCAAATCATCTTCATTATATTTCATACAATTTTAAATGATGGGTATAAAATATTGAATCTTACAAGTGCACATGGAATAGGTGGATCTCGCAAAAAGAGATCTCTATATCGAGCATCAAGAGGGCTAAGGTGGACTCCATTGAAGGTACTGTGTGCTTGCTTGAGAAGCACTTTCCCTCAAGAATTATGACGACTCAGATGCACTTGCTTATACACGTAGTTGATGAGGTTGCCGTTATAGGAACCATTCATAGTCGTTGGATGTTTTTTCTTGACTAGTTTATGAAAACTTTGAAGGGATTTGTAAGGCAAAGACTCGTGGGGTCACTCATAAACATGTAACATAGCATTTTAGTGTACGGAGGGGTATTTTTTTAATAGGGGGACTTACTTGCCATTTACATACATGAGGGGATTTATAAAATAGGGACTTAGTGAAATTTATATGTGTATATTTATGGAAGGGTGTCTAAAATTTAAGATGGAAAAATGTATACATGCAAGAGAGGGTTAAGCAATTACATGAAAAAATGTAAAAATTAAAGAATAGGGGTATTTTTAATACATGCTTGCTCGCACGTGCTATATGGGTTTTATGAAGAGTGACCCCCTAGGGGAAAAAGAGCTAGACCCAAAGCAAGCATGGTGGAGGGATGTCTTGTGCAAGAGTCATTAGTATATATCACAAAGTTTCTTGCATCCATGGACCCCGATATGCCACATGCTTGGAACATCAACGACGATGATCGTGTCATTGTAGAAATTCGCCAAGGTAAAGAGGTTGAAATAAAGATGAGCAAAGAGAAAGAGAGAAATTCAATAAGTTTTGTGTTCTCAATAGTCCCAAGATGCAAAGATGGGTGGAGAGATATGAAAAGGGCAAAACAAAAAGAATAAATGACATGATGAGATTTAGAGTCATGCACAGGAAGAAGGTGCCATATCCATAGTACCTTTCTCTTCTCCCTAGATGCATGTCCTATGATTGGCTATAAGAAGCTCTTTGTGAAGCCGAAGATGATGGCGAGGGCATAATAGATCGAGAGGGGGAGCTTGCAGTCGGATGTATGCCACATGTAAGTTTTTTATCTTTCTACTTAATTTGGGTATTTATGATCACAATCGCTACAAAATGCATCCTCATTGTTTTAACCATGTTCTTTTGTAGTACAAAAAGTACAGTTCATTGTCATCACATGGACAACATTTTTGTGTGGAACACATCTATTCAAGGAGAGTCACATATGATTGTGGAGTCATGGCTAACTTTGTACAAGATAGCCGAGCAAGTGCTTCTGATACCAATCTTCTCTCCTTGCAGTTAGATTATTGTGGGACCATACATGATATCTATGAAGTTGATTTTAGACAATTTAGTATTTTCATTCTTGATGTCAAATGGCTTAGAACTATCTACAATGGTCCCAATGCTACAGTCATGAGAGACAGTTGTGGTTTCTTTGCCATTGACTCCACCAGCAGACCCTGAACCGATGAAAGTGATACTTTTGTTCTTCTAGAGCTACAGTTGTGGTTTCTTTTCCATTGACTCCATGGAACCCTGGACCGATTAAAGTGATACTTTTGTTCTTCCAAAGCATTGTGAATAGGTACATACTGATGAATTGATTAAAAGCTAATATCTTCATTTTTAAACAAATATTGGTAGATGTTCTTTTTTTAATATACTTAAGCATAAATGAATATAATTACTAGCACATAATTTGTATCTTTAACATAGGTGGTCTTTCATCCTGATCGTTTGGATCCAAGATGGTGGTATGTGGTCCAAGTTGCTCCTCAAAGCAAACATGATTTTTGAAGATAGGAATGTGGATACAGAGACACCGGCAAAAGATCCAAATAATGATGCCGTTGGATCTAGGGAAGAGGATGAAGATGACGATATGGGACACGAAGAAGGTGACAGTAATGACATTGTAATGGAGGAAGGTGGAGATCACAACTTTGGGAAAGAAGAGGGAGAACTAGAGGCCGGTGAACTAGAGGATCAAGTCTTAGGTAGACACACAATAGGGATGATGATGTAGGTGATCAATTGTATGTGAACCTTGAGATAGACATATTTTTCATGCAAGGCTTAGCTCAAGATGAAGCCGTCGATGTAAATGCTACCGATATATAGTTTTGACATCGATGAGACTTCCTATGTGTAATTGGCCCTCACATTTTGTTGAGAGTTCACGCTCAACATCATGTGATCATTGTGCATAGCACCATCACGTGATCATATGTGCATAGCACTAACCTTATAGAGTGCTATAAATGAAAGGGTTAGATACCCTAACCCTAACCCTAACCCTAAAAGGGTTTGTATATATTCTATTTTTTCAATTAAATCTAGTGTACAGTTAGTCATTTGTGGTGTGCTCACTAGTTGTGCCCTCTCTCCTCATCTCCACTCTTCTCCTCTCCCCTCTTCATATTTTGTCATGGTATCAGAGCTCCCTTGCCTTCCGTTGAGGCATTGAGATCCTTGTGAGAGCATGAGAGTGATTGAGAGATCGAGAGGTTCTCTTGAGTGTTCTTCAAGGAAGTTCACTTCCGTTGAGAGAGACATTTGCGTTTATTGAGTGTTCAATTCTGTTCATGAGAGATATTTCCGTCATTGTGAGGATTGAGAGATTTTTGTTGCATTTCATTGAGAGGTTCCGTCATTCTTTTGAGAAAGATATTTGTTCTTCTGTTAAGGAGAGAGAGCAGCCTCCTACCTATGAAGCTCTATAGCTCTATCTACAAGTCTACTCCTCAGTCCGTCTGCACAGTGAAGCCAGCAATAAGGCCTTCATTATCTTCAACAAGGCCTTCATCTCCTACACCTACGACTGTAGTGTCTTCAGCAGCATCACCAATCGAGACTTCTATGACGTTCCTTAGCTTTCAGCACCTCAACTAGCCAAAGCCTCTCCAAATTTGAAGACAACTCCAGCTGAGCATGCTTCGACGGTGAAGCTCAACACATCCAAAGCTTCATCAACCACCAAGCTTCACGAGACTTAACTCTACAGCTTAGCCAAAGGTGGGCTACAACTGCTAAGCCTTCAACGATCATGAGCAACAAGGCAGTGCACAAAGACTCCAACGACATGGCCAATGATCACCTACAATAGGCTCTCGGCACCCGACGCTCCATCGACACAGCATCAAATAGTGCCTCCAAAGCTACGACCCTCCAAAGCCCACAGCGCAACCTCGACCACGTACTGCAAGGGAGTCTCCAGCAAGCTTCCTCAATCAACGGCTCTTGTAGCTCCAACAATGCCTTCATAGTAAGCCGCACTGACTGTAGCCTCCTACGGGAAGGCTGCGCCAGCTCTAAGGCCATTGCGACGAGCCTCTTTCCTTCGGACTGCAGCACTAGCCAGCGCTCTCGAGCTCCAACGCGTTCAGTGGCGCACTATTGGATCCATCAACACCGACGAACGAACGATATGGTCATGTCAACTTCAAGTACTTGTTAGATCTCAGGAATCAGAATATGGCAATTGGGATTCCGAAGCTAGAATTTCTTAGAAAGGTTTGCAAAGCATGCTACTTCGGCAAACAAAAGCGAACCAACTTTGTCAGAAGTACCTCTCATGCATGAGGTATTCTTGATTTGATTCATACAGATGTATGGGGTTATGCCTAGACTCGCATCATCAATGGTTCACTTTACTACTTGACTTTCATCGACGACTACAGTAGATATTGTTGGGTCTACTTTCTGAAAGAGAAATCTAAAGTGTTTTCCAGATTTCAAGAATTCAAAGCCATGGTAGAAAACCAGACAAGTAGAAAGATCAAGGTCATGAGATCAGACAGAGGAGGTGAATACATGTCTTCAGCATTCATGAACTTCTGCAGAAGTCATGGCATACGAAGACAATTCACATGTGCAGATACTCCTCAGTAGAATGCAAGAGCTGAAAGGAAGAATGGGACTTTAGCAGATAGTGCTAGAGCAATGCTTAGTGAAAAGCATCTTCCGAAGTTGTATTGGGCACAAGCAATAGCTACACCTAACTACTTGCTTAATCGGCTTCCTACCGAACCGATACAAGGTATGACTCCTTATGAAGCATTCACTAGACACAAGCCATGCATTGGGCATCTCCGCATATTTGGTTGCATAGCATATGCCCACATACATGATGATCATCGCAGGAAATTGGATGCAAAGTCACACAAATGCATCATGGTTGGCTACAGTGAAGAAAGCAAAGCATACAAATTGTATGATCCCATCAACCACAAAGTCATTATCTCCAGAGATGTAATTTTTGATGAGGAATCAGAATGGAAAACCTCACCTACACCAGAGATAGAAGCATCGACCTCACAGTCATCTACAGAACATGTTGATGAAGAAGAGCAAGAATTGCTAGCAACACCCCAAGCAGAGCCATAGTAGCTCATATGGTCTACTAGGGAAAGCAGACCACCAGCCAGATTGACATATGCTCAGAAAGGAAAAGCAATTCAGGTGGAAACCACCAACTATGCTCTTATGACTACCATCATGGCTATAGAAGAGCCAGTGTACTTCGAAGATGCAGTAGACAAGCCAAAATGGCAAACTGCTATGAATGAAGAAATGGATGCTTTGTATAAAAATAACACTTGGGAATTATGCAACCTTCCACCAAAAAAGAAGGCCATAGCAAACAAATGGGTATACAAAGTGAAGTACAATCTAGATGGAAGTATTTAGAGATATAAATCCAGATTAGTTGCAAAAGTATTTGCACAACAATATGGTCAAGACTATGATGAGACTTATGATCCAGTAGCAAAGATGGATTCCATATGGTTCTTGATATCACTAGTGACACTCAGCAAATGGAATGTGTACTAGCTCGATGTCAAGAATGCATTTCTCAATGGTTATCTAGATGAGGAAGTCTACATGCAACAAACAACAGGTTATGTTGAACTAGAAAAGGAGAATAAGTTTTTCCATCCCAAGAAAAGTCTCTATGGCTTAAAGCAAGCACCCAGTAGTTGGTACATCAAAATTGACAAGTATTTTGCTGATCTAGGATACATGAAATCCAATGTAGATCATACTCTCTACTACAAAGTTCAAGGGGAAGACATTACTATTGCACTTTTGTATATAGATGATCTGATTGTGACAGGAAGCGAGGATAGCTTCATCAAAAAATTGAAACAAGCCTTGACCTTTAGAGTTCGACATGAAAGATCTTGGACTTATGCACTATTGTCTTGGAATTGAGTTCTGGAGAGATTCAGATAGCACATTCATGAGTTAGCTCAAGTATGTTGACAGTCTCCTAAAGAAGTTTCATATGGCAAATTGCAAGATTGCAGCCACTCCCATGGAATAGAGTTTGAAACTTACTAAAGATTTAGAAAGCCTACTGTCAATGACAGATACTATAGGCAGCTCATCGAATCTCTTATATATCACAATCACACGGCTAGATATTTGTTATGCAGTAAGCTCACTAGCACAGTTTATGGCAAATCCAAAACAATCTCACTGGAATGTAGCCAAAAGAGTCTTGAGATACATCAGAGGTACAAGACAGTTTGGGATAGAATACAGAGGAAGTCATCCATGGTTGCATGGATACTATGACAGTGATTATGTCGGAGATCATGAGACCAGGAGATTGACACAGGGATATGCATTTTTCCTGGGTCAAGGTGCTATATCATGGTTGTCAAACAAACAACCAACTGTTTCTTTGTCTTTGACTGAAGCAGAATATAGAGCACTCACTACAGGTGCATGTGAGGCTATATGGCTCAGAAGACTATTGTTAGAAATAGATTACTTTGATGAGTCAAAGCCAACAACAATATACTGTGATAATCAATCGGCTTAAGCATTGGCCAAGAATCTAGTATATCACTCCAGGACAAAGCACATTGATGTCAGAGAGCACTTCATCAGAGAAAGAGTGTTACTTGGTGACATCACACTGCAGCATTGTGATAGCAAAGATAATGTTGCAGACAACTTTACCAAACCACTCGGTAAAAAGCTATTTGAGAAACACCGACTAGCTCTTGATTTGTCACAGGGGAAGGACATTCCCATTAAAGGGGTGTGATGGAGTGCTCTATAGGTGCATGTGAGGCTATATGGCTCAGAAGACTATTGTCAAAAATAGATTACTTTGATGAGTCAAAGCCAACAACAATATACTGTGATAATCAATAGGCTCAAGCATTGGCCAAGAATACAATATATCACTCCAGGACAAAGCACATTGATGTCAGAGAGCACTTCATCAGAGAAAGAGTGTTACTTGGTGACATCACACTGCAGCATTGTGATAGCAAAGAGAATGTTACAGACATATTTACCAAACCACTCGGTAAAGAGCTATTCGAGAAACACTGACTAGCTCTTGGTTTGACATAAAGGAAGGACATTCCCATTAAAGGGGTGTGATAGAATGTAATGCTCAGTCCTTCTTCGATTCCTCAAAATCATCATCTTGAGGGAAGGCCTACTTCATGATGTTGATCTTGAGGGAAGGGGTTGAGAGTTCACGCTCAACATCATGTGATCATGTGTGCATAGCACCATCACGTGATCATATGTGCTTAGCACTAACCTTATAGAGTGCTATAAAGGAAAGGGTTAGATCCCCTAACCCTAACCCTAAAAGGGTTTGTATATATTCTATTTTTTCAACTAAATCTAGTGTACAGTTAGTCATTTGTGGTGTGCTCACTAGTTGTGCCCTCTCTCCTCATCTCCACTCTTCTCCTCTCCCCTCTTCATATTTTGTCACATTTTTATAGTGACATTTTGTATATTAATTTGTATGTTAAGTGCTGTATACCCATCATATCTCAGCCTGTCAACTGGATACTTAATACGAGTGGACCTCCGTACAACTGGATCAGTTGCAGGAGTCTTTAAATCATGCCTGCTTTTCCTTGCACCAGGTGTAACAACAGAAGGAATACCAAGTTCCTCATCAAGGCTCATTTCAGAGCCGCTTGACTCTCCATCAACATGAGAGCTACCAGCAGACACATCAAACACTGGAGCATGGTCTACTTTTTCTTTTCCCTTATGTGATACCTGCACAACACTATCAGGGCTGCCATGTGACGATTCACTAGATCTCAATCTCCCTGTCCATGCATTAGATCCACTAGTAGAGGACTCTCTGGGTCCACTCAAGGCTTGAGATTGCTGCTCTGCATTTATTGCAGCATTCCCATTTCCTGCATCTGCATCTCCTACCATAACAGTTGGTGCATACCAGAGCTGCTCATTTCATCAAAAACAACATCTCTGCTCACTTGCATTTTGCGGGTGGAAGGGTTATAACAGCGATACCCTTTCTGGTGCAGAGCATATCCAATAAAGATGCATTTTTCTGCCTTTGGATCCAGCTTTGTTCTCTTCTCATCAGGAACATGAACATAAGCTATGCAACCAAATACCTTCAAGTGAGAAATATCTGGTTTTTGGCCTGTATACATTTCTTCAGGCGTCATGCCATGGACAGCTGCAGTGGGGGTTCTGTTCATAATATAAACAGCAGTTGCTATTGCTTCAGCCCAAAAATAATCAGGCATGTTTTTCTCATTTAGGATCGCCCGTCCTACTTCTGCAATATGCCTGTTCTTCCTTTCTGCAACCCCATTCTGCTGAGGGGTAGACCTGCATGAGTACTTCCTTTGAATTCCCTGTTCTTTTAGATATTCACAAAATTCTTCTGAAAAGTACTCTCCCCCTCCATCAGATCTTAGCACTTTAATATGCACACCTTTCTCTTTTTCAACCATGGCCTTAAAAGCCTTGAAATGGCTGAACACTTCACTTTTGTGCTTCATAAAATAAATCCACGCCTTCCTAGTGTAGTCATCAATAAACGTCACATAATAATGGCATCCACCAATAGAAGCAGCTTTGGTTGTCCAAACATCTGAATGGATCACTTCCAAAGGTCTTCTGCTCACCTTAGCATTTTTGGGAAATGCATGTCTGGCCTGCTTACCCATTTGGCATGCTTCACATACCTTTTGCATTCCCTCAACTCTGAATTTAGGCAAACCTGCAACAATGTTTTTCGTTTGCATAGATTTCAGCCTTTGTATATTCACGTGCCCAATGCGCTTATGCCATATCTCAATATTTGCAATGACACCTCTCCCATGCGCAAACATAGCAGCTTTCACCTCAGGCATATCAACATCCAAGGTGAACATTCTGCCATTTTTGTTGCCTTTCGCAACCAAGCGGCACTTATTTTTCAAGTCCTCAACAAAGCAACCATCAGGATTAAATCTAACCTGCAGACCTTGCTCAACCATCTGGCCAACTGAAACCAGGTTCTTAGTGATTTTTGGAACATGAAGTACATCTGCCAAGTACTTCGTTTTGCCATCCTGCATAGCCAATGGCACTTTACCAACCTGCGTAATTGGGTGCGCAGTATCATCACCTGTTTCAACATAACCTGGCTTATCCAAATTTCTAACATCATGAAACCACTCACCATGACTGGTCATGTGGTTAGAGGCACTTGAATCAACATACCAAACATCATTGCAAGCTGCAGCATCTCCTGACATGGAGTTCATTCTTTAAAGGCCTTCAATTCAGCAGGAGTGGGAGCAGCACCCAAAACTGGTTCTGCAGTTTCACCACTGATGTACTCCCAAACTCCCTTTCCCATAAGGAAGTTTGTCATCCTGAACTTCCATGCTTGGAAGTTGTTCTTGTCAAGCTTCTCACTGACAATGGTAGACAGATTCTCAGACATTTTACAAATCACGAATTGCAACAGCAACCTGTAAACACAGCAAATGCCTCACAAGGGCAAATAGCAAAACTTCTGCAAAAAGCCTCACAGGGGCAGATCTGCAACACTGACGAAAGTGGTATTTCACCACACAGTCACTTCCTAGTGACGATTTTGCATCAACAGGCAACAGGCATGAATCTGCAACTCCCAATATCTCTGCACACAGGCATACGATGCAAATTCTGTGGCACCTTTCCACCGACTAGCCGCACAGTGAAAAACAGGGCCTTTTTCTGAGTGCCTGCGAAGAACTTCTGCCTTCAAAACGGGCCCCGAAACGGCCTCAATTCAAAAAAATAAAGTCACAACGCGAAGGGTCTCTCAATCTGAAACATACTGCGCTCTCGCCACACCACGAAGGGCCTCTCAATCTGAAACAGTGCACTCCTGCACTTCTGGCTGTGCTACCTGCAGAGGTTTGCTCCCAAACTCGAAATAGGAAAGCAACACTGGTCCTCTTACCAGGACACCACAAACTTGGCTTGCTTTCTTGAGCTCCTTACCACGAACAAGGCTCTGATACCATGTAAAGAATAAGGGAGAGAGATAGGAGACTCAAGTTCAGCTTTCTTGACAACACACAAGAGAGAGGACACAAGGTTGGAGGGTGAAGCCTTTCTTCACTTTTGCACACAACAACAATACAATAGAAGAGGGAAATACCCTATATGTCAAACCCTAGAATACGTGGTTCATATGTGAACCCAAACCAAAAACATACGTGGTAGTCTAACTACACCACGAGTACAACTAACATAGGCGGTGACATAAATGATAGTCATCCAGGAGATGTATCGGGGGTAGAGCTTGATATCTCAACATAGGTGCGCATTATTATGTAAAGTCTCTTATAGTATTCTTTGTATTTTTCCATGGTTGAATGTGCCACATCAGTTCATGTTCTATTGTATATGCAAGTATATATCTCATGAGTCATACTACGAATCCCATGCAAAAAATTTGGATGAAAATAATGCACCCCCACGAGCATTTTTTTGGCCATAAAATAATAGTATATGTATCGTGAGGCTCCATTTGTTGCTATCAATGTTTATTACAGATACATATTTCATGCTATATGATTTTGACCTTCATCACTAGCTCTTACTGGTGGTGACCTATAGTTTTGAAAACAATGCATGATAAGGTCTAATCAAAGGTTTGTTTTTAGTCCATATAGTTGCAAATCTAGGTCAATTATGGCCCACAGAATTTGCCTTAACATATATAATTTGTTGGTGATGTATATCCATGTTCAGTTAGGAAGAGACTTGGAATCAATTCTCTATCAGATGTATATAATGAGAAAAAAATATATCGTGGTCTAGCAAAGATAAGCTTGCCAACCCAAATCATGTATACACTTGCATAGGGGTGTGTGTGTGTGTGTGTGTGTGTGTGTGTGTGTGTGTGTGTGTGTGTGTGTGTGCATGCATGCATGCGTGTGTGTGTGTGTGCGTTTTTAAAATAAAAAACATTTTAACAACACGGCACATGAAGCTCAAATAAGGGTGGATAGAAAATTATTTATTACATGGTTGTTCATAAAACCAATCGTTGGTACAAAATGTAACAAATAATGATGCCAATGCAGTCCTGACAAGCATCTTATGTACTGAAGAGGGGAATTTGCTTACCTGCCACCATCCAACAAGAAAACATGATGAGAACTAGGTTAACTTAAGTTGAGAAGACATGTGTCATAAACCCTCCTCCCTTGTTATCGAGGTCACAATAAATTAGAAGCTTAGCCATAAACTTCACCAGCACAAAAATAAAAAAGATGGGTTTCTTTAAGTGTGGATTAGGTATAGTGCATTAGGTAAAGGGTTAGGTTGAGTGGTTACATAGAAGGTTTAGGTGTGGAACTATTGTTAAATAATGAGAATTAAGAGGGTAAGAAAAA
The DNA here is from genome assembly GCF_047967505.1 of Dipteris shenzhenensis. Taxonomy (NCBI): domain Eukaryota; kingdom Viridiplantae; phylum Streptophyta; class Polypodiopsida; order Gleicheniales; family Dipteridaceae; genus Dipteris; species Dipteris shenzhenensis. The sequence goes on along the minus strand of NC_141608.1, from coordinate 17,715,983 downwards.
CTACTTGGAGGTATTAGTAGAGGGAAAATTTAAATGGAGATAAATAAGGGGGAGAATGAGAAAGAATCAAAGGAATAGTAACTTAGAAAAAAAGCGGGAGGCAGGGGGGGAAAGAAGGGGGAACTTTAGATATTAATTATTGAGAAGCGAGGAATTAGATGTAGGTATATAAGGGGGGCATATTGAGAAGAGGAAAAAATGGAAGTAAAAATATGTAAAAAAAGGGGGGAAATTTTTCAGTATACTTAAAATGCATAGGATGTCCTTGAGGCATACGTGGTGCCAAATGCTGATGAAGGGACTGATCTGAAATCATGGGTCCAACCACTAATGTGCATCAAGTATGGACTGTATACGATAGCCATAAGTGCATGATGAAATACTAAGGTTCCCCAAGTTGCGCTATGGCTGAACTTGATGATGTCCCACTGCATTGGGGCACGACCACACTAATGCATAGGTATCCTCATGCTAAGGAAGGATCTGTTGATGAATTTGGCACTTTAGCACCTCAGTGTGACACTTGGAAAAGATCCTCCTCAGATTCAAGATGGTTGCATATTTCTTGCACACACACATGCCACCCATGTACAGTCACATTTGTTGACTATTTTTGGCATTGGTTCTTGTACACATACCTCAGCCTTGTATAGCCTCTTGGCTATGCTTGACACTCATTTGTCATCATTTGATTACAGGCTTGATGCTTGGCACACAGTTGTTCTCACATGACTTGGTTCTGATAGTTTAGTGTAAGCCCCCTAGTGGCAACTCTCACATAGTGTTCTCTTGGGTAGACACTCTCACAGGTACACAGGTAAGCCTGTTGCACAGAGCACCAAATTGCCTCCAGCATGGAGTTATAATCCACATTACACCATTGATGATACACCAGTCATGACTCTGAACGAGATCTATGAGTGGAAAGAGAACCTTCTTCGACCATTTACTACCCTAGGGTATGTACTAGTTTACGATGCCGACTCGAGCCTCATTGGTCTTGAGTGATCAAACACAGATGCTTCAAATGTTAGCATGAATTGACCTGCAGTTTTTGATCATGCACATTTCTCGGTAAGCCCTAAACATGAGGCACACTTCTCGATAAGCCCTCTACATTCAGTAGTAAGCCCTCAGCACAAGGCAAATTTGATGGAAAGTCCTCAGTACGAGGTAGCCCCATCTATATCAAGACATTTTGATTCTCATGATGTACAGCCATCATTTTTATGCATGGATCTGACTCCATTTACTGTCACATCAGATGCAGATACTCGGCAAGAGTTCACCAATGATCATGCAATTATTCAGAGGTAAGTCCTCAGTATGAGGCACTCACATCTCTAGTTGCATCTTGAGATTTATGCCATAGTGCATCCGGCTCTTCAGGTGATTCCATTCGATCATCAATCACTGATCCTTTCACCTCTAATATAGGGCACATCATCTCCTTGGACACAATTTCCATGAGCAGTCCAGATCAACAGATCAATCTTTAGGACATTTCAGCATCGGCTCAGTCATGCCACATTGCACCCTTGGATCCAATTATTATCACCACCTCCTTCATGCCAAGAATACTGAGTTGGTGTCAGATGTGGGAATGTGTATACCAATAATAGAACTAAAGGACTAATGTTGGTGGGAACTAATCGGGTAATGTGGTAATGGTTGACTTGTCTTGGTGGAGTTGGATCTCCTCTATGGTGGTGCCAGCCTATAGCTAGACTACACGTTGAATCACAAAATATAGAAAAATAATTTTATCTTAATTCATTTTAAGTGTTGGGTGTGCTGCAAAGGATCAAGAGGTGGTTCTGATGATGAAGTTTTGATGATGATAACCTATGGAAATGTTAGATCTGATGTAATAAGTGCATAGAACACAAGTTAGCGAGTAATTTTTCTTTTTGGAGCGTTGCAAAATTCCTCTTGGATCAAAAGGAAGGATAGATCACAAGAGATGAAAAAAATGATGATGTTGCTCGTGATGAGGTGGTAGCCTAAGGTCACATGCAAAAATGCACTGTGTGCCTATGGAGGGGACTATTCTTAGAATGTACGTGTTGATGTGGCATTGCCTATTCATGAGGCTAGGAGTACTTGTGGATAGACAAGTGTGCCTTGCTGGCACTCTAATGACATGGCATTGCCATGCATCATCATGATGACATGGTAGCTGGAATGTGGATGCTGATGTGGCAATATTGCACATGTCACTGGGACAATGATGTGGCAGGTAGCCTCCCATGTGGCTGGTGCTGAGTCATTGGTGATGTCATAGTGCGGGGTCCCGAAGGGATGATGTGGTAGTACATACCTTGATGATGTGGCACCAAGTGACGAGGCTTGTGATGATGTGGTAAGATAAGATGCCACATGGCCTCAAGGATAGAGGTGCCACGTGTCCAAAAACTGACCACTAGCTAAACCAAGGTGAATTGGACCCAACCGTGGCTACGACTTATCGGCCACGTGTCAAAAGATTGGGAGAGCTTGTGAAAAGCTCTGCAATGGTGACGGAGGTCGACGACAGAGTTGAGTGAGATTGCATTCGTGGTTGTGGTCGAGCGCTTGCACTTTCTATTGTGGGAGTTGCCTGTTGAAGGAGTAGTGTGGAGCTATTTGTGGCTACTTTACTTGGTGCAAACTCGCTTGCCATTGCTTGATGCATGTGCACTATGGTTGCTGCATCATAGATGGCTTACGAGAAGCTTGAAAGCACCTATTGCACTCGTTGCCCGTAGAGGTGATGGTGTTGGAGCACTTTGCCTAATTGTGGGCTGTTAGGGAGAGGCATATCATTGTCAGAGGAGCTCTCTGGCCATGTGGAAGCTGGCCATCGAAGGCCGTTTGGCGCTATAGTGCTAGATTAGTCACGTAGCTGCTCGGTGAGCACTTGAGGTGAGCTTCGAGGGCGCTGTTGCTTGTAGTGTAGAGAAGGCCATGGGAGCCCTATAGAGAGTCACTGAAGAAACATTGGAGAAGGTTGTGGAAGTCAACTATCGGTGAAGCTCACAGGTCTTTACTTGTTGTGCACCCATGGCTTAGTAGTTGTCGTGAAACCTTTGTCTATGCTACTCATTGCATGAGCTACTTTTGCTTGCAAATGTAGAAGTTGTGAGGCTCTGGGTGTGGTTTTTGGGTCATTTGAAGGAGTCATAGCTTCTGCTAGGACTTAGCTGCTAGTTTCCATGTCTTCTAGTCTCACTGGGGTGTCAGCTTGTAGCATACGCATTGGAGCAAGATGCAGTTATTGAGGCTTTGGTCATGGATGCAACACCTTTGGAGGTTCTTCAAGACTAGTACTCTATCAAATGAGAACTAGAAAGGAACCGACACTCATCGTTGCAACCTTCACTAAACCATGAACTCTCTCCACAATAGACTCAAGAAACTCTCAATAAAATTGAAAACTTCAGAACACCATAACTAGAGCTCCATGAAGAGAAATGGAGTGCTCCTCAACCAAAGTAGAAAGGAAGATGGGATCTACAAGAATTGGAAAACAAATAAAGATGCCTCACAACGAAGGGCTTGTTGCCTTGACGGAACAAGGGATTTTGCTCTCTCTTGATAGAAATCTCTCTCAATGAAGTATGCCTCACACAAGGAGGGCTTGACATTCATGAAGTGAGTGGGAGCACTTGGTGCTCTGATACCATGATAGCAGAAGTGAGAGAGGGACCCAAAGCTTGTGGAGGGGGAGTGCTGCCCTGACACATTGATGACTGGGGTAGGAAAGAATACCATGCATGAGCTGAAAAGAAGTCCTCATACATGGGAGACATTCAAGGAGGACTTAGGAGCTCTTTCATAGCCCCCAACATGCCAAAATATTCCCCTTGAAAGGCCTTTTGCTAAAGCGGGTTTAGGTAATGGTTAAGAACTAGCAAGTCCTACCTCAAGAAAAGAATCTGTTCAACTAAATGGTGAACCTCAGCAAGGTAAGCTCCCCTATATCAAGTTCCATAACGGGTTGATTAAGGAGACGAACAATGGCTCTCTGCATGCGTTGTTGTAGGCTATGCTCATGGTAGAGTGAGTAGTTAATCTATATTTATAATTGCAAAGTGTCTTAAGGTTATTACATCATTTTTTATGGTAGGACTTGGACAGTTTCTCATTTTTGACCATCCACATTCATTAAATGCCAAACAAATGTTCATCGGTATGCTTTATACCATAGGTATATGTGTTCAATGATCATGAAGTTTTTCAAAGACATTTTAATGAGTAATGTATCTACAATTATAAAGTTTTATAACATTATAACATCATTTGCATTGTGGGACATGAACATTTTCTCATTTTCAATGATGGATGGTGCATAATTATCAAAATATTCTGCATTTCTATGCTTATACAATACCTCTATGTATTTGATGGTCATGAAACTTAAAGAGATCTTGAATGATCATGGCCATTATTTTCACAAAGGCCCATAAGGATGTGACATTATTTGTATGATTTAAGATGTAGATTTTCTCATTTTTGACCATGCATTCTGCATAATATCAAAAAATTGGGATATATATATATATATATGTATGTATGTATATATATAAACGGTATGGTCATGATTCTTTATAAAGAATTTTCAATGAGTACTTCACTTATACTTGCAAATTTTCATAAGTATTAGACATTATCTGCATGGTGGTACATGCACATTTTCTCATCCTTGAACATGCATGGTGCGTACGTGCCCAAACAATATGCATTGGGATGCTTATACCATACCTGTATGTGTCTAATGGTTATGAAACAATATGCATTGGGATGCTTATACCATATCTGTATTTTAAATGCGTAAGTACCTTATAGTCACAAAGTCTCTTAAGGATGTGAAAAGAGACCATGCTTAACATCATGTGATCATATATGCATAGCACTAAACCAATGGAGTAGTATAAAGGAAAGGGTTAGATGCTCTAACCCTAACCCTAAAAGGGTTTGTATATATTCTACATTTTCAACTAAATCTAGTGTACATTTAGTCATTTGTGGTGTGCTCTCTAGCTGTGCCCTCTCTCCTCATCTCCACTCTTCTCCTCTCCCCTCTTCATATTTTGTCATGGTATCAGAGCATCCTTGCCTTTTGTTGAGGCACTGCAATCCGTATGCAAGAGTGTGAGAGAGTGCATGAGAAAGATTGAGAGGTTCTCTTGAGTGTTCTCTGTGAGAGTCCACTCTCGTTGAGAGAGTTTACATTCATTTTGGATGAAAGAATTCTGTTCATTGAGTGATCGAGAAAAATTCCATTCATTTCTTAGATATTTCCATCATTCTTTCAAGAGGCGGATTTATATTTATTCTTGATTCATTTTTGTTGAGAGAATTATGCTTGTTCTCATCTTCCTCCCTTTTCAATTTTTATGTGAGGTGAGATTTGAAAGGTTTGAGAGAGAGTTTCAAAAGTCTCTTTGTGAGAAAAATATGTTTTGTGAGAGAGAGGGGTATGTGAGGTCCATTTTTGAGTTTTGAGAGGTTCTTTGAGAATTTTGCCTCTCTAGAATTCCAGTTGTGCAAAACACAGGGCGACCTAGAGGCAAGCTGACTCAAAGCTTCAACATCTAAGCACAAGCCTCAACAAGCAGATTTCAACATGGGATGCAACCTTAATTGCAGGTTCCATGCCGCATCTAGCCGACCAATGAGCTTAGCTCCAATGACCAGTTGATAGTAGCATAGTTCCTTTAAGGTCCTCTTTCAACTAAGACACCGGCTGGTCATAGCGAGACTGAAAGAGGCCATCTCCAATGATGCACGACGAGCAGTCCTCAAAGACTAAGGCTCATGGGCTCTTGACTTCTAGCTCTCTAACTTAGCCGAGCAACAAACCTTTGAGCTACAAGGCCAATGACCTCTAGCTCGTAGCACGCCCACCTCTTAGCACCGAATTCAATGATTAAGGCTCACAGTTGTCTCTACAGTGCCTTCGCTGGGCCACAAGCTGGACGATCCACCATTTAGAAGCCTCTATCATGACCTACATGCAGCTTCTCCATCAACAACAGCTCCTAGCAAAGGCTTTAATTGGCTCCTTCAACATGCTGACCCACAGCACTCGGTACTTTGCAAACTACCCTGCAAGCATTCTCTACAATAACCAAGTGCCTTGCATGCACAACGGCCCTCCAAATTACAACGACCCTCAAAGTCTCACAACATCATATCTCCATAGCCAGCTAGCCGAGCAACCAGCCGCGCCAACGTCGGGCTACCAGCAAGGTTGCAGCAAAGGCTCTCCAACAGCCCATCTCCATGCTCATAGTCTCATGGGACAAGGTGACACTGCAAAACAACTAAGCCTAATGCAAGACGAAGCCTCTACCTCGACAGATTTTCACACCTTAAAAAAATCTTTTTAAGATTTGTGGAATCTCAAAAGATTCTGATAACGCAAGGTTGGCCTCAAGGATGCCACATGTCCCCTTATCTACATTGACCATGAGACTGCTACATGGCTTGCCTCTGGCAAAGTTGGTTCGCTTTTGTTTACTGAAGCAGCATGCTTCACAAACTTTTCCAAGAAAAAGAAGCTTTGGAATTCCAATTGCCATATTCTAATTTCTGAGCTCTATCAAGCTTTTGAAATTGACATGTCCATATCTCTTGTGCCATTTTGTGGATAGTGGCATCTATTGAAGTTGATCTGACATGGCATGCAAATTAGTACTGTAGCTAGCATTTTGAACAAGCCTCCTTCCTTGACTACTTTTCCTACTAGCTCATATCCTCTGGATTTGTCTTTGATAGTGCATTCATCTCTGTCAAAGATGACTTAGTAGTTGTGTTCTGTCATTTGACCCACTTATAAGAGGTTCTTGTTGAGCTTTGGAACATAGAGTACATCATTTCACCAATCCTTTTGTACTAGTCAAATTGTTCATAGGGACAATGCCTTTCCCTTGAATTGGATTTGGTGTATTATCTACTGTGTAGATGACATTTTTCTGACCTTCTAATGGTTTCATCTTTGTGAACCATTCTTGATGCTTTGTCATATGAGATGATGCACCGTTGTCGATTTACCAAGGATCTTGATCTACTTGGTTGACTTGATAATGTAAATCCTCTTTTGAATTGCAATTTGTGTCAGGATACACTGTATCAGTCTTTTGCATTTACTCACTTGCAAGGAATATATTCTCAGGTCCATTTGCATAATGAGACTGCGACTAGAATTTCCACCGTGATGATTTCCTCTTTCACGGAAATTCCCTCTATTGTTGCTAGATTGACTACCTTGGTCATACTGCTTCTTGTGGCAATCTCCTTCATAGTTTCCAAACTGATGACAATAGTTGCATTGAATGTTTGACACATTGGTGGATGCATTCCCTCGTCCTTGGAATCTTCTTCAATTGGAATGATTTCCTATTGATTGATTCTGATGTTGTTGAGGATGATGCTAATGCTACTTTGATGTTGACTTTGTTGCTAATGATGACCACTTTGCTGGAATGATCTACCTCTGCCTCAGCCTCTGCCTCTACGTCTGCTTTTATCTGAAGTTGTGAATGCTTAATCATTGGAATGACATTTGCGTGCGTGAATGGCTTGAGTCCTGAGTTCTTCACCAAGACTAACTGGAGTTATTCCAATCACGAGGTATTATTGATTTGATTCATACAGATGTATGGGTTTATGCCCAAACCTACAGCATCAATGAAAAAAAAATTGTCAAAGGCAAGCTTAAGTTAAAGAGAGCAATGGATAAGTGCAAAGCTAAATTAGCTACCAAGGGAGATGATCGTAATATTATTGCACTAGCTGGCAAAATGAACACTCTTAGAATAAGGATTTCCCTTGCTTCACACTTAGATTGGCTTTTGTGATGCAATAAAGCTAGGAATGGTGGCTATGATGCAATCAAATTTATCTCTTACTCCTTGTCTCCTCTTTCCTATATTTCCTCCCCCTCCCTCCACTCCCCAAAGCCCCTCCACCTCTCTCAACTCCTCTCGTTGTAGCCCTTACCCCTGCCTCTAGTCTAATCACTTTGTCTTGTCCCCCTCTCTACTACAAGCAGCTCCTACCTCTACACAAGTAGCCCCTAGCCCTTTGTCAAATCCTCTTCCTCTCTATAGAAGCAACACCTCCCCTTCTCTCAACTTCTCCCAAAAAAAGCCCCTCTATCTCCCTCCACCTCCACTCCATAGCAGCCCCTCTACCTAAATTTGAGTTTTGAAAGAGAATGACCTACAGGCAATACAGGACCTAGTGGGATGATAATCACCCTTGTCACAACACTTACATCAATAGCATCATTTGTACTTTTATTTGGGGCTCATCAAGAGCTTTGATGTTCACCACATTTACCTATGAGGATGCTGTAAGTGTCATGGATGCTTACGCTCAAAGTTTCTCCCTTTTGATTTGATCCCATTTAAACATTTCACATTTGATCATATGATGACCAGGAATGTTGTAGTAAAAGCGAACAATCTAATAGTGGGATTAACATTCGTAGCCTATTGATGACGGTGGTAAGGATGGCCATCTATTGAAGGGGCTAGGATAGGACCCGCAATTGGAGTCGGGGTAATAGCTAGAGGGCACTCATCGGGACCGATGGCCTATGTACATTGTAATGGCATATGTCAGTTGTATGGGTGGCATTTGAGAGATGGCATACAAATGGAAATAGATGGCCACATTCCTCTTGGCCATGCCGATTATTGCAGCATTTGACACACTAGACTGTTGAGCGCAAGCTTGGCAAGGCAATAGTGCCATCTTCAAAGAAATGTGCATTAGCCACTATTCTCTCTAGATCAAGTGTGTCAATCTTCATGGTAGCTTGTTTCTTGCCATAATGATTCCCTCCATGGTTGCTTGACCTGATAGACTTGGACTCAAAACTCGACAACTCATCGAAGGACATTTGCTAGGCTTTTTGTGTTGCTTGTGATGTGTGGCCCACGATGAACCAACATTCGCTCCGTCATCCTATGGGCATTGTTGACAATATTTCCAAATGTTAGCTTCATAATTTTTGCCAAGCACAGAAGAGAAAGCATGAGGGGAACCCATAGTACCCTCTTTGTCCCAAAGATTACTACTACTAGCCCCTTTGTAATCCATACAAAAAATTCAATCGAGAGATTGACATAGCTCACAACAATGATAGTACTCTTTGCACACCAAGATAAACCTTCACACAGTCTTAGGAGATTGTGGTCACCAAAGTGTTAATGGATAGTTTCTACATTAATGGAATGAGTTAAACAGTGTATGTGCAAACACACATGTTCTAAATCGAAACATGGTGACAAGGTCAAATCGTGACATTTTGCATCAAGATAATGCAAGTATAAAAGTAGCCAATAGAGCTCGGAATGGTAACATCAATTTCAACAAAACTGAATAAGGAAAATGATAGTTGAAACCTAAGTTTGTGGAAGGAATACTATGCTCAATGCCCTAGTGAAGTCTACCACTCAATACCTGGACCAAGTGAGCAAAACTAAATCGGTAACCTTTACAATGAGGCATGAAGCCCTTTAAGTCCTTTATTGCCAATGGCAATGCAAGACATGGGATGCCACTGGGCGTTAAGGTGAGAAGGTGTGGACCTTGTCACTTATTGATTAAAGTGGTAGCAAATCTACAAAAAAAGATCTTGATGGGTTGATATAATCCAAGCATTTGATTTATAGTAAATGTAATGTAAATATAAATTTAAAGTGGTAATAAACTTCTTGTAAATCTATTGTAAAAAGAAATTTAAAAAAGTAAATGTATTGTAAATAGAAATTTAAAGAGTTAGCAAATTTGATTGGCCAAATGCCAAATGATTAATCAATCTACTTTTACTCAACTCCAAAATTATTTTCTAGAGCATTGAAAGGAACATGATGTTCCATATTCCAAAATAGGAAAAGTAATTAAAGAGAGGGGTCTAATTAAGCAACAAAGTTTAATAACAAGTCACATGGAAATGGTGATAAAACAAGGGTTGGTCAAGAGATGATTACATGAAAGATCCATAGTATATACCATTATTTGCTCTCTAAGGCTAGAGTATATGCTTTATACATTAATTATTAGGTGCCAAAATCATTATGAACGACATGATTAGGTGCCAAACTCATTATGAATGTCATGATTTTCCAAGTGTTGGACTTTTGGGTGAGAAGACTTGTTTTAAAAGGAAGTTAAAATTTGGCTACAATGAGTAGAGAGGTCCAAAATTATAAAATTAAGTGCCTAAAGGTTAACAAAGCTACATGCCTACTAATAGTAGGTTACATTACAATGTTTTCATTAGTTTCTAACATAAATATCCATGAAAATTACACTTTTTGTGTGTGGGCACAAAGCGTCGATAAATTCTCAATATTAGTGCTAATAAATGTCCATAAGTATTATTATCGGTGTATACTGACACTAGTAAAGCATCGATATAGGCACTCCACAAACTGTAGTTAGGTTGGAGCGCATCCTATCAGTTGGTGACTCAGCATCATTACCATCAGCTCATCATCCAATTTCTCGAGGAAGGGATATGGCAGCATAGAGCCAAAATAAGGCCTTAGGTGGTAGCCATTAACTGGCTCTTTGAAAACTTCACCATTAAGCATGCCGACAAGTAAAAACATGCCATTATAGTAGCGATGAACAAACTAGTCTGGTCTAGCCCATTGGACCTTCAGCTTGCTAGGGTGGGGGCTATAACTGGGCTAGAACAACAACATTGTATATTTCTCTTTGATCTAGTTCTTCACATAGCGGTCAACTCAGTTCTTTCAGCAACATTGCACTATATTAGTAGTATGGCCTGCAAGGAATCTAGCCTCGTCTAGTTATTGCAACTTGTTCCATGCAGTGTGTGAGTGAGTTTTTTGGGCTTACTCATTCCATGACTGCAATCCAGAGGCTTGGAACCAAGTACTCCATGGGCTCCACCGCTTCGATTCCATAGAACATCTTGAAAGGGGTGAGGCTTGTCACTACCTTATAAGCTATCTAGAAAGCTAATAGGACCGAATACATCTTTTGGTCCCAATCAATTTTCTCATGATCATAGTCATGATCTTGTTTGAGGATTTTGCATAGCCATTTTCTCGGGCATACTTTTAATCATGTGCTACTACCTCATCATGTTCTTCATCACTTCATTGATGGAGTGGCCTCCTTGGTCATTGTGATGATCTCAATTGGACAACCAAACCTCGTGATAATCTCCTCATAGAGAAATTTGGCGGTTGATGCAACCAAATCATCTTTCAAAGGCCCCTCCTCAACCCACTTGGTGCAATAGTCGATTGCCTTCAAGATGTAGTGATTACTAGATGGGTGGTCAGTGGGCTTAAACAGAACAACAAACGTCAAGGCCCCTCTTCTGGAATGTCTTGAGAGGGAGAACTATGTTGTACAACATGTAGTCTCTAATAGTGGGTTGTCCCACTATCAACCATACAGTATGCAGTCTCTAATAGTGGGTCGTCCCACTATCAACCATACAGTATGCAGTCCCTGATAGTGGGTTGTGTAGCATGTGGTCCTAATAGTGGTTTGTCCCAATCTCTAGCATGCGTCACACTACTTTGCATAGGAAAAGGCATCACCAATAACGATGGCCCACCATAGGCCAACTTGGAGGATTTTATGACCAGTGGTATTTTTGGCAAAATGACCTCTAGCTAGACCTTGGTGTGCTTTCTGCAACACCGATTGCTATTCATGCAGGGGAAAACATCTACAAAGCACCTTGTCTGGACCAAGATGGTACAAGGAGCCATGGATGATTTCAAAATTTTGGCTTCATAGAGCAAGTTGATTGCACATGTCTCGAGACAGGTGACGGCTTGGTATGCCAGTTTGCAAAAATTGGTACATATCATCATACCAGGTCGCTATGAACAATGGGATATACTTCTCCCTAGTCCTACTGTAGTGGTTGTGCTCCATCCAGCACCTTGGCTATTGACACGGGTCCCTTGACTACTACCTCAAATATGTCCGCATCTAGGAAATCATCGATGAAGAGGTCACGATTCTCATCACTATCTACCTAGGACAGGTAATTAGCCACCATGTGCGAACTTCTTGAAGTATGAACAATAGTAAAGTCTAATTCTTGCAACAATAGCAGCATCCATCGACCAAGCTTACCGACCAACTTAGGCTTGTGTACAAGAAATAATAATGTTGAATGGTCCACATGGAAGATGAAGGGGTTTCCAAGCAAGTAGTGCCATAACTTGTTGATGGAGTAGTTCATTCTAAGTGCTTTTTTCTCCATTGTCAAGTAGTTCTTCTCAAGTGACATCTTGCATAGTACACCAGAAGGAACCAACTCTTCATCCTTTCCTACATTAAGATAGTGCCAATAGAGGTGACAACAAAGACATGGGAGGGGAGCTTCCAATCAGATGATTGAACAACTAGGGCTGTGGACAACATCAGCTTGAGAAGCTAAAAAGCCTGGTTGCAATCCTGTGTCCATATCAATGGTTTGGTATTGAGGAGTGCATTAGAGGGGTAGCCACATCTGCAAGCTAGAATGCAAAACTTGAAGAATATAGCACTCAAAGTAGCCCGTGACGTGCTTTGACTCAATTAATAGGTTTGATTGAACACAAAGAGGGGCAAGGTGCCCATTATAAGGTCTACTTCCTGCTAATGCTTGTCATAAGATGTTGTGGGGTTTGACTTAACTGTCGTTATGTATTGAAACATCTACGCTCACATAGGTGGTGCCGCAATAACCAAGAGTGCCACCACATTAAACAATAGTCGGCTGCCCTCTTGACTGCAGGCTTGTCAGAGGTAGTTCTAGCTTGGGTGACTCTGGCGTTTGGACTGCCAGTGCTACCAGAGTACCTACCCAGTCGAGGTGGTTGAACTGATTAACAAAAACCAAATAACCAATACAAGAGGTATTGTTCATTAGCACATCTTTCTATTCCTTATGGTTCTCCTTAGACAAAAAATATAGGAAAGCAGAGGAAAAAAGAGAGGGCAACTTGATGAAAAGTAGAGGGAACACATAGCAAAAGAATAACTTAGAAAGCATGAACTTAGAAATGAAAGAAAGAGAAACACATACCTTCAAGGAAATGCTAGTACCAATATGTGCAATTCCCACCTCTCATATGTAACCGCCAATGTTACATGGTGCCCTTTTGTAAGGCCTCCATTATGAGGAGAAGCCATGGTGTGAGCACTGGACATTGGTAGGATCCTAGTTTTGACACTAGATGAGGTCTCATGGTGACCATTTGATGTTAGGAGATGGTAGAAGGAACAATGTACTCCTCAGGGCTTTGAGGGTAGCACCCCCAATCCTGGGGGTCTAGGGGCAATGCCCGCAGTGATGGTTTCGGGATAGTGTCCCTGATGGGGTCTGGGGGCAATGCCTCAGCAGTGGGGTCTAGGGCATGTGCCCTCGATGGTATGCCCTCTATTGCATGTGCACAAGCATTCGTGTGCAAATTTTCTTACGCACACGTGGTCAATGGTGGTCAGTGGTCAAATGTCTTTGGATGGTGGGAAAATTCAAGAAAACATGTGCCACCATCCTGACACTTAGTCACGCAATGTGCTAAGTCAATATGCATGTGCCACCACTAGCCCACCAAGGTGGTGGAATCGGTCTACTACGAAGGGCTATATAGGGAGGCCACTTCTCAAGCCTCAACATCGAATTCCAATACCCCTACCTCACATACTTCTCCATCTAAAGTCTATCTTGGTCACCATTCAAGCTCTAATAGAGAGCGCATGGGTGGACAACACCTTCAGTTGTATCTTATTTGGTGATATGAATTTTTTATTCTACTCTATTGTGTCTATTCTTTGGTTATTGAACTATTGTTGTTGTCAAATTATCTCTCTGTTGCATCGTATTTCTATCGAAAAGGGAGGAAGAGGTTTGTTAGAACACTTGGAAGTGGAGAGGGAGATTTGTAGAGAGGATGGAGAAGTGGACGGAGGGAGGGAGATTTGTTTGTAGGGATTCCTAGGGGGATCCAAAGCAAAGTTGAATGGAGAGCAAAATGGGCAAAATGATCACAATACAGTGTGAGGCATCATAGAGAGAAAGCTCATGATTTTTCAACTATTTCTACTATAGGTAACCATTGGTATATACTGATCGTTCTAAAAGATTATATACCGACACTTTTCAGTCAGTATATCCTTTAATAATAGGGTTTGACATTGAGATATACCTACAGATAGGGGGTTTGGAAATATAACAACAAAATTAGGGTCTATAGTTGGTATATAACAATGGAACATGGCACTTTCCTAAATTTAGTGGATGCTTGGGTGATTTTTAAAATTTGGGGGTCTTGAATTGACTTTAGAGATCTGCAGATGGAGAGGATAAGTGGAAGGTCATTGGATGAGGGGCCAATATCTAGGAGCATGGAGAGGCTTAAGGAGAGTTTGCCTTGTCCTTGCACACATTGCAAGTGAGAAGTTTGACATTAGCACCATATTGTCATATGCCATGTGTGCAAGCATCTGGGGAGTCGCCAGAAGCTAGTTGCACAAAGGTTGTGGAAGCAGGGAGGCAAAAGAAGAAATGGCATAGATGAGTTGGAGACTGAAGAGAATGGAGCAGAGAGAAGTGTCGAAAGAGACACTGAAAGGGATTAAGGGAGAGAAGAGATGGAGCAAGTTCGTCTCTTTAAGTGTCAAATGCAAAAGGCTTGCTACTAAAAAGTTGGTAGAGTTTCCACTATTAGCATCCAAGGTAGTCATTTAACTGTAGATCTTTATTGAACAATATGTGTTTATTTGTTTAGAATAATGGTAATCATTGAACAAGGTGCCATCATGGAGATAGTAACTTGAATGACGCCTCCATGCATTTCATTCAGTAAGGGTGCACATTTAATACGTACCACTGGTTGTTGGTGGTGCTAGTAGATCATCGGTAAGTCAATGGTATTTGAGTTCATGGTTAATATTGGATGCATATTACACACAATGACCTTGTATTTACACAAAACCATTATACAAGATGAGGAGGACAATGACGGAGCAAGTGCACATGCACCCCTTGGAGCTTGAGGATAGTATCCTTGATGTGCCAGATGAGGATGAGGGTATGGTGGACATGACGGATTTTGATTCTGGAGGCACAATGTCACATGTACACATGATGTCTGAGTTTGAGATGGTGGTGCAAGAGTTGCAATCAACACTATTGTATGGTGGTGCTCGGATGTCAAAACTATGGGCTTGCCTCTCGATCTTGAATTTACAAGCAAAGTATAGTTGCTTAGACACAAGTGTCTCAGCTTAATGAGATTAACACATATTTTATGTCAACAATATGGATCTTAATTGATTTGACAATTACTAGTATCTCATTTTTAAAGTTTTTTGCATATCTCAATTGCAATAGGTTGCTTAAAATATGTTTCCTACCCCAAATTCCATGCCTGCATCAAGAGACAAAGTGAAAAAGATGTTGTTAATGGCTTCAATGGATTATGACACTATCCATGGTTGTCCTAATGATTGTATTCTCTTTTTTCATGACCATGGGGATTTGGTTAGTTTTCTAGAGTGTGGGACATAGTATTATAGAGAGGACTTTGTAGGGTGAGAAGGTCCCAATAAGGGTACTAGAAAACAAAACAATCAAACAACTAAACAATAATCATATTAACTATCTAAACTATATATTATTGTTTCAACCACCGAGCTAATTTTGGATGATCACAGACCAAGTATGGCTCGAACTAGCCCAGAAATTAAACTAAACCAATTTAGCCACTAGTAAAATAAACTAATTTAACTACTAGGAAACACAACAATGTTAACCACCAGGCTGGTCATCAATTATTTTGGTTGCAATATGCAAAATAAATTTTTTTTATTTTTTGCTCTTCAAGATAATCACATAACTCCTATTTGACTTGAACCAACTCGATGATGTATTGCATGATGTTCCAACCATGGGGCTAGTTTAGGACAATCACATAAGTCCAAGCCAGCCAAATTATTGGTGTATGACCTGAACCAACCAAGAAATCAAACTTATATAATTAACTACTGTGAAACACATCAATTTCAACCAACCACCGGGCTAGTCATCAATTATTATTGTTTAAGTATTATATTTCTGTTTCAACCATGCTTTTAGGACAATCACATAACTCTTGTTAGCAGCTTGGTGATATTTCCATGATGTTCCAACCACTGGGCTGGTTTAGGATACTCATATTAAGTCCAACCCATCCCTGTTAAGAAATTATGTGCTGGTATATAACCCGAACCATCCTAGAAATGAAATTTAACTGGTATTTACCTACTAGGAAACACATCATTTTCAACCACTAGGCTGGTTTAAAGGACAATCACATTAAGTCCAAGCTAGCCCAGTTTAGAAATTAAACAATTAAACAATCATTGGACTTGCTAAATATATTGCTGTTCAACCATGCTAGTTTAGGATAATCATATTAAGTCCCAGCTGGCCCACTTTAGAAATTAAGTTAACAATTAAACTATTCCAAAACTGATTCATAGACAACCATGGGGATGGTTTAGGCACTGCATTGTATCAAGCATGTGTATGATATGTTTATCCCATTGCTCGTGTTCCATCCGCTTTTGGTAGATGTCCTTCTTATCTGAAGAAACTCTTGTATTCTCGTGCCAAAACATTGTCACTCAGTCAATAACTTCTACACTTAGGCTATCGCTCCTTTTCTTGCATTTTGTTGCAGCCCAATGACTTCTTAGATCAAGATGATCTTGCATTGCTTCCACTCTCTATCCAACCGTTAGTGCTATCTTGGTCCTTCTGATTGACAACATCTTTGACATTGTGCACACAAGCTATTTTCCGTTGTTTCAAAGAATACCAACATAGCTAATGTCACCCTCTTTGCAGCTAGTTGATCTAAGCTATGCACTCCTTTCATTTCTATAAGGCATTTCTCATGTTAGAGAGCATCATCTCTTGGGCGTGCATCTCCTGAGGTGATGGTAGGGTGTTACTCTACAAATTTTAGGTGTAGCTAAAGCTTGTGAAGACTTGAGACTGGTATTCACCTGAATGGCTTGATGTTGCTACCTCAAATGCTCCAAATGTAAGACCACAGCTCATATTATTCACTCCAATGGCAATGATCGAATACATGCATCTACCAACCGCTTCCTATTGCTGCTCTACAGGGTCTTCTAATTGTATCTCCCTCCATAAACGTTACAAAAGTGCTTTCCATTGCCATTTTGATAACATGCCATTTCTTTCCTCACCTCACAATCTGTTCCTTATGCCTTGACCAAGCTTTTCAGCTTTCCTATCTTGCAGCCTCTGCCTAGTTCTCTTGCAAGCCATGAGGAGCTACATCTTGTCGTTGATGCCATGGAGATGATTAGTGAACCACCACTAGAATGACATTAGCTAGCTTGTGAGATGAGAAAACAATATAAGATGACCTACCTGAGTAAAGAAGATAATGCCAAACCAAAAGAGGGAGGTCACATTGAGCTGACTCTACATGGGGCAGGTTGCAGGGCACCAAGAGTAGAATGTACTTTGTAGGGTTGTAGGCAAGGATGCATTTTAATATTCAAAGATTTGCAAGGTTGGAGGTGAAATTTTTGAAAGTGTATGGGGATAGCAAAATTTTCAGCCATAGTGATACACGTTAGCAAAATTAGATATACCGGGTGCCCTCAAGCAAGTGCAATGTGGCCCAAATTACTTTAAAATACAAATATGCCAAAGGACATGCTATCGAGTTTGATGATGTATATTATAAAATGCAATGATCTTTGATAGGCTGATGAGCCATATAGCAAGCATGTGCATGGAAAAAGAACCAATACAAAATTGTAAATAGTGTTGAATTTATTAAAAGATATTTGCACATGCACAAATTGCAAATTTTCAAATTGTTCTATCCTAGGGTGAATCTAGATACCAAATTACCAACTATCAATGTTTTAAGATCACTATGCAGTAGTCCCACTAGTTTGGATTCCAAATTTTAAATCCATTTTGGTTTTCAATAAATCAAAAAAAAGTTATAGAGTGTGCCCTTGAATGGGTGTGGTAAAATTTAGCACAACATTGGACGTTCCTTAAACCATACCGAAGGAGGTGTGTTCTTGGGTTGAGGAGAAGCTCATGTAGTGTAGGTTTGAATGACCACTTGGTTACATGTATGAGCTGAACAAAATTTTTATGTTTTTGAATTAATTATTAGACCTATACTCTTCCGGACACATGCTTCACCTGCAACATAGCACTTGTAATGCTTTAAGGGTCTCATTTTAAATCTTTATTCCTAGGAGTAGAAACAAGGTGATTTTTTGTAATTAAAAAGGGGGAAAATAGATGAAAATGGAGAGAGGCATAGAGATGATTTGAAGGTAGGGTATTTGAATTGGAATCTTATTGTGATGACCATGGCCTCCTATATTCAAACTTTATTTTCTTGGGAGATAGATTATGGAGATACCATAGTAGGCATATCTTAACCACCATTGATACTAATTTTGGAAGTCTTATGTAATATTAAGGAATTGTATTCGAAATATTAAATAATGAAATAAAAAAATTTAGAATTTAGGTGATACAATGGTGTGTATCATGATGCCTTTTTCCTTTTTGGTTTTTTGATTTTTAAAATAAAACGCCGAGTTTATTAACCCTGCAAGAGTCTAAGGGCTTGTGCAAATGAGCATAGTAGTGAGCAATTAGGCTACACACTGGTTGCTAGTTGAGAGAAGCTCGAATGGGCAAGTTTTGTTTCACACGCTTAAATCATTCCATCTAGTGTATGTACAACAGAGCCTCTTTGAAAATTGAGTTCGTTTTTGCAAATTGGATGGTCAGCATTTGTAGGGTGGCAGAGATGCAGCCCATTGGTAGAGAGAAAATGGTGCACCAATGTGAAAAAGGGCACTTTCATTTTTGAAGGTGCATATTTGCACACTTATGTGCCTCTGGAGGTGCTTTGAAGATTTCGTGTATGGCCCAAAAAATGTGCCATCAATGCCAAATTTAGCTTTTGTCTTTTGTTGGGTATTTTTGTCTAGAGATAGAGGCTCTCTTTGTTTCTTTATGACACTATTCCATTAGAGGGTGCTTTCTTAAATAGGCAAGTACAAGATCAACCTCAGGGGGGCGGCTGCATTACTAAGAAACCCTTACGTATCAGGTGCATTCATGGGATATTAAAAAAACCCCTCAACTAAAATTTTCTCCCTAATATAAGCACCCTCTTTACTTATGAACTAATGGATTTTTTTGTAAAATTCAATTAAAAAACCCCTCATCTTATTTTTGTAAAATTCAATTAAAAAACCCCTCCTCTTATTGTAACCCTATTAAAATTTTCCCAAAAATTGAATTAAAATACCCTTCGTTTTGAATGCACATGGCATACACTAAATTTTTAAAAGGTGAACTCCCCGACAGATCAAAATCATCTTTTCCAAGTGCACATATCGGGGTTGTCGTTTGTAGTATACATGTAGCTTAGGACCTCAAGTCATATTCCGGTGAGAGATGCAGGCTTAAGTGTGGTAAGCAAGCATAGTGCATGCATGTGTAAAAGGAACGTGTATCATCATGGTTGAGGTAATGAAGGCTTTCGCCTTCATTGGGGGTTGCAAGGTTTAGGAGGAGTTTAAGGGTTAGAAGGAGGTTCTAGAGTTTCGAAGGAGGTTCCAAGGTTTAGAAGGAGATTCCAAGGTTTAGAGAGAGGTTCCAGAGTTTAGAAGGAGGTCCCAGAGTTTAGAAGAGGTTCCAAGGTTCAGGTTAGT
This sequence comes from Dipteris shenzhenensis, assembly GCF_047967505.1. Classification (NCBI taxonomy): domain Eukaryota; kingdom Viridiplantae; phylum Streptophyta; class Polypodiopsida; order Gleicheniales; family Dipteridaceae; genus Dipteris; species Dipteris shenzhenensis. The sequence continues at coordinate 17,696,225 of NC_141608.1, read as the reverse complement.
GTACATGGTGGAGAAATCGTCTCCCTTGTAGATCATGGAGGTTAAGGGTTGAGGAACTAAGGGTTTAGGGGGATCATAGGAGTGGGAGAGGAAGAAGGTGTAAGAGCATGAAGAAGAGAGAGGAGGGAGGAGGAGGAGGAGGGAGGAGGAGAAGGGAGGAGGAGGGAGGAGGAGGAGGAGGAGGAGGAGGGGGGAGAAGGGAGGAAGAGGAGGGAGGAGGAGGAGAGAGGAGGAGAGGGAGAGGATGGGTTGCAAGGTTGGAGGAGAGGGGAGGAGGAGTTGCAAGGTTGGGACATGCTTTTGGACATGGAGTGCAAGGAAGCATGGACACTTGAGACAATTGCTTGGAATACCAAAGTAGAACTCAACACAATGCCCGAAAGAGTGTGGTCTTCATTCCATTATGGGGTATTTATACAAGTTAGAGAGCTTCTCTCTCTGCATGTAGGAATTGTAAGACATTCTCTCTCTACATGTAGAACTTGCATATAGAAGTTGCATGTAGGAGTTGCATGTAGGAGTTGCGAGTTGCATGTTACATGTAGGAGTGACATGTAGAACTCGCATGTAGAACATGCATGTAGGAATCGCATGTAGGAGTTGCATGTAGGGGTTTCATGTAGGACTTGCATGTAGGAGTTACATGTAGAACTCACATGTAGAACTTGCATGTAGGAGTTACAAGTAGGAGTTGCATGTAGAAGTTGCATGTAGGAGTTGCAAGTAGTCCTTGTTATGCTAAGCTTGCGGTATATTGGGATCCTTGGATGCAAGAAACTCTGTGATATATACTAATGACTCTTGCACAAGCTATCCCTCTGCCATGCTTGCTTCTGGTGGTCTTGCTCTTTGTCTTACAAATCCCTTTAAAGTTTTCATAAACCGCTTGAGAAAAAACATCCATCGACTATGAACGGTACCTGCAATAGCCACCTCATCAACTATGTGCACAAGCAAGTGGACTTGAGTTGTCATAATGCTCGAGGGAAAGTGCTTCTCAAGCAAGCATACTGCTTCGATGGATTCCACCCTAGCCTTCTCAATGCTCGATATGGAGATCTCTTTTTGAGATATCCACCTATTTCACATGTCCATGTAAGATATTTTCATAATCAGTCTACAGCTAGCCTTATGCAAGTACAAGCAGAGCTTTGCCTCTACTCTACACACACATTCTATTCTACCTAAGTCCATGTTAGCACAAATACAACATACTCCCGGATCCATTTTATTACCTATCTTGGGATTATGGCTTATTGCGAGCACGAAGCTAGATTGCCATGCCTTTAGTCCAATGGCTATGGAACTTGTGTCGTGCTAGTCGATCCTATTGTAAAGCCTTGGCACCATACAATTTTTTGTATGTAGTTAGGAAGCTTATCTCCTCTTAAGGAGGGGTAGATGACTGTGAATTTCAGAGGGGATCTTGTTGTTGAGGTTGCAAACTCTGCCATCGAATCTTCTTGGGAAGAGGTTTGGTGGGGGTCTCATTGTTGAGGCTAGCATTTCTTGCTATCTTGCATACATGTTGGATGCGATTGCACCCGTATCATTGAGCTTATAGATAAGTTTGTATGCAAGTCTCATATTTTTGCATTTAGGAGAGGGCTGTGATGTTTGGCGGGGGTCTCGTTACTGAGGTTGCAGACTCTTTTGCCAATTCATCTTGAGTTTTGGCATAGCTTCTTGTCCTACTTGTGAATTCATTGCATGCTTTGAGAGTATGGAATGAAAGTGTGTGATACTATTATTGATGCAATCTATTATGTGCCTATGCAAAATCGTGTGAATGCATGTGATGTGTTGATTAGGTAGGGACTAACTATATGCTTATTTGTGGGATTTAATTGGGAAACTAAGACTTAATCATCCCTAATACAAAATTGATTAGGTCTTCCTAAATGTGCATATTCTAGTGAGTGTGCATGTAACAATCTAGTGCAAGCTATATGTGCAAAAAGACATGCATATGCTAGTGAGTGCGCATGTAACAATCTAATCCTAACTAAGGAAGACTTGGGTTTCCTCAATCTTTGTTTTTGTTGGGGATGGCTTGCGTGTTGAAGTAGTAGCGCTTCAGTCGTGGCTCCCATTTATTATTGTGTTGAATTGGACTCCATCCAATGTTTCTAGCAGCATAGCTCCGATGGGATTCATCTTTCTTACTCGACAAGGTCCTTGACCTAAATACTTCAATTTCCCCTTGTGTACTTTGGCATTGTATAACAAGACCAAGTCACCTTCGTTGATGTCTTTAGCTTTAATATTTCGATCAAACCATGCCTTTCTTCTACATTTTTCTATTGTCATGGCATGGTAGGTGACTAGTCTTGTCTCTGTATGCTTCTCCAACTGATAGAGTCTTTCTTTCAAGGATTCATGGTCTCCCATGCGTTCCTCTATTGCTATGCATAGGCTTGGTATTACAAATTTTAGTGGGACCACAGCTTCAAGGCCATACACCAATTGAAAAGGTGTGTTCCCTGTACTGACCTTGAGTGTGGTTCTGTATGCCCATAAGACTGCATTCAGTTTCTCTGCCCAATCAGAACGCTGTGGATCTACTACCTTGGTGAGGATAATGCATGATATTTTGTTGGTGGATTCAGCGTGTCCATTCCCTTGGGGGTAGTAGGGTGTGCTTTTTCTATGGATTACCATAAAGCCAGACAAGAGTTCTTGGATTACCTCATTGACAAAATGTGTGCCACTATCCGACACAATTTCAATGGGGCATCCGAATCGGGTGATCACATTTTTGTATAAGAATCTTGCTATGCTTTTGGCATCTGCCTTTCTGATCCTTTAGCTCCAGCCCATTTTCTAAAGTAATTAGTGGCCACAATGATGTAGCGTGCCTGCGTTCCTTTTGCTGGTTGATGGATGTATGGGATCCACATAGTCAATCCCCCATTTTTCAAATGGTTCCTAAAATGAAAGCAGTAGATGCTAGAAAATTGATTCTAAAGGTTGCACCCTATCAACTCATTGCAGGACAGCTGTACAAGATGGGCAAGGACTAGGTATTAAGAAAATGTGTAATGCCTCATGAGATCATGCCAATCTTGAGTAAAGTCCATGAAGGCATTGTAGGAGGACACTTCCAAGGGGAAGCCACAGCAAGAAAAGTCCTCCTTGCAGGCTACTGGTGGCCAACATTGTGGGTAAATGCCTAAGTACCCAATGATATCTCCACACCACTTTGGAATAGCATCTATTTGAAATAGTGTGGCATTTGGTAAGTCATATTCTACTCCAGTGGCTTCTTCTCCCAACTTGACATGAGACATGTGATCGGCAATGTAGTGTTGGGCACCTTTGCAGACCACTATTTTGAAGTTGAATTCTTGAAGCAAGAGGAGCCATCTAGTTATTATTCCTGTTGTACATAGACAGTTCACAGCAATGCTTGATGGTAGGTGTAGAAGACAAAATCATTTGCTAGTAGATAGTGCCGTAATTTCTTAACACTATACACCATTGCTAGGGCTTCTGTTTCTGTGGTGGTATAGTTGATTTTTGCATCATTGAGTCGCCCCTGCAAAGAATTCGGAGGTATCAGTGCACTTACATCCTCCTGCAATACCACTCTCCTGTTATCCATAGTCGTGGGCTTAAACATAGCATCCTCTCTAAAATAGACATTATGGCTGCGTATCAACTCTCTAGTTGAAGAATCCCATAACCTGTAGTCCTTACTGGACTCACTATATCCAAGGAAGATACACCTCCTCGATCGGGAACCATGAGCATAAGCCTCACAGCCAAACACACGTAAATGCTCATAACATGGTGCCCTGCCTGTCAAGAAGTCAAATGGCACTCTACCATTTAGAGATCTCCTGGGTGACCTATTAAGCAAGTATGCAGATGTCTTACATGCCTCAGCCCAATAGCATTCGGTAAGACCTACATATCGTAGCATGCTACCAATCTTGTCCAATAGAATCCGATTTATGCCTTCTGCCAAGGCGTCATGAGCAGAAAGAGGAGGAATGGTCAACACCCTCCTGATACCAAGTGTATCACATAGATGCTAAAATCTAGAAAAGGTAAACTCTGCATCACCATCAGTCATCAAGCTCAATAGCTTCTTTCCTGACTGATTTTCAGCATTACCCAAGAAGCGTTGAAATGTATCATATACATCATGCTTTTGCCGAATCGGATAGACCCATATGTATTTTGTAGCAGCATCAACAAATGTCACAAAGTAAGAGGCGCCACCCAGTGAAATAGTAGGAACTGCACTATGAACCAACTGCAATGGCTCAACATACCTCTCACTGACTGTCTTCCTTACAAAAGAGGATCCTGATTGCTGATCATCATCACAATCATGACATAAAATTTGAGAGACATCCATAACAGGAATGTATCTCAATGTTGTAAGGGCTTCCATACCTGCAGTAGACATATGTCCAAGTCTGGCATACCATAAACTAGCTGATGGCTGCTTACTAATCATAAGCATCTTATCCTGGACACCTGATACATGCAATGCATAAGAGAATCCAACCCGTGATCCCCTAGCCATAACCAGATTGCCTCTAGCAATCTTCCATGCATGATCACCCAAAGAGACATGATAACCTGCCTCAACCAACTGTCCAGTACTGATCTTGCTCGTAGCAAGTCCTGGTATATGTCTAACCCTCTGTAGAGCAAGAATAGAGCCACTAGGCATAACAAGGTAGATATCCCCATAACCATAGACATCCATAGAATGATCAATGCCCATCAAACCACTCTCCACAATGCATTCCTGATATGCACTGAACCATGACCTATGAGGGGTCATATGACATGAAGCACATGGATCTAACATCCAATCACCAAGAATGGGTACCTCAGTGGCCAAGAAGGACGTGTCAGACATAGACAAAAGAATGCCTTCATCACTGCTACTATCAGTGGAAACCCTGGCATCCACGCCTTGAACTTCCTATCATTCTTAACCTTGCTCTTCTTCTTGTATTTTCTCAGCCATTTCCAGCAATACTTTCTCATGTGGCCATACTTTCCACAATAGAAACATCTAACACAAGTCCGAGAGCTAGACTTGCTCCTAGAATTCCCCCTTGAACATGACCTGTTTCTACCAATTGATCGACTTTTGGAGTGCATATCAAGGCTGTATTTCAGCCCATCAGGACATTTCAGCCCATCATGCTGTAACATAACACTATCATGGTCATACATCTGGCATATACAAGTATAAAACTCATATGCATGGTAGTCTACACCCTGTACACCATCCTGTACCGAGTGATGACTGAATGATAGAGCATGCTTGCTCATCCATGTCATCCCAATCACTCTGTTTAATGCTAGGCTTGACACCTTTGCATTGAATGGGCTTATGCTGCCTCTTCTGCACTAACACATCATAAATCTGCTCTTTCCAATACTGAAAGTTTGATCCATCCAACCTCTCAATATCAAAGAGGGCACTACCAGCTGTAGATGCCATATCTGTGGCACAATAGGTCACAACCAAAGAGCAGTATAGTGCAATAGGCAACCCAAATGACCAAAAAATATAGTGTTGTCCAGACCAATCAGGTCTCCAAATAAATTGGCTGATCCAATGCTCAAAAGCACTCAGCCATAAAGAGGCATAAACAAGAATATATGCAGCCCGGTAACCTGCCAATGCCTGGCAATCCAAGTAAGAGATGCACTGAACCAAATGAGCAATGCCTACTCAACCAATGGCAATAGGAGCCCAGCTCAACTATCCATACACATCAGTGCGGCATCCATCAATGCAAATCCATAATGCATCGAAATGGCATTTACTGCTTCACCAATGCATCACCTCAAGTGTGCAACCCTTTGGCAACAAAATCAAGCATTCACCACTTGCCAAATGTGCCAAAGTGATTTGCCAAAATGCCAATAATGCCCTTGGACTGAAGTGAGATCCCAATCACTTTCTGTAATTTACTGTGAGTTCCCAATTCACTGTTGTGCAAGAGAAATCCCTACAACAATACCTCACAGCCACTTTGGGCAAAATAACACGTTGTCCCTGTTTTTGAACAGCAATATCTTTTCACTGAAAGACCAGATGCCAAAGCTGTAAACAGCAAAGTTGTAGCTGGTAAAAAGATCTACAACTTGTCAGTTAACCTCAAGAGAAAAATCCTTGTGGATTCTCAGATATTCTCACCTGAAAAACAGCTTCCTGCACATTGGTCACAAATAGACAGTAGACTGCAACTTTTTGTGGTTTTGCAGAGGCTGTAACTCCTGCAGCTTATACCGGATCAACTTGCTTCCAAAAGCAAAGTTGTAGTATTTTCTGTGAACTACAACTTTCCAGTTCGGCACAAAGTGCAATTCTGCACCAGGAAAGAGATATTCAGTCCTGAAAATGACTGTTCTGTCATTAAAAGAAAAAACAGCAGCAACTATTCAATGACCTGTCAGTCAAGAATATCAATCATTTTCTCGTGGGCTTCAAAGCATAACCAGATATTGAACATCCAATTTCTGAGCAAAATACTTGCATATACTGTGGCATCCAATGCATAAACCGCTTTCTGGAAATTGCATACCAGAGAATAAAAAATGCCTTTCAAGAGTCCCCAAAATGCATTTACTGCATGTATATGGCCTCATTATATTGGCATTCAAGTGAACATCAAATTGTATGCATTTGCCACTCACTTATGCATCCAAAATGCATCACCAATGGCATATACCAAGTGACATTTACTGCATCATTTTGCCAAAATGCATCAACTTGCCAAAGTGTATCAACATGTATGCATTTGCCAATATACAGTCTGCAAAATGGCTGTCTGCACACTGATCACGAACTGTCCCTATTTTGGACAGTAAATAACTCTGTACTGTAAACTCGGATGACCGAGCTGTCAACAGAGAAAATGTAGCCCTTTCAAAGTTCTCCGACTCCTCTGTTGGGCATCGAGCCTAAATCCTTATGGATTTGCAAATACTTGCTGTCGAAAATGGCATTCTGCTCACTTTTACTGTCTGAAATACTGTCAGATTTCCAGACTAAAAACAAAGAACTCACTCTTTTTCTCCAAAGTGGATGTTGTTGCTATCACTGGGCTGCTCTTCCTTTGCTCACGGGATGGAGCATCCCTACAGCCCTCCATGCAATGGACTGCCACAAGTGATCCTCAACAGAGCTAGCCATCATCAACATTGCAACGCCCACAGCTCTTGCTCCTAGGCACTCCACAGTAGCTTCAAGCAAAGCTTCAGCACATGTTTGCCTCAACGTGAGCAACTCTTCATGCCTCGGCAAGCAAGCTGACTCGACATAGCTCACAACACAGTCAACCCTCCATCGGCCAAGTCCTCTATTCAATGGGACAAACCAGTCCGCAGCTGCGCCTCCACCACACACGGATGAGCAAACTGGCAGCCCCGCAAACAGTCAACCATACGAGCAGCCAAGCCATATCCCTCAGCTACTCTCTCACGAGCGCCATCTCCATAGCCCTTCAGCAGCGCCACAGCCTCTACTCAGACGCTCAGCCTCAACGTCCATTGCTCCAAACCCACCGATGGCGATTCGTAGGCCAAATAACAAATGGCTCCAGCATCGACAAACTCAGTAGTGACCTCTCATGGCATCCCTCGAATGTCAGAGCGGATCTTATTCTCCACGCACAGCAACTCCAACAACCTGCAGCCAAGAGCTCCTCATCACTGCGCCCATCGTCGTGGAGACTGGCAAAACCAAAGCCACCTCCCAGCGTCACTTCCCAGTGAGCCGAGTCTCTATATTACGTCTCCGACGCCGACCTCGTCGCTTTGATACCAGGCTGCTCCTCTCTAACCTTGCTGGCCACACTCACCAAGCTCTCCTTAGCTCTGATACCAGTTGTGGAAGAGGAGAGCACACACAAAGGGATAGGAGACACCAAAAGTGGTAGAGCAAAAGCTACTCCAGCTTATTCCTCTTTCATATATATATATGAGTATACATGGGCACTGTACAAGTGGGTGGGCACACTGCCCTTTACCCCAACACAAACTTGAAGGGGATGTCCAGGGATCTCCCCACCCAAATAGGAAGGGAAAAAGTCCAAAACACAAGAAGATGATCTAATATACCTGAGTTTAATTAATATCCCCCCCCCCCCCCAATCAGAAGCTTCATCCACCAACCTTCACGAGATGAATAGAACCTGTTTATCTTGCCTGCCCTAAATTCTTCCCCCTTTTGACTATTGTTCCACAAAAAACCCCTCAGCATCCAAACTAATGTAGTCTACAAGCCCTTTGTTGAGGGACTGATTCTCCCAAGCTAATACGTCTCCCCTTTCGACCACCATGAGACCTATTTCTCTCAAACTCCATCATATTCCAATCCTTCCCCAAGGGACAATTCCTATGATCCAACATCTCATCAAGTTCATTCCAACATTTCTCCCACTCACTAGACTAATTTGGAGCATACACGCTTGCTACAACAAACGAACAATCCCCCCACTTGGCCACTCCCCCAAGAAAGGACCCTCCCTCACTCCTACAGACATCCCAAAATAAAATACCCTCATTAATAGAATAAGTACCTAGCTTTACCCCTCAAAGGACAATTAACAACAACCTCAAAACCTATATGTCTACATGAGAACCACATAGAACCATCATCTCCACACTTTACCTTTTGGAGAAAAACAATATTGGGATGCCACTTAAAGACTACTACACCTCTGTTGGAACAACAACCCCATAGATTCCAATCAAGAATTTCAGTCTAATCAAGGTTGTCGCCAGCCGGTTCTGGTTGTTGAGCAAGGTCTTCGTATGCATATTTTTGAAAGTGTAATCTATTTTCTTTTCCTTAACCCTTGCCGATTGCGACCTCTTTGATTCTTTTTGTGACAAACTTGGTACCCCGATCTAAGCAAAGATTTTGCTTCTTGAGGCAGGTTCCTTTCCTCCAGATCCTTTTCGTTCCTTTCCTTTCCTCAATAGGATTCTATACTTCACGGGCCGACTCTGATTGAGAGTTTTAAGGACCTTGACGGCACCCTTTGACAACCATTTCTAGTGCAGTCTTATGGCCAATAGCCGGTTCCTTTGGGACAACCATAAAGCCCCTATCATCTTCATTCCTCTTCTTGAATCAAGGTTGGGATATCTCCCACCTAGCCAGGACGTGGAATATTGTAGGAATAGGCCTCTTAGACAAATTTTCTCTTCCTACCCATGGTCGTCCACTCTTGCTCCGGCAAGGAAGGGACCTCCTCGTCTTTGACAGTGGGAGCCCTCCCTTGTTGCATCAAATTTTGCCTCAACCTAAGATTGCATGTCCCTGGGACCTTGTCGATCGTCTCTCCTTCTCTCGTGGGACCTTTCTCCTCATGCCTATGACTCGAATCTTTTTCTCCATCCCCTTTTTTAAATTGATCCGGGTGATTTTGGGTAAAATGACCTGATCTATTGGAGAAGAACCCCGCATTCGAAAACAGTCCTAGCCAAACCATTTGAGAAAGCACTATGTCCTCCAAAAATTTGACTAGAACATAATCTGGGATTGGTTTCTCCTGGTTCCACAAGATTTAGGCTCTTCCAATTGAAAATGTTGTATGTGGCTGATGCAACAACAGAAGTTTCCTGAGAGAACTCACCAAATATCCCGCCGCCCACACCCCCCCCAATGGTTGAAGACCTAGGAAATCCACCAAGACGGCATTCATGAAGCATAAATTGGTTAATATAAAAGACAGAGACCAAGGAAACATAGACATAGCATCCCCAAATACTATAGGGCTTTACCCACCAAATTGTTACACAGCTCCTCTGAAACAAACCTAAGCAAAAAGAAACCCCTCCCTAGAATTTTTGCAGCATACCCCCTAAGAGGGAATACCACATTCACAAATGAGTAGCTCCTCCAACTCAGCTATTGGAGGTACTTTATCAGTGAAATACCTATATACCCTATCTTTGGGTAGCCTTTCCAAGCCCTTCTTAACCGGATCCAAACAAACCCAACTTGCAAACCACCCTATGAGCTTTTTGCACATCATCATCCTCTCCCTTGGCAACTGTGTCAGATCTATGGCGAAGATCTTGAAGGAGCAATTCCCATGTTTTCTCATCCTTGAACTGAGTGAAACCTCATGCCAGCTTCCTATTGAGGACCTCTGCATATGACTGAACATCAATGTTCTCTCCCACTTCCTTGGAATCTACACCCCCTTTAACCTCCTTGTAACTCACCCCTCTGTCGAAATGCTCACCCTCAGCTTTCACACCATTTACTTGTACTCATCGAATCCTCCTTTAAAACCCCTTCAAGCTTTTGTTACTTCCTCCTCGCTACCCGACACCCGAGCCACCCATAGCAGGCAAGGGTGCCCTGGGCATGCATGCAGCTCTGCTCAGAATCTCCCTAAATCGAGAACCTCTCTCCTTCCCTCAATTTGTGCTCCTACACCCTTATTCATGGGGAATATGTTTAGGTGAGTGGACTAAGGTGAGTGTTCACATTTTAGGCGAGTGGCCATGGTTTTCCCTCTTCCTCTTCCCTCTTTCTTGCATGAAACCACATTGCAACAATGCGGAGGCTGCTTGAGTGACACTTGCGGATGGCTCATGCTATGCATTGCTCCCACAAGGAGTAGCTGAGAGTGCAAGCTCCATCGGCATATCTTCAACTACCCCATGACACATGAGTGAACCCACCACATTTTTGGCACCGCTACCAGGGAGAAAAGGTATGCTTTTGCATTTGCACTTGTCTTCCTTCTATATCTACCCATTGCACAAGTCTTCAAGCTTAACTTGGAGCTTGTTAGTGGAGTTGTAGGAGAAGAAAGAGGGAGGAAATGAGAGGTTTGGATGAAAAAGTAGGAAAACTGTTTTTTTGGTTGGAAAGTCAATTTGGAGCATTTGAAGCTAGTTTTTAATGCTTTTTAGTGTTTTGAGTTGGTAGGAAGATAGTTTGAAAGATTGCTAAGGTGTGTGTGAGGTCTAATCACCTCAAAAACAACAAAAATAAGGACTCTTGTCAAGTTTTGAAGTAGTTTTGTGTCTTAGAACTCCCCTTTTTTGAGTTTTTGCATTTTGGCTTTCAAAAAGTGTTTTATTTTCAAGTTTTTGAGTAAGTAGATTAGGTAGTTTAGCGTCCCCCCATCATAAAAAACATGAATAGAAACTTCCAAATCTTCACAAATCATCAAAAACCAGTCCACAAAACTACGTGTTCCTATCCCCATGGGTTGGCGTGATAAGTGCTATCCCGTCAACCAGTGCCAAACGATATCTCGCTGGTCAAACTTGTGTCGACCTAGTGCCAAATCATATCCTACTGGTCAACTTGCATTGACTCGATGCCATAGCGCTTCCCCATCAACCTAACCTTTGACTATGAGTTAGCCCACCACCCGGAGTTAATGTGTGTCAGAGTTACTTTTGCATTGACTTGACAAGCTGTTGACTGGCATTGTAGTGGTTTCCCGCCGATCGTTGCTATTCTACTACCTCCCCATTGGTGCGGTGAACCCACCCCTCCGTCTGTGGTCATAATTATTTCCCACCACCGTCGCCTTACTCCATCACACCGCTAGTCGCTGTTCAATCCCGCCATCTGGTGTTGTCCAATTATCCCACCGATCAGCGCCATATTCATATCCCACCGACCAACACCCTAATCGTATCCCACCGGTCAAACTTTCATTGACTCGGTGCCATAGCCCTAGCCCACCAATCGTGGCCATAGCCCTATCCCATCGGTTGTTGCCCGCTGACTTGCTACCCTGCTGGTCAATGCCATAACTCTATCCCACCGGTTGGTGCCATAACTCTATCTTGCCGCCGGTCGGTGCCATAACTCTATCCCGCCGATCGGTGCCATAACTCTGGGAACCCAAAAATTAGAAAAAAGCACATGAAAATTGGGACCTCGAGAATCAAGAAATGAGAAAATTTGCATGCAAATTGCATTGAAATAAACCCCATTGTGCTGCCCCTTGACCCCGTGTCGAGGCAGACTCAACCTAGAATTGGGGCATTAATTGCACCTACTAACACATGCACTTGAAATCAAGAAGAGTCCTACAAGTTCACCCTAAGCCTAAAGACAGTGCCTCAAATACCATCTTGTCGCCCTCCATACCTACCTTGGCATCCTCAGGGTTAGTAAGCTCAAAAGTCAGTTCTCACTCATTGCAAGAACCACCACCAGCTGAATTATCTAGCTTGGGAGAGTCAATGAGTCAGGATAGAGACATGGGTGAACCCTCCAATGTTAGAGCCATAGTAGCTCTAGACTCCATCCCCAGTGATCTCCACTCTCCTACCCCATCTACAATAGTAGCTACATTAAGGGAAACCTTTTCCAATATCATGGGAGGGTTTGGGTTGATAGACCCAGTAGAGTGGTTAAACCCATTTGCTGGACAACAAACTAGGGCAATGCCAGAGGCTCAAACGCCAGCCCAACCACATGTGAGAAGCCATACTCTGGGAGCCAAGTCCCATGATACCCAATGACAATCAACCCCCATCATACCAATTCCTTGACAATAGACAATCCTATGGGGAGGGATTTGGACCCACATTCTCACAAGGGTCTCAAATGCTAGAGCAAAGAGGGTAGAGGAGTAACCTCGAAGGTCAATAGTTAAGACCCTCCACCTCAAAATCAGTAAGCATGAGATTGGCACCACTGCCAATCTCCGCTAGTAGTAGTCTAAACAGACTGAACCTATAGATTGACATTCCACTAATTTTATTGGCTGCAGTAGGATAATGGCAAAAGTGCCAATGCACATGTGAGTTTAGGATTCCTTGTGCATGTTTTCAGGTCATGGTATGAGATTGGCACCACTGCCATTCTCAACTGGTGGCATTCTCCAAAGAGATTGACACAACTCTAAACATTCAAACATGGCATTACAAAGACATAGTCTAATGAGAATCCATTAGAAGTCCCACTCAAATCAAATCTGGGACTTAAGAGGAGCATGAGATTGCACTGTACTTACTCTACTAACACTCACACCACTAGGATCTTACTAATAGCTTCCTTCTAATAACTTACCCCTTAGATTTTTCTTTTTCTTTTTCTTATTCCTTCTTTGAATGGTCACAAGTACTCAACTCGGCTCACACAAACCTTGAGGTGCTAGTTCCAGAAGAATCACTCATCCATACTTCCAGCAAGCATTCCATAATAAGGAGCCAGTACATCCCTTAGCGACAATGGACCAAAAGAAGATTCAGCCTAGTGCATCCGAATGACTACTTTGTACGATCTTCATTGACAACCCTCCAACAACCATGAATATTGCATGATCTAGAGGACTGGATTGAGATCAGGAAGGGGGTCATGTTAACTGATTGGTTAACAATATGCCACCGTTGGTTAAGTGATGTAATTTGATGGACAATGGCAAGTCTGTAGAGCCAGGATTGTGTCTTGGAGCTAGATGGGCCCAAGAGGATAGTAAAAGAATGAGAAGGGAGAGTGGTATAAAGAGATTAGGGTTGGCCCTCCCTTCAAAGGTGACTTGTATAAAAGGCCAAATGGTTGACTTTGGTCTTCATTGTTGTTTGCACAAGCTGAATACAAGCTCCCTCTTCTCTTCCAAGAGAGTGTTTTGGGTGTTCTCTTGTTTCCATTGTAGTGCCTTTGTGGTTGCCACTCTATCCCCCTTCACTTCCTTCTCATTCTTCCCTTCCTCCTCCCTTCTCCCTCCTTCTCCCTCTCCCCTCCGCTCTTTCCCTTCCCTCTTCCTCGCGTGAAACCACATTGCAAAAATTCATAGGCCACTTGGGTGACAATTGCGGATGGCTTGTGCTATGCATTGCTCCCACAAGGAGTAGCCGAGAGTGGTAGCTTTGTCAGCATATCTTCAACTACCCCACGACATGTGAGTCACCGCTAAGACCCACCACACATGTGGAGATCATCTCCAAGTGTACAAAATTAATCTATGCGGATCTCTTGAGCAAGCAGAATGTTATTCATCCCACTTCTTAAGCATGTTCTTTTCTAATTATGAAGGCATGACACAATAAGTATTAAAACATGATTTATAGCCCACGTGCATTGCTGCACAACAATAAATGTAAGTGGTCATAAGCAACACTGAACAATAACATAATCAATCATAAGATCCACAATAATAAATATAAGTTCTCATAAGCTCCACAATAATAAATACAATGAGTCTTAAGCTCCACATACATTGCACCACAACAATAAATGTGAGCGGTCAAAAGCTCTACTCCCTTTTCCCTACCAACCCTCCCATTCTCCTCTACACCCTCCCAGCTATCTCCCCACACTCCTTGTTGGCCTCCCATTCTCCTCTACACCCTCCTAGCTCCCTCCCCATGCTCCTAGCTCCCTCCCCACGCTCCCAGCTCCCTCCAATTCTCATCCCCCCCTCCCATTCTATGTTTGTTGTTGTCTCCCTACCATTTGAAGTTCCCTCAACATGATCCCATTTGGAGTTCCTTCCCTCTTCCATCCGATACTTCTCCAAAAATTATAAGAGGAAAATTTGAATGTATTATCTCAAAAAATTCTAAGATCACAGAAAATTCCTTTGATCGAGCACATAACAATTTACATTCCCCACATAGAAATTCACATTTATAATATATGTCTTTTGACAATCTTTTTAGTAATAATAAAGAAAACCGATATGAGGGCCTTATTGGATTAATATTTATTAGAATTTCAAACTCATGGTCTTATGGATGTATGCATCTTTTATTTGTTGCATACATTTACAAAAATTGGAGATCATCTAGATTATATCTCTATTTTTGAGATAGTAATATTTTTTTGTTGAGAATGTATTCCCCTCAAGATTATTGTTGCCAAGAACTGAAGTCGTCGTGTTTAGTTCTACTCTAAATTTTGATTCTAGCATATCTGCTTTACTTTTTTGGTTGGTTGTACCTAGATTCTAAAGTGTATGTTGAATGACTTGCACCTAGCCACATTGTGTTTATTTATTATAGTAGATTAGTTTAGTGTTGTGCCATACATTTTTTGAGATTGTTTGTTTGTCCAATGCATATTTTGCCATTAGCGATGCATTAGATGTAGTGAATGTGGTATCAATGTTGTGTGCTTTGTTCTTTGTTGTCTTTAGTGTGTCCTATGAGAATTAACCAAGTGAAATAATTTTGGTTTTCTCAGGTATGTACAAAATAATATGGAATTTAGATTTTTTTTTCTATTTAAGTTTGGAATGTTCTTGTAGTGATTGTTTGAAATGTTGTCCATTCCAAAGAAGTCAAACTTCCCCCCCTCTTTTTGTTCTTGCAAAAGCTAGATCTACGATTGTAGTCACATGTTCTATTGTTATTGGTGCGTCCATGATCTTATAGTTTGTAGATAATGGAGGCAAGAGAAAGAGAGAGAGGGAAAATATAATGGTGGACAGAAGTGACTTAAGTTTGTAGATGATTATATTATTGAGATGGAAGAACTAAAAGATAATGGAGGTGATGATGTGGTTGGACTCCTTTCTAGTCACATGTTCTATTATAAATGGCAATCCTTCTTTTCATTATATTTTGAATGCTTTGTTTGACGTTGCTCAATATGGTATTTGCAATTTTTTAATCTATATTTAGTAGCTTTGGTATGCATATATTGCAAGTAGATTGCCAATTCAACTTTGTGACTATTGTACTCTACATTCCAAGTGTTTTAACGTGTGTGTACATGACTTGGTATTCTCTCGTCATCACATGGCTCTCCCACAATAGCTACTAACCCCGACCTCCGAGTGTATATATGTTGGCACCTATTCTGCACCCAAGCACATCTACTTAGGACTATAAGAGAGATAATATTCACTGGAGCACAACACCAATTGGGTTGTCACCGAGTCTCTTTCGGAGTTGGATGAGGGAACCTGAGCATCAACATTTTGGTGATCCTACTAAGGAAGGGGATGAAGGTCCATTGTAGCAAGTGGAGTCGAGGTGGAGTCCAAACGCTCATCGATGGAGAGTTTGGATTTTTATGGCATACCCTCACTTGAGAATCAGAATGAATGTGAAGAACAACTCAGAGAGTGATGATAACATCTTCAATAGTACTCGGCTATCATTCTAGAGGGATTGTGTCAAGAAAGGTATAAGGGCAGAAGACCAACTACTATGGCTAGTGGGCAAAGGACCCATTGTCAAGAAGAAAGGCGTGCCTCTGATGGAGAGAGACGCCACTAAAGACCCGAGGTGAATGAAGTGCAACTAAGGAAATTTTCCCGAGTTCCTCTCACGACATACAAAAATAATATTTGGCCGACATGCATACATCAAGTTGTACCTTTAAGGCCTGAAGATAGTACCAACTAGCCACAGAGAGTCTACAGTGGCCTCACACCCATAAAGGTGGTTATGATAAGTGGAAAGCTAGTGACTCACTCCTTTGGAGTGGAAGGCCTACCTACTTAGTTTTTGGAGTAGAAAAATTGAAGTCCAGCACCAACATCAAATTGAAGTTTCAAAATTTCAAAGGCATAGATGATGAAGGCCCCTATAGTCACTTGCAAAGTTTTTTGCATGTTTTTCACATCAACGGTGCAACAACAGATGAAGATTATATGGATTATTTTCCATGTACCTTAATTAAAAATTCTCAAATGTGGTTCAATCAGTTCCCGATTAGGTATTTTCCTGATTGGTATGCACTATTCAAAGCATTCTTGCAAAGGATCTGGTAGGACATCAACAAGGAAGATGTGAGGACAAATCTTAGTGAACTAAAGAGAGAAAGGGAGTATCTATCCAAGACTTTGTGCTTAGGATGTGAGCCCTCATAAATCAGTTGAGTAAGGTACCGGATGCCAAGTCTATGTGATCCTGGATAATCACAGGTCGTACCTAGGTGGGTTTGCACAAGGAGAGATAGTCAACCTGACTAGAACCCTCGGGGGATTCACAAGGGGAAACTTATGATATCATGTGAGTGTACAATAGGGTTTTTTTTTTAAGATGAGGCATAAGATTATACATTAGGGGTATAGGGCCTTTTACCTTTTTCTCAATCTTGAATTTAAACTAGGGGGCCCTTGACATTTTGGGGTCGGAGGGAAATATAAGCTTTTACCCCCTAAACACAAGTCTTCAAAAGTGGCAAACTGAATTGGGATCACTATCATGGATTGTAGCAAATGCAACTACTTCTCTTTTCCATCCCTGGAACAAAGTCTATAGCCATCTCCTTTGTGAGAGTCCTTTTGCAAGCAAGCTATTGTAGCAACAATTACATAAATATTAGTCTCTTTTTAATAATCTACTCATTTATTATAATTTTTAATTAATACTTAATTTATTAGTGGGAGAAGTTATCCGATCAAGTACTCATCAGATGGACATGCCACTTTGCATGCAACTCAAGAACACTACGTTGAGGTGTGTGCAAAGTATTGTGCCCATCGTCTATGCACCGTCCTATAGAACCATTAACGGGGCCCAGTCCTTAGAGCTTGTGTGGCCACCTACATTGACTTTTGCTCTTCCAACCACAACAATAGCTTTCTTAGAGCAAAGGGGTCTTGGCACTTTGTTTGAGAGCCTAAAATCCTTGGAGGATGGTCTTACAATGATCACATACATTAGGGCCTAGTCTGTATGCTCAATCGCATAGATGAATCCCGCATCTATGAGTTTTTGGATTTCTCCCCTCACTATGAGTACGTATTTGGGATTCATAGGGTAGGGACGTTGATGTACTGGCCTAGCATGGGGATTGTGTGTTGCACTACTCCGACAGGGACTCCCTTCATGTCGATGTACTTCTAGGCCATGTAGTCCTTGTCTAGCATGGGGATTGTGTGTTGCACTACTCCAACAAGGACTCCCTTCATGTCGGTGTACTTCTAGGCCATGTAGTCCTTGTACTCTTGTAGGAGAGCTATTAAGGCATTCTCCTTGTTGGGGGTGAGATCATCAACAGATGAATACGAGTTGCGGGTCCTGCCCTTCTGAGGCTAGGTTTACCTCCTTCACCAGGGCTGGCTAATTTAATGATCAATGGAACACCATATCAACATGGATGCAGGCTCAAAAACAATGCCGCCACTAAAGAGGATGTGAAGAAAGAGCCCACTGCCTCAGCCACAAGACCCCTTCTAGAGTTTGTAGCCATCTACCTCCTCTCAACCAAGGTGACCCCACTACTGCAGCATCTCCTTGCCGTCTAGGCCCGACACTTTGGTGGAATTTAGTTTCTGTCTATGAACTATTTCTTGTCAGATCAAGCTACAATATGCTTAGCCTTATCCAAAATTTTGTTTTAATAATAAAATCTTGCCATGTAAACTAAGGTCCATTACACGATTGAGGATCATAAGATTCTATACCAACAGGCCAAAAGGTCTTGAGAAGACAGATGCTTTTAAGGGCACATTTGACTAGTGACAATCGATTGTATACCAAGTGTGCATGAGCTAAGCCCGAGCTATGGAAAGTTTTAGGCCATGCTAGGCAAACAAAATAATATCACCCACCATTAGTGAGTATTTGAAGATGGTCTAATCTATATCATCTAAAATTTTTAATGGTCTAATCTAAATTATTGAGAAAGAGCATAGATTTAAGGAAAGGGGGGACATAGTGCGCATTTGGTGATATCCTTATAAGCTTAAATAGGGGTGTTTTATTATGCTACATGGACCATATATAGGGAGTTTTCTTGAATTTCATGCACACAGGTGATGTCCCCATTGTACTAAGAGTGAATCCCCTAGGCTAGAACCTATCAAGAACTATTAAGTCGAGTTGTTGCTTTGGACAAGGGTGAAGGCTCAAAAAATAAGGTAAAGAAGAAAGATGCTGACAGCAACACCGAGGAGATGCCAAGAAAGAAAGACAAAGGAAAACTGAGCTAATGAAGGCCTTAAAATTTGGGCATTCAAGGAAAGCCAGGTAATAATGAGAAATAGTGTAGCAAGTGTTCTAGAGGTGGACATGTGGAAGAGGAATGCAAGACTGGGTATTGTAATACCTACACCAAATTTGGGCATGATAAGTCGAAATTTTGGTTTAATGGTAAGAATTTCCAAGAGTTAGCAAACCAAGTGGTGAGACTTCTACTCGACCACCAAGTGGCAAACCACCGTCAAATCACGAGGAATTCACTAGTAGTAATAAGGAAGCATCACCTGCATGCAATAAATATATGAAAATTCCCCTTATCTACCCCCTATTTACGGGACCTTACCTTATAAAATGTACCTTCCTTCCCTTATATAACCCCCGTCCCTTACACTCACGTGGTACCATATGATAAACCCTAGTGGACCCCCCGGACAAAGGGAAGAATGGCAAAGAGATGATCGACCCATCTAAAATCAAGTGATTCTGTTGTGGAGAAAATCATATGCATTCTGATTGTCCGATTTGGGAACACTTGAAGTTCCTTAAGAATAACATGGAAAGGAAGGAAGTGGATCTAGAATGCCGAACAATTGTAGCCAAGCTACAAAATATAGTTGATGCTCAAGTGATCACTCAGTTGTGAGTATCAGTGACAACTACTGAAGATATAGATGCTTCAAGTAAAGATATCGATTGGAAAGAACAGAAGGAATTGTTAGCCAAAATTACAAGGGAACTGAAGAAAAAATCTTGAGTAGTAGAAATGCTCGAGTAAACTCAATATTATATCCATTGAGGGATGGGAATCCTCAAAATCTAAGATCAAAGAAGTAGAATCAAGTATTCCATAGGAAGTTAGCACGGAACTAGGCCAATAATGGGTAACATTTCAGAATATACAATTCAGTTTGACATTTGCTAAGTTAACTCAAATAGCTCCATACTCTTGTAATTCCTTTGCTTAGTAGATTAAGGAGTCATCTGAGCAACCAACAAAAATACCTATGATTGATACTCCTATAGCTGATAAAGAAGTTCCAATGATCACTATTAAGGTTAAGAAACAAACCATACCATGTGTAATAGAGGACAGGGGTTGAGGACTGAATATCATCTCTAAAGAAATTGCACAAAGGCTGAGGTTCACGTCATATAAGCTATCACCTTTCTGAGTTTGCATGGCAGAAAAATGACCAGTTCACCCCAAAGGTATGTTGCAAGATGTGGTTATTTCTATAGGTGACATCTATTATATAGTTAGTTTCATTATGATTGATAGGAACAACATGCCTACCCAATCCTATTGGGAAGACCTTTGGTTGAAGAGTGCAAAAGTATTCGATGATTGGGGTATAGAAGAGATGATTATTAAGATAGATGGTCTACTGGACCAACTAACCCTCGGAAGGTCCTGAGTTGTTGTCACCTAAAAAATATGTAAGCCAAAGATTCATTTCCTCAGGATGGTCTTCCTAGTGGAGCCTTTCTAGGTTAGGAATAGTTTCAAAGATTCCCAAGCCTTCCACATGCCCTTCCAAAGTTTGGATTCTTTTTCCATGCAGATTTCTTTCCTAAATAGGGCTACTCCTATCAGCTTGCATCTTGTTATCTTTACCATGGAGATATATTTTATGATCAGTGTAGCCAAAAATGATCCTGGGTTGATCCTAAGTTCAAATAAGCTTTCAAGGATCCACTAGGCCACATAATTTTCTACATCTACAATGCCTAAACCTCCAGCCACCCTTAGGAGGGTAGCCACCTTTGGCCATCTTCCTTTCACCTAGATCCCCACCCCAAAGGAAGGTTTGAAAAAGGCTATTTACGGGAACCAACAGGAAATAAATTAGATTAAAAAAGGATGGACATAGTGGTTAAGTATAAACTTTCTTCTAGTAAGAGATGGTTGGAATCCTTGCCATCTTTGAATGTTTGTCTTGATTCTATTTAGCACCCATTCCAATCTATTAATATTTGAGTGTTTGAAACCCATAGGAATTGTGACAAGCCGAAATATTTCTCGTTCTTGTAAAAGTTAACACCCTTTGCTAGTCAAGACTTGAGGGGGACGAATCTTGGTTTTGAATATACTTGTCTTTTCATGGTTAATTTTGGAGCCAGAGGCACTACAAAATATCTCCAGGCATTTAACCCCCTTACCAACTAGTTGTTCATCATTTTGCAGAGTGAGATTGGTGTCATCTGCAAATTGGTGGCAAACACTCTCTTCTCCTCCTTCTACTCAGATGCCTTCTATTGTTCCCCTGTCAAATTCCTTTTGAGTGAGCCAACTAAGAGATTCTACTACAATGGCAAAGAGTAGAGGAGATAAGGGGCATCCTTGCCTAATTGATCTCTTGAGAGCAAAGGAGGGGGAGACTTTGCCATTTAGTTCAACTATTGCTCTCGCTTGAAGAAGGAGCATATTGAAAATTTTTAAAAAGCTGGGTCCAATCCCCATATCTTGAAGGGAATCTAAAATAAAACCCCACTCTATTCTATCATAAGCTTTGTCAAAGTCGACCTTGAGAAAACATATATCCTAATTGGTTTCCTCTATGTTCTTAAGTCCCTTCCAAAGGGTGAGAATTTCCTCTAAAATGTGCCTACCTTTAATGAAACCCTCATTACAAAAAAATTGGACTAAAAAAGGGCCCTATAAGAGAGCCCTTAGGATGGTGACATGGAAGGATGAGGTGAAGAAAACTGAGTAAAATATTGGCTAGTGGAGGGCAATGGAATATTGAAAATGGCCTGACTTTCCTATTTCTTTATTCAATGGACCAAAGATTGATGTAGACCTCCCATTTGCTGCCTCAACTCTCCCATCATGTTTTTGAAGTGTAACCAAACTAAAAAACCTAGTTTCTCAATCAAACTTGCACTCATGGTATCCGGGTTTTCTTTGTTGATTTTTGTACAAACCATCAGCCCTTGAATCATATTAAAGATGGTACCCTCCAAGGCCAATGCAAAGTTACTTACACAAAAGGTCAGAATGTGATAGGTTCTTATACGTAAAGAGATGGACTCTTGGGCAAAGAGCAAATTTAGATTAGAGTAGAAGTTTATTTGGGAGATCACCTACAAGATCCATAAGAATGCAAACCTCAGGTTGGGCTCTTTGGTTAATGAACTTCTCATTCTCTACATTGATAACTTTCCCAAAGCTTGAGCAAAGCTTTCTCTACATTGATAACTTTCCCAAAGCTTGAGCAAAGCTTCGCAACCATGCAGAAGTGATGCACAAGGAGACTGAATTGTCTCTTGTTTTTCTTTGGGTGATTGAGTGGACTAACCCTTGGGTTCTTCATTGACATCATGTTGTTTCCCGATGGTAGCAATTAGGTCGTGAACAGTCTTAGCCATAAAATCTTGTAGCTTGAGCTTTGCATATGTTTCTATTGAGACATGTTCAAAATTTTCATTGAAGAACAATATGAAGTTGTAGGAAACTCTCCACCCACTGCTAAACCCCATCTTTCAGCTCCATTGTGATATGTGTCTGGAAATTTGGTTGGTCTTGATGCTGCTTGATTTTTCTAATAGCAGATGCTAACTTGTTTGCACACCTATGAAAAAGTGAATTTGTGTAGTAAATAGTAAGATGCATGTTCATAATGATATGTTAAAATAACACTTCCTTGAACACCGAGCCATGAAAGCCTCTAAATGAATTGACAAACCAATAATGGTTGTCATCAAGATCCCATACTATCAGGCTCCAATGTAAGCTACATGAACAATAAAGAACAAAAGATTTATTGACACAATATTAAGTATTAATTGACACAATATTACAAATAAAAGAGTAAAATACAGGTTGGGATGATACTTAGTTCTCATAATATGGCATAAAGACGACTAGCATGCCATCCAAATCTAAAGGTTGTAACCATGTACAAATATCATGTATCGTCTTCTTGGTATCACTAAGTACAACTGAAAGGAGAGAATCAAACATACACACACAATTCTATACTGATCTAGGAAAGTGATATATAACCATATTGCAACAATAAATAAACAAATGTCATGACTTTTTCATTAACCTGCTTCAAAGGGTCGGAGAGGATTGTAACTTCCTCACTACCAAATGTCAAAACCTGAGGTCGCTCGGGCTAATGACAACCCGGACATAAAAAGAGCTACCCATTTCGCCCAATACAGCGGTTACATTAGGGCAACTTATGGGTGTAGCAGCCAATGTTTTTTTGGGATGCTCCACAATGCTATCAATAAATGCCTTAATGGTAGATGGCATAAATGCATGTAGATGCAAGTTTGTATATGTTGACAATGAGGTTTCACTATTTCTCAAATTTTTAATTTGAGCAAGGAGCAATAAGCAGTTATATCAGACTCTCCACCCACAACAATGGCCATCATTTTGTTTCACTATCGGGCATGTTACATACTTTGTTTGATCTTCTAAGTCACCTTACAATTTCATAATTACATCTATAGCACCTACCAACTTTCTAGCCGATCTACACATCATAATAGATAACATAAGTGAATGTGCAAATTGCATATGATGCATCTCATGGAAGTAATTGTGACACAGATAGGTTATACTTACTTTCACACATTGCCATGGATAGATGCTATTGAATTGACAAAGAAACATTTCTTGGCTAAGATGTCCACAGTCACCAAGCTCCAATGCGAGTAGCATTATCAATTAAGAATAATTATTATTTGACATAATCCTCCATAATGTAAGAGATAAGCTAAGATTGATACTTACTCCTCGTAATATGCCATAAAGATAACTAGTGCCTTAGTCAAATCAATAGGTTGAAACCACTTGCAAACATCGTCTATGGTCTTTTGCTTGTTGCTAACTACATTGGAAACAAGAGGATCAATCATATATGCATGTCTTTGTATATATAGAGGAAGCTGTTCTAAAACCATACTACAATAAAAAGATCTGTGTATATATAGAGGAAGATGTTCTAAAACCATATTGCAATAAAAAGAAAAGAATATTAGTCCATTTGATCCAATGGAAATACAAAAGCATAAAGTCAAGAAAAAGTTTGTGTCAAACCCAAGGATGGCTATTATGACTTTGTCATTAACTTCTTTCTTGGAGTTTAAGAGGATTGAAATGTCCTCTTCATCGAATAGAAAAGTAAGAGGTTGTTGTCAAACTTGAAACCTAATTTGAAATGACTTCCCCATCTGCTTCTGCAAGGTATGATTATTTTCTAGACTCATCCAATGGATAGCAAGAGCAGCTTTGTTTTCTTGAGATGAGCTTCCTATATTCTCTACTCTAGCTATGTCCCCCTGATCCTCCTCCTTTTGCTCCCCCTATAAAAAAAGAAAATAATTATGAGATTCAAAATGAAGAAAATTAAGGATAAGTTTTCATACCTTTAGATATCTTTGCGATCTTTTTATATAACCTTCTAAGGCAAGATTAGTATCATATCCATTTCCTTCAGCTTCCTCACTATCGTTGGTGTCCTCACTATCATATCCATCACTTTCATCATTTTCATCCTCTTTCTCGCTCTCATCATACATAAGATATTCCAAGCAAGTAGAGCTCTCAATAATATTTATAGGGTGTCCTTTTCTGATAAGAGATTCTGTCCCATTCAACACAAGGTGACTTCCCATCTGGGTGGTAGCAAAAGTTCCCATCATACTAATTAAAAGATCAACACTTTTTGTTGGCCTTTCATAGTGATTGGCATTACAATGAAGGAGACTTGGAGCTTCATGCTTTTCTAGCATTAGTTGCAATCTCTTTGCATTCCCTCTTACATTGTTCTGTATGGGGTGATCATTGTAAGTGCTCTTCATGCACAAGAAAAGGTTTCAAGACTCTGTATTTTGAGATCGCATTCCCTCTTGTCCCTCTTTCTTGAGTATTTACCATTGTAAATATTAAGCTCATTGTCATATTGTTTTTCTAGGGTAGAAGACATTTTTTGCTTATCTTTCTTTATAAGCAAATATGATGATGTTACATAGTCCCACTCTACCAATGGTAGCATGTAATATTCTGGAATATCGTCAAGTGATATTTCATAGACAAAGAAAAGCTGAGGCATCTCTCAAGTGGTGTCGTCGAACAAGAAGTCATTTAATGAAGCTCCCTTACACTCTATACTCTTTCCAGACTCTGAAATTATCTCATGTATGAAAAAAAATCCCTTGTTCAAAGTTTTTACTTTTGTGAGAGTGTGCTCATTGATGATTTTTTGTACATATGCATGCACATTTTTTGGAATGTCATTCGCCATAGAAGGAGTAACTTCAAACCCATCCTCTTCTACCTTCACCCATTTGTGCACCCAAGCCTTCTGTTTAGCTAACAATAAAGCTGATGCCATCTGCTTCACAATACTATGATCAACTTTACATTGATTGATTGTAATATATTTTGGTGCCAGCAAATATTAAATCGCACTCTTTATTGCATCACGCTTGACCGGCTGGATGATGCAATCTTCCATGCAATGATATTTGTTCCTTTTGCCAAAAAACCACTCTTTAGACATTAATTTATCTACAGCAATACTTGCGTATTTGTCTGGCAAGTTTCTTATAGGCCTCCACATCCGAGCCGTCATCTCTTTTTTCTCATTCTTCTTTGAATTGTCTTAATAAATGATGGAGCCTCATATGTGACATCTCCCTTCTCACATGCAAGACATAATTTTGTTATCTGATCGAAAAATTCATCACTATGCAAAAGTATGCTTGTGTAGTCTTGATACCTATCCCTTACTATCTTAAAGCTTGTCATCACCTCTATTCTTTCTTGCCTTTCCCTTGGTACAATTGCACTTAAGCATGTGTAAAAGTCAACAAGATTTTCCACTTCCACTTTAGTAGTAGTTCTTTTGAGAGTGGTCACAGGAGAATTAAATTTTCTCCATATGGTCCCAGCTTAGAGCAACATTTCTGAAGTGGAAGTGATCTTTCGTAGTGCATGAATGTCATGATTAAGTCTTTCCAACTCAATCAAATATTTTTTGTGTTTTTAAAGATACAAATGCTTATAGAAAAATAGTGGAATTGGGGCAGATTCACGAAGGTGTCATAAGTAATTTCTCGTTTGTTGT
The DNA here is from genome assembly GCF_047967505.1 of Dipteris shenzhenensis. NCBI lineage: Eukaryota > Viridiplantae > Streptophyta > Polypodiopsida > Gleicheniales > Dipteridaceae > Dipteris > Dipteris shenzhenensis. The sequence goes on along the minus strand of NC_141608.1, from coordinate 17,670,285 downwards.
ATGCCTCTTTCGAATGCTCATTACAAGCATAAGAATAGTACTAACCATCTATGGCCTCAAATATGCAGTGAGCTGAGAAATTTCTCTTGGCATCCCTTATATGTCGTTCTGGATCATCCACTAAACGTTGTCGTTCCTGAAGTGAGGGAACTTGTTTTTCGAGGAACTTAGTGAATTCCATCTCAAAATCTTGAGGCTGCTTGAAAGGGATGGATTGACTAGAATCTGATTGGCCAATATCCCCTTGGATGGATTACCACATTGGAAACAACTGGTTTTTTCCCATTAATCAAAGCCTCAAAAATATTTTCAGCATAGGCTTTATCTAAGGTCTTGTTGTTGGTGAAGATGCCTACTTTCACCACCGATGAAGCATGTACAACATAAGGCTTCTGGCCCCATATGTATCTTGGATCCTCATCTATCACTGTCTCATTCAAGCAAAGATTTAGGTTCTTTATTGACAACATTTCTGCTTCTGAATCTGAGTCCATTTCAAAGCCCTCCGCAGCCTCTTCATGTTCTTCATCATCTCTTCGCCCTTTCTTTATAATGAACGATCTTTTTTTCAAGTACTTATAACTATGATCATAGGACTTGGAACTATAGCTCGTGAAGTACTTGCCTTTTGTATTTGACATCGGGGTTTATTTTTCAGGGGCTATTTGTGAACTGTTCTAGATCACCCTACTTCTTCTTATATTGCCTGCACTTCAAGTATACTCAAGGGCTGCACTTGTTCTGTTATCCCATCAACTTCGTACGTTACACCATCTAAGTGAGTAATACCGTGATTGAGAGATGCATGTGCACATGTCATCTCATTTGATGCATGTTGTGTCTTAGCCAATGCAATTCCTATCTCAGATATAGATCCCTTGTAAGCATCCACGTGTACAAGACCCTCATCCATGTTGGAATTGTGGGGAGACAGGAAGTGGATAAAGAACACGAGAGTGTAGTCTACACACAAAGCTCCACTGAATAGTTCAACAATGGGAGTTGGAAAATTCAGAAGGGCTCTATGCTTTTGGCCAGGGGTGCCAAGTGTGGGACATTGTATCCCTTACATGTATCAGGGGTGTTTGATCATGTTGTTGCAAGAACCGAGCAGCCAAGCACTTCTTTATGTTGCTGGTTGAGCCATATGAGCCAAAATGGGATGAAACTTTTATGCCATTTGGGTTATGTATCACATTTGAGTTTCTGTGATTTTGAATTTTGTGAGCACTGTCTCTATGGGAAGCAGACTAAATCAGCCCATAAAATAAGGGGAAAGAAAGAGTTTGAAAAGCTTGATTTGGTGCATTCAAACGTATGTGGTTCCATGCCTACATGGTCATTAGGTGGGACTGAATACTACGTGACATTCATTGATGATGCAACTAGGAAAGTGTGGGCTTATGCTATAGCTCGGAAGAGTGATATGTTCTAGGTATTTCAAAAATGGCTGGCCTTGGTTGAGAATCAGACAAGTAGAACGCTTAAATGCCTATAGACTGACAATGGTAGAGAGTATCTCTCTCATGACTTTTAGCATTTTTGTGATATACGTGGGATTAAGAGGGAGCTCACATCACCTTGTACTCCAGAGCAAAATCCAGTTGCAGAAAAGATGAATCGTACCATTCAAGAAAGGTTGCAATGCATGCTTTCCAATGCAAGTCTTTCTAGTGGTTTTTGGGCTAAGGCAATGAAGACTGCAGTGCATGTGATCAATAGATCACCTAGTAAGAGTTTGGATGGTGGTATTCCTGAAGAGGCATGGAGTGGCAAGAAGCCCTCTTACTCTCATTTGCGTATATTTGGGTGTGAGGCATATGCACATGTGCCAAAAGAGCTTCGAAAGAAGCTAGATCCTAAGTCTAGGAAATGCATCTTTCTGGGTTATGGTGAAAGTGGAGAGATGCACTATCATCTCTGGGATCCAGAAGCATAAGGCACCCATGAGGGATGTGGAAATGAGGAGAATCACTTTCCATGACGTGAGTCCACCTGCATACGTTGATAGACATCAAGCTGTCCATGCACCAAATGTGCAAGAAATGGTACCACCAAGTACTCCCATAGGTATACAATCAAGGGTAGATGATGGATCATCTATTGGTGGAAATGATGAGCCAAATGTGGCTGATATGCAGGTGGGATAGCAAGTTGAAATGCCCTTGAGAAGATCATCTAGAGTGTCTAGACCGCCTGATAGGTTTGTTCCAGGGGTAGACTATGTGATGCTTACTGATTGCGAGGAGCCTTGTTGCTACAGAGAGGCTATGATGCACAAGGATCAATGCAAGTGGGAGTATGCTATGAAATCAGAGATGAGTTCACTTATGAAGAATAAGACTTGGGACTTGGTTTCTTTGCCACATGGAAAGAAAGCCATTGCCATGTAAATGGGTCTACAAGATGAAGGTCATAGGTGATGATGTGCCTAGGTACAAGGCCCATTTGGCCACTAAAGGGTTCAAGTAAGAGAAGGGTGTGGACTTTGATGAGATATTCTCTCTAGTTGTGAAGATGACTACACTTAGATGCATGCATGAACTAGTGGTAGTAGAGGATATGGAGCTTATGCAGATGGATGTCAAGACAGCTTTCTTGCATGGGGATCTGCATGAGGAAATTTATATGGTGCAGCCGGAAGGCTTTGAAGAAAAGGGCAAAGAGCATTTAGTTTGCAAGCTGAAGAAGAGTCTATGATGGTCTTAAGCAAGCGCCTAGAGAATGGTATTAGAAGGTTGACGCTTTCATTCGATCCTAGGGTTTTAGAAGGAGTGAAATTGATCATTGCCTCTACACTAAAAGGGATAAGGATAATAGCTTGATACTCCTGGCACTATATGTGGATGATATGCTATTGGCTAGCAAGAATACTTATGAGCTAGATGCATTAAAGGCCAAGTTGCATGAGGCCTTTGATATGAAGAATTTGGGGCTTTCAAGTCATATTCTTGGTATGCGCATCATGCGTGATCAGAGTAGGAAACTCCTTTGGCTTTCATAGAAGGAATATGTTATGAAAATATTGCAGCATTTCAATATGGAGGGGGGGAAGGCAGTGAGTACTCCATTGCCTCCATATGTGAAACTGAGTCATATAGATAGTCCCAAATTAGATGAGGAGAGGGCCATGATGGCCAAGGTTCCTTATGCATCAGCGATTGGGAGTCTTATGTATGCTATGATAGGTACCAGACCAAACATTGCATTTGCAGTGGGAGTTGTTAGCCGGTATATGGCTAATCTAGGAAAGAGGCATTGGGAGGTAGTTAAGTGCATCATGAGGTACATGAAGGGTACCAAGGAGATGTGCATCATGAGGTACATGAAGGGTACCAAGGAGATGTGCATCTGCTTTGGTAGAGGAGACATGCGTGTACTTAGGTACACAGATTCAGACTATGTAGTGCATGTGGATAGTAGGAGATCCACCACTTTTGGTTATGTGTTCACCTTTGCAAGTGGTGCAGCGTCGTGGATGTGTTGCACATAGAAGTGCATAGCATTGTCTACCATAGAGGTTGAGTATGTTGTAGCCACAAAGGGTTGCAAGGAGGCTATTGGGAGATTTGGGGATTCATATAGGTGTACCGACATTGCATAGTGATTCCATGAGTGCTATTCAGCTAGCACGGAATGTGGTCTTTCATGCAAAGACCAAACACATTGAGGTGAGGTACCATTTCATCAGGGAGGTACTTGAGGACAAGTGCATAGAGCTTGTCAAGGTTCATACAGATGATAACCCTGCAGATATGCTGATGAAGAGTCTACCTAGTCAACGGCTTGAGTATTGTCATGTATTGATGGGCATTGGATAGTATGATCACTGGTTGTTCTCCCTTAAAGGCACATTGTCCTTTAAGTGGGAGGTTGTGGGGGTTAAAGGTCACTGTGCCTTTACCTCGGTTATGTACAATACTCAAACACATATATAAATGAATGGAAAAGAAGATTAGGGTGTTCTACACCCACTAAAAACTTGTGTGAATCTCTATTTCTCTCTCTCCCTCTTCCATTCTGCTTTCATTGAGAGCAGTCTCAAAAACTCTTCACAAGTTATCACCATATGGCATGATCTTTTGGGCTAATATTTTGACCATATCCAATGATCTTTTGACCATTTTCCAAAGATTTGACCCCATGGCTGAATCCTTTGACCACATGCAATTTATTTCTACCATTTGCAAAAGTTATGGCTATGAAAATCTTCACAATTTATCGCCATATGGCTAAATACTTTGGCAATTTGGCCTAATATTTGACCATATACATATGAGCCCACCCCTTTATATGACTCACTCTTCCTATTTTCTAAAAACCCCACAATATCCCATACACAAATAACTCTCACCCCATACCAAGGTATTTATCATTCATACACAGGTATTTACAATGATCCATTCCACTCATCCTCTCAATCGCATACAATATCTTAGAAAATAGAAATAAGTGAGAGCCGCTAGCCTATCACTTGAGACTCAAACTCTTATCAAACATAGAAGAAACAATACCAATGCCAAATAAAAAATATCAATTTTTGGCATCACATCTTTCCCCCCCAACAGATCCTCTCTAGTGATAGAGAGGGTCTGCTAGCCCACCTTGGCCCTCAAGGTGGTCGAGCATAGAAGAATTTAAGGAGATACTCATTGGTGCATTCGGGTATCACCATGCCATCAACATCCTAAAGCTGATAGGTTCCATTCGTGAACTTCTTTTTGACTCGATATTGTCCCTCACATCGGCCGATGAACTTTTTGTTTAGCCGCTTGTCTAGACGGCTATTAAATCTCATGACCAAATCTCCTTCTGCAATATCTTTCTTCTTGCATAATTTGGTGTCAAAATGGGCCTTGCGCCTTTTTTAAGAAGCTTCCAAGTTTTGTAAGGCCTGTAATCTGCATTCATCCAAGGTTTCTAGCTATACCAAGTGTTGAGCATAGGTATCCTCCTATCCTTCTATTCTTGCAACAGTAGTGCGAAGACTATGTATCTCCAATTCAATGGGCAAAATGGCTTCTATTCCATACACTAGTTGGAATGGTGTAAACCCAATAGCTAGCTTGTGTGTGGTTCTGTAAGCCCATAAAACTTCTACCAAGTGCCTATTGCAATGCCTTTTCTTGGTGTCTACAAGCTTTCCCATTGAATTGCACAACAATCCATTTGTTTTCTCAACCAAGCCATTACATTGGGGATAGTATGGTGTGGACATGCTATGATTTATCTTTAGCTTATGCACCACATCTTCAATTAGTTCATTTCTAAAAGAGGTTCCTCCACCAATGAGAATTTCCAAAGGACAACCAAAGCATGAACAAATTTGATCAAAGAGAAATTTTGCAATTGTGCTTGCCTTGCTATTGGCTATGGCCTTGGCCTCTGCCCACCGAGTTGCATAATCTGTGGCCACCAATAAACAATGCTTGCACTAAGATGAGCGAGGGAGTGGTCCCACAAAGTCCAACCCCCACCTCTCAAATGTTCCATATGCTGGAATAGGCTTCAAGGGCTGAGGAATCAACTATCGCCTTCCAAACTTTTGGCATACTTTACAACTTCGACACCATTCATATACATCCTTATGGAGGCATGGCCAAAAGTAACCTGCATTAAGAATTCTCCTAGCTATGCTTACTGAAGCAAAATGACCAGAGCATTCATGACACATTTCGAGGATTCTCCTAGTCTCCATGGGATTGACCACCCGACGGAGCACCTTATCGTTTCCCAATTTATAAAGAATGTCATCAACAATAGTATAGGGACAAGCCTTCCTTACCAATCTCTGCTTTTGTTGTGGAGTTAACCCTCGAGGAAACATGCCTTCTTCCACATATTGCTGAACATCTTGCATTTTGGCCATCTAGTGTCTACCAAAGAAACCACCCCCGGTCTTGTACTACAATGGGTTCAGTAGCTACCTCATCTGCCCTTTGATTTTCTTTTTTGTTTATGTGAATAAACTTGCAAAAATCAAATTGACTACATAGTGCCATAGCCTTTTGATTAAGCTCCTTCAAATGAGGACTTCTTGTCTTGTAATGCCCTTGCATTTGCTTTATAATAAGCTGAGAATCTCCTCTTACTTCCAATTCTTTTACTCGACATTGAATACAACCCTCCAAACCAAGAATCAAAGCATTATACTCAGCTGCATTGTTAGTTGTGATACCTGGAAGCTCTTGTCCTCTTGCCCACACCTCTTGACCTTCAGAATTCATAAAGACTATCCCCCCGGCTCCTTGTTGGCATGAAGGACTAAAAGCCCCATCAAAATACAAGAAAAAAGTTGTTGGTGGTGTCTCCCTTTCATCATTAATGTCCTCCTTATATTTCCTTTCTTCCCTTAGATCCTGCCATCCTGTGAGCAAATCTACCATAGTGGACCTAGTGGTATTTTTAGTGACAAAAGAGAAAGAGAACTCTTGAAGCTCTTACAATCATTTTGCAAATCTCACCACAGGATTAGGCTTGCGAACTAGATATGCTAATACAAACTGAGAGGTAAGGAAGAAAAATGGTCGAGGTGTCAAAGAAGATAGCATAGCAGAAGCAAGAACACCCAGGTATGAGGAAGAACACCAAGAGGCCAAGCAACCTCCAACACACAGTATATTCCATACTCGAAGGAAAAAGATAGTACATCCACCAAGTGAACACTCTAAAAAGAATTAAAACCACAAGATAAGACCTAACTGGACTAATAAGAACTAACCATGGGCATGAAGCATGGTTTGACTACTAACACCCCAATCATAGTGCCGATAGGCATATCCAGCTATCCGTAACATATCTGTGGGATAGCATACCTGAGCTTGTCTTCCAACACTCTCCCTCAAGCTCAAGTAGGGAGTAAGACACCAAGAAGCTCTCAAAAGCATATGAACTTATCTTTACCCAAGGATGCCACTTGATCTTCAGTCCGAACATGAATGAGGTGTAAGAAAAACATGAACAAAGCGGAGAGAAAATGACTAGTAAAGAAAAACATGAACAAAGCGGAGAGAAAATGACTACTAAAGGGTAGAATAGAGATAGTTTGAAATAAGGTGCTAGAAGATGGCGGGATAAGCCAACCACCAATAATGTGACTACAAATGTATAGATTTGAAATATATTTATACCTTGCTAAACGTTTTTTTGGCCCCTCGCCCTTTATGGCTTGCAATCTAGCTTAGCAAAACCACTTGGGCCTCCACTATGAGCCCTCCACATAGGATGAGATTTAGTTTCCTAATCCTCCCCTAATCCATTCATTATGAGGCCCTTTTGAGACCCCATTTCTCCCCTAATTCTCATTGGTCTTGAGAGATTAGACGTAGACGCTTCAGATATTAGCATGGATCAGCCCGTTGTTTTTTGGTCATGCACATTCCTTGGTAAGCCCTCAACATGAGGCACACATCTCGGTAAGCCCTTAGCATGAGGCACATTTGGAAGTAAGATCATGAGGCAACTTTGATGGTAAGTCCTTAGTATGAGGCAGTCCCATCTACATCAACACATACTGATTCTAGTGATATACAGCTATCAAATTCACGCATGAGTTCAACTCCATCCTTTGCCATAGATGTAGATACTCAACATGAGTGCAATTATGATCATGTAGTGCTCTTGTAGTGCTTCAACAAGTAAGTCCTCATAGTACGAGGCACTCACATCTTCTACCACATGTAGAGATTTATGCCATAATGTATTTTGCTCCTTAGGTGATTCCAGATTCCATCACTGATGCTTTCACCTCTAGTACGGGGCACATCATCTCCTTGTACACAATTTTCACAAGCAGTTTAGATCGGCAAATCAGTCTTCTAGAAATTCTAGCATCAGCTCAGTCAAGCTGCATTGCACTACCCTTGGATCCCCAGTTATCACCACCTCCGATCAGCAGATCATTCCTTAACATAATGATACCTATGCATCAGTGCGGTCCTGCCTTAGTGCAGTTGACATCATTGGGTTCAGCCATAGTGCAACCTAGGGAGACTCAGTGTTTTATCGTGCACTTATGGCTGTAGTATATAGTTCTTACATGATGTAGATCAGTGGTTGGTGGATCCATGACTTCAGATTGGTCCCTACATCAACATTCGGCATCGCATATACCTCAGGGACATCTTATGCTTTTTCAGTTGTATTTCAAGCTTCTAGGCCTTTATACTGTTAGCTCCTTCTTGATGAGCCTATGAAAGATGCTACATCCCATACTGATGGATGTTTAGCCATGCACATAGCAGATGACCTTCAGCCCATGACACTTGAGCATATAGGTTTGACACATTGCCATACCTTGTCAGTTTTATGGGTCTCTTCTTTAGCAGAGCAACGTATCATACTTGCACCTTTGGCCCCATATTTTTAGCCCCTGGATCACTTTGTTCACATCGACTATGCAGTCTTCTTCGACCCCACAACATTCGATAGAGATCATGCTTCTACTGCAGCATACCCCACACATTGCTCTATCAGCTCTTGTGGGTTAGTGACTCTCTCGTATATCACAACCTACCGGATCACATCTCCATTGCTACACCGACTAGCCTCACATTTGTCATATGCCTCTTCTTTAGCGAAGCTACCCAATCTATGGCGGCCTATGACATGTTCAACATGCACCCATACACATCGTTGCTCACACGGTCATCTTTTGATCGACCAGTGTTTGATCCAGGTAGACTTTATTTTTTGCATATTTCCTTCCTCTTACTTATGGCCTATTTTTTGGGTTTCATTCTTAAAGGTGAAGGATGAACCACAACTTAAGAGGGGGAAATCTGAGGAAAATCCACATTATGTACATGATCATAAGTTGTACTCATTGTACATGATTCTGATATATAATATCTTAGAAAATAGAAATAAGTGAGAGCCGCTAGGCTATCACTTGATACTCAAACTCTTATCAAACACAAAAGAAACAATACCAATGCCAAATTAAGAATATCAAATTTTGGCGTCACAATACCAATACGTCCCCTGAATGGGTTCTATCTCAAACATGTTAGCATCCGGCAAGTCATTGGGGATCCCTTCAATTGATTCTTCACCTAAATCTAGGCGACTTAAATAGTATGCCATAAGGTGCCAGCAGCTAGGCATATGGACAATTGTGCAGTCAAACTCTTGGAGTAACAAAATCCATCTGGCCAATCTACCAGTGGGCTGCTACTTATTGACCAAATACATTAGAGCTTGGTGATCCACATGGAACAAAATCTTATTGCCAACGAGATAGTGTCAGAACTTTCCCAAATCATAAATCATCCCTAGGCACTTGTGCTCCCTCACACACTAGCTATAAATTATTTGCGAAGGTACTAGCACTAAGACTCAGAGACAAGATGTAGAACTGGATCAGGGAAGACCAAACATTACAAAAAATTTGGACTCAAAAAGGGGCCCTTTAGAGAATTTTTAAAATATTAGAGCCCTGGATAAGGGAATATCTCTGGGGGTACACCACTAAGAAACTCTAGGTATCACCTGCATTTAAGGGGTATTATAAAAAACCCTCAACTAAAATTTTGTCCCAAATAAAACCACCCCCCTCTTTACTTGTGAGCAAACAGATTTTTTTTCTAAATTTAAATTAAAAACCCCTTCTTGTTATTGTAAACCTATTGAAATTTTTCCAAAAGTGGAATTAAAATACCTCTCCTTTTGAATGAATGTGGTACACTAAAATTTTGGGAGGTGAACCCCCCAAGAGGAATATGGAATCCATCAAGGAGATTATGCCATGTGGAATTCTCTCTAACAGAGGCTCCCCAATTCTAGGGGAAATTCCATTTTTTTTCCCAAACACCCTAAAAAGCATAATTGGTGCTTCACAATAAAATATTGCATAGATGTTCTTTAAAATATTCTGCCATCAGTGTCTCCTAACGGATTTTGTATGAGAGTATGGCACTGCAGTCCGCCTTAGTCTAGTCACTACTGGAGCCGTGTAGGGGACTGGCTAGGTGAAGACTAGCGAGCTACTTAGATGCTGAAGGCTAGCTTGAGGCTTGTGGACTTTATTGAGCATTGAACGTTGCTGCTGTTGCAATATAGGTGATGTGGCTTCTTGAAGGAGCCATGTAGGCTAAGAGATTGGCTGGCTGGCTAGCTACTTTGCTTGTGGGCTTTACTAAGCATTGAACCTTGCTGCTACTGCAATATAGGTGATGTGGCTTGTTGAAGGAGCTGTGTAGGCTAAGAGATTGGCTAGTTGGCTACTTTGCATGCATTGGAGGTCATTGAAGATGGAGTCATGGGCTATAGGTCAATGAGACTACAGTGACCTCAGGAATGAAGGCTGTTTGCAGAGCTAGGAGTCTACAAGTTGATGAGTAGCCTTTGTTGTCAAAACACGTCATTGCTCTCCCATCTATTGGACTTGGAGTCGATTAAGGGCTTGTTTGTTGTTGTAGGTCACATCTCTTGAGCTCTATGAGCTTTCTATATTGAAGCTTGTAGAGTTTGTTGATAGCTGTTACTAAGCTATTGTTGTGCTTGAAGTGAACTCTTCAGAATTAGAGTTTCATAGAGGCTCTGATACCATGACAATGGAAGTGAGAGAGGGAGAGAGAGAGGAGTGCACATGATATAGCTACCTGTACACTAAGTGTATTGACAATGAACATGAAGATATACATGTGAACCTTTAGGGTTAGGGTTTGCCCCTATGCCCTATGTAGATGGTGCAATTTACACCATCCTCAACACTCTCTACCCTGCCTCTCCCTCTCACTACCTCATGGCCTGCTCCCTGTCCTCTCTGCCCCGCCTCTCCCTCTCCTCTTCACAACCACCTGATCCCATTGCCTTCAACCTTATGCTCCACCTCGCTCACCATCACCTCTCCTCTCTCCGTGTCTGCATCACCTTCACCACCACTGTCTCCACTACCCTCAAATTTTCCTTTCTTTATTGCAATCCCTTTGCTTTATATAGGGCTCAAAACCCTAATTTTCAAAAATACTTGTTTTCAACATAAACTCCAAATGCATAGAATTGGCGAGGAATTGGCATAACCTAGAGCTGGAAACCTATGATTTACATCAAACAACTAAAAATTTTCATTTTTGTAGCCTTGATACATTGACTTTATTGCACATAACATAACTAAAATCACAAATAAATTTTGAAAATTTTGACTGGGCATCCACATTGGAAGAGTCTACACTATCAATTTCATCTAACTCCACCCATATGGGCCCTTCTTTGTGATGGGTTGCACACCACCATACAGGATTTTGTCTTGCATTTAATGAATTGTATATTCTTCTTCAATGCTTAGTGTTAACATCTCGCACTACATGGGACAGTGAGGACTCTTTGAATGCTAGTGTTGCAACTGCTCTCACTTCGATACGCATGTACCACCATTGAACCAATTGAACCATCGGGCTTGACTTAGTTCTACCACTTCTATGCTGGGTCACTCTGTTATATGCACACTTTCCACTGGTTTTATAATAAAAATTAGAATTGGTATGGGTGTCGAAAAGCGGCCCGTGTCTTGTAGTGACACATCCATAAGATGGCTTCCAAAGCATAGCATACATTCCCTATTGTACATGCAATAGCCAAATATTTTAATTCCTAGGTCACCAATGCCGCATATATCTAGCAATTTCTTTTACTAGGATCGGCAACTTTTATAGATGAAAATGGATGTAAGCTAGGTTCCATAGAAAAACCAAAAGTCAGATATATGTATGAGGTTCATGATGCAAGACCTCAAGAAGGGCTAGCTAAAGTCCAAGGATGCCCTTATTTATATCTGTCGTATTTCTTTATTACTTTATTGGATACATCTTCTCATGATGTGAGATTGTTTGACACGATACAATATGTCCTTGCTCTTCTATTTTGCCACATCCTCATGATGTGAGATTCTTTGACACGATTCTTATTTCAAGTTTGCACATACATCTAAAGTCAAATTTCTCAGGGAAATTTGACTTTAGATACGATATGTCCTTGCTCTTCTATTTTGCCACAAACTCTCATTTTATTATATGCCTCAAAAGCTCATAGAAATTGGGGGCCACTATGTAAAAAGCCAATATAACACGTGCAATCAAGCATGTTGCCAAAATTTCTTTTTCATACATTGACTAAATGGGAGTCCAAAGTG